>NW_028322253.1:4627500-4927500 GCF_059928025.1 Delphinapterus leucas
GTTAGGGTTAGGGTTAGGGGACGGGGACGGTTTAGGGTACAGGTTAGCGTACGACAACTGTTTAGGCTGAGCGTACGTTTTACGGTATGGGTTAGTGTTAGCGTACGGGTTAGTATTATGGGACGGGTGAGCGTAAGGCTTCGGGTAAGGGTTAGGGTTACGGTTAGGGTTAGGGGACGGGGACGGTTTAGGTTACAGGTTAGTGTACGACAACGGTTTAGGGTGAGCGTACGTGTTAGGGTACGGGTTAATGTTAGCGTACGGTTTAGGATTAGGGGACGTGTGAGGGTAAGGCTTCGGGTAAGGGTTAGGGTTAGGGTTAGGGTTAGGGTTAGGGTTAGAGGACGGGGACGGTTTAGGGTACAGGTTAGGGTACGACAATGGTTTAGGGTGAGCGTACGTGTTAGGGTACGGTTTAGTGTTAGCGTACGGGATAGGAATAGGGGACGGGTGAGGGTAAGGCTTCGGGTAAGGGTTAGGGTTAGGGTTAGGTTTAGGGTTAGGGGACGGGCACGGGGACAGTTTAGGGTACAGGTTAGGTTACGACAACGGTTTAGGGTGAGCGTACGTGTTAGGGTACGGGTTAGTGTTAGCGTACGGGTTAGGATTAGGGGACGTGTGAGGGTAAGGCTTCGGGTAAGGTTTAGGGTTAGGGTTAGGGTTATGGTTAGGGTTAGGGTTAGGGGACGGGGACGGTTTAGGGTACAGGTTAGAGTACGACAACGTTTTAGGTTGAGCGTACGTGTTAGGGTACGGGTTATTGTTAGCGTACGGGTTAGGATTAGGGGACGGGTGAGGGTAAGGCTTCGGGTAAGGGTTAGGGTTAGGGTTAGGGTTGGGTTAGGGTTAGGGGACGGGGACGGTTTAGGGTACAGTTTAGGGTACGACAACGGTTTAGGGTGAGCGTACGTGTTAGGGTACGGGTTAGTGTTAGCGTACGGGTTAGGATTAGGGGACGGGTGAGGGTAAGGCTTCGGGTAAGGGTTAGGGTTAGGGTTAGGGTTAGGGTTAGGGGACGGGCACGGGGACGGTTTAGGGTACAGGTTAGAGTACGACAACGGTTTATGGTGAGCGTACGTGTTAGGGTACGGGTTAGTGTTAGCGTACGGGTTAGGATTAGGGGACGGGTGAGGGTAAGGCTTCGGGTAAGGGTTAGGGTTAGGGTTAGGGTTAGGTTTAGGGGACGGGGACGGTTTTGGGTACAGGTTAGGGTACGACAACGGTTTAGTGGAGCCTACGTGTTAGGGTACGGGTTAGTGTTAGCGTACGGGTTAGGATTAGGGGACGGGTGAGGTTAAGGCTTCGGGTAAGGGTTAGGGTTAGGGTTAGGGTTAGTGTTAGGGGACGGGGACGGTTTAGGGTACAGGTTAGGGTACGACAACGGTTTAGGTTGAGCGTACCTGTTAGGGTATGGGTTAGTTTTAGCGTACGGGTTAGGATTAGGGGACGGGTGAGGGTAAAGCTTCAGGTAAGGGTTCGGGTTAGGGTTAGGGTTAGGGTTAGGGTTAGGCGACGGGGACGGTTTAGCGTACAGGTTAGGGTACGACAACGGTTTTGGGTGAGCGTACGTGTTAAGGTGCGTGTTAGTGTTAGTGTACGGGTTTGCATTAGGGGAAGGGTGAGGGTAAGGCTTCGGGTAAGGTTTAGGGTTAGGGTTAGGGTTAGGGTTAGGGTTAGGGTTAGGGGACAGGGACGGTTTAGGGTACAGTTTAGGGTACGACAATGGTTTAGGGTGAGCCTACGTGATAGGGTACGGGTTAGTGTTAGCGTACGGGTTAGGATTAGGGGACGGGTGAGGGTAAGGCTTCGGGTAAGGGTTAGGGTTAGGCTTAGGGTTAGGGTTAGGGTTAGGGTTAGGGGACGGGGCCGGTTTAGGGTACAGGTTAGGGTACGACAACGGTTTAGGGTGAGCGTACGTGTTAGGGTACGGGTTAGTGTTAGCGTACGGGTTAGGATTAGGGGACGGGTGAGGGTAAGGCTTCGGGTAAGGGTTAGGATTAGGGTTAGGGTTAGGGTTCGGGGACGGGGATGTTTTAGGGTACAGGTTAGCGTACGACAACGGTTTAGGGTGAGCGTACGTGTTAGGGTACGGGTTAGTGTTAGCGTACGGGTTAGGATTAGGGGACGGGTGAGTGTAAGGCTTCCAGTAAGGGTTAGGGTTAGGGTTAGGGTTAGGGTTAGGGGACGGGGACGGTTTAGGGTACAGGTTAGGGTACGACAACGGTTTAGGGTGAGCGTACATGTTAGGGTACGGGTTAGTGTTAGCGTACGGGTTAGGATTAGGGGACGGGTGAGTGTAAGGCTTCGGGTAAGGGTTAGGGTTAGGGTTAGGTTTAGGGTTAGGGGACGGGGACGGTTTAGGGTACAGGTTAGGGTACGACAACGGTTTAGGGTGAGCGTACATGTTAGGGTACGGGTTAGTGTTAGTGTACGGGTTAGGATCAGGGGACGGGTGAGTGTAAGGCTTCGGGTAAGGGTTAGGGTTAGGGTTAGGGTTAGGGTTAGGGTTAGAGGACGGGGACGGTTTAGGGTGCAGCTTAGTGTACGACAACGGTTTAGGGTGAGCGTACGTGTTAGGGTACTGGTTAGTGTTAGCGTACGGGTTAGGATTAGGGGACGGGTGAGGGTAAGGCTTCGGGTAAGTGTTAGTGTTAGGGTTAGGGTTAGGGTTAGGGTTTGGGGACGGGGACGGTTTAGGGTACAGGTTAGGGTACGACAACGGTTTAGGCTGAGCGTACATGTTAGGGTACGGGTTAGTGTTAGCGTACGGGTTAGGATTAGGGGACGGGTGAGGGTAAGGCTTCGGGTAAGGGTTAGGGTTAGGGTTGGGTTAGGGTTAGGGTTAGGGGACGGGCACGGTTTAGGGTTCAGGTTAGGGTACGACAACGGTTTAGGGTGAGCGTACGTGTTAGGGTACGGGTTAGTGTTAGCGTACGGTTTAGGATTAGGGGACGGGTGAGGGTAAGGCTTCGGGTAAGGGTTAGGGTTAGGGTTAGGGGACGGGGACGGTTAAGGGTACAGGTTAGGGTACGTCAACGGTTTAGGGTGAGCGTACGTGTTATGGTACGGGTTAGTGTTAGGGTACGGGTTAGGATTACGGGACGGGTGAGGGTAAGGCTTCGGGTAAGGGTTAGGGTTAGGGTTAGGGTTAGGGTTAGGGGACGGGGACGGTTTAGGGTACAGGTTAGGGTACGACAACGGTTTAGGGTGAGCATACGTGTTAGGGTACGGTTTAGTGTTAGCGTACAGGTTAGGATTAGGGGACGGGTGAGGGTAAGGCTTCGGGTAAGGGTTAGGGTTAGGGTTAGGGTTAGGGTTAGGGTTAGGGGATGGGGACGGGTTAGGGTACAGGTTAGGGTACGACAACGGTTTAGGGGAGCGTACGTGTTAGGATACGGGTTAGTGTTAGCGTACGGGTTAGGATTAGGGGACGGGTGAGGGTAAGGCTTCGGGTAAGGGTTAGGGTTAGGGTTAGGGTTAGGGTTAGGGTTAGGGGACGGGGACGGTTTACGGTACAGGTTAGGGTACGACAACGGTTTAGGGTGAGCGTACGTGTTAGGTTACGGGTTAGTGTTAGCGTACGGGTTAGGATTAGGGGACGGGTGAGGGTAAGGCTTCGGGTAAGGGTTAGGGTTAGGGTTAGTGTTAGGGGACGGGGACGGGGACGGTTTAGGGTACAGGTTAGGGTACGTCAACGGTTTAGGGTGAGCGTACGTGTTAGGGTACGGGTTAGTGTTAGCGTACGGGTTAGGATTAGGGGACGGGTGAGGGTAAGGCTTCGGGTAAGGGTTAGGGTTAGGGTTAGGGTTAGGGTTAGGGTTAGGGGACGGGGACGGTTTAGGGTACAGGTTAGGGTACGACAACAGTTTAGGCTGAGCGTACGTTTTACGGTACGGTTTAGTGTTAGCGTACGGGTTAGGATTATGGGAAGGGTGAGGGTAAGGCTTCGGGTAAGTTTTAGGGTTAGGGTTAGGGTTAGGGTTAGGGGACGGGGACGGGGACGGTTTAGGGTAAAGGTTAGGGTACGACAACGGTTTAGGGTGAGCCTACGTGTTAGGGTACGGGTTAGTGTAAGCGTACGGTTTAGGATTAGGGGACGGGTGAGGGTAAGGCTTCGGGTAAGGGTTAGGGTTAGGGTTAGGGTTAGGGTTAGGGTTAGAGGACGGGGACGGTTTAGGGTACAGGTTAGGGTACGACAAAGGTTTAGGGTGAGCGTACGTGTTAGGGTACGGGTTAGTGTTAGCGTACGGGATAGGATTAGGGGACGGGTGAGGGTAAGGCTTCGGGTAAGGGTTAGGGTTAGGGTTAGGGATAGGGTTAGGGTTTGGGGACGGGGACGGTTTAGGGTACAGGTTAGCGTACGACAACGGTTTAGGGTGAGCGTACGTGTTAGGGTACGGGTTAGTGTTAGCGTACGGTGTAGGATTAGGGGACGGGTGAGTGTAAGGCTTCCGGTAAGGGTTAGGGTTAAGGTTAGGGTTAGGGTTAGGGGACGGGGACGGTTTAGGGTACAGGTTAGGGTACGACAATGGTTTAGGGTGAGCGTACGTGTTAGGGTACGGGTTAGTGTTAGCGTACGGGTTAGGATTAGGGGAAGGGTGAGTGTAAGGCTTCGGGTAAGGGTTAGGGTTAGGGTTAAGTTTATGGTTAGGGGACGGGGACGGGGACGGTTTAGGGTACAGGTTAGGGTACGACAACGGTTTAGGGTGAGCGTAAATGTTAAGGTATGGTTTAATGTTAGCGTACGGGTTAGGATTAGGGGACGGGTGAGGGTAAGGCTTCGGGTAAGGGTTACGGTTAGGGTTAGGGTTAGGGTTAGGGGACGGGGACGGGGATGGTTTAGGGTACAGGTTAGGGTACGACAACGGTTTAGGGTGAGCGTATGTTTTAGGGTACGGGTTAGTGTTAGCGTACGGGTTAGGATTATGGGACGGGTGAGGGTAAGGCTTCGGGTAAGGGTTAGGGTTAGGGTTAGGGTTAGGGTTAGGGTTAGGGGACGGGGACGGTTTAGGGTACAGGTTAGGGTACATCAACGGTTTAGGGTGAGCGTACGTGTTAGGGTACGGGTTAGTGTTAGCGTACGGGTTAGGATTAGGGGACGGGTGAGAGTAAGGCTTCGGGGAAGGGTTAGGGTTAGGGTTAAGGTTAGGGTTAGGGTTAGGGGACGGGGACGGTTTAGGGTACAGGTTAGTGTACGACAACGGTTTAGGGTGAGCGTACCTGTTAGGTTACGGGTTAGTGTTAGCGTACGGGTTAGGATTAGGGGACGGGTGAGGGTAAGGCTTCGGGTAAGGGTTAGGGTTAGGGTTAAGGTTAGGGTTAGGGGACGGGGACGGTTTAGGGTACAGGTTAGCGTACGACAACAGTTTAGGCTGAGCATACGTTTTACGGTATGGGTTAGTGTTAGCGTACGGGTTAGTATTATGGGACGGGTGAGGGTAAGGCTTCGGGTAAGGGTTAGGGTTAGGGTTAGGGTTAGGGTTAGGGGATGGGGACGGTTTAGGGTACAGGTTAGTGTACGACAACGGTTTAGGGTGAGCGTACGTTTTAGGGTATGGGTTAATGTTAGCGTACGGTTTAGGATTAGGGGACGTGTGAGGGTAAGGCTTCGGGTAAGGGTTAGGGTTAGGGTTAGGGTTAGGGTTAGGGTTAGAGGACGGGGACGGTTTAGGGTGCAGCTTAGTGTACGACAACGGTTTAGGGTGAGCGTACGTGTTAGGGTACGGTTTAGTGTTAGTGTACGGGATAGGAATAGGGGACGGGTGAGGGTAAGGCTTCGGGTAAGGGTTGGGGTTAGGGTTAGGTTTAGGGTTAGGGGACGGGCACGGGGACAGTTTAGGGTACAAGTTAGGGTACGAAAACGGTTTAGGGTGAGTGTACGTGTTAGGGTACGGGTTAGGGTTAGTGTATGGGTTAGGATTAGGGGACGGGTCATGGTAAGGCTTCGGATAAGGGTTAGGGTTAGGGTTAGGGGACAGGGACGGTTTAGGTTACAGGTTAGGGTACGACAACGGTTTAGCGTGAGCATACATGTTAGGGTATATTTGAGTGTTAGCGTACGGGTCAGGATTAGGGGACAGGTTTGTTTAAGGCTTCGGGTAAGTGTTACGGTTAGGGTTAGGGTTAGAGTTAGGGTTAGGGGACGGGGACGGTTTAGGGTACAGGTTAGGGTACGACAACGGTTTAGGGTGAATGTACGTGTTAGGGTACGGGTTAGGGTTAGTGTATGGGTTAGGATTAGGGGACGGGTTAGGGTAAGCCTTCATTTCAGTGTTAGGATTAGGGTTAGGGTTAGGGTTAGGGTTAGTGTTAGGGTTAGGGTACGGGAACGGTTTAGGGTACAGGTTAGTGTACAACAATGGTTTAGGCTGAGCGTACGTATTAGGGTACGGGTTAATTTTAGCGTACGGGTTAGGATTAGGGGACGGGTTAGGGTAAGGATTCGGGTAAGGTTTAGGGTTAGGGTTAGGGTTAGGGTTAGGGTTAGGGGACGGGGTTGGTTTAGGGTACAGGTTAGTGTACGAAAATGGTTTAGGCTGAGCGTACATATTAGGGTACGGGTTAGTGTTACCGTACGGGTTAGGATTAGGGGACGGGTTAGGGTAAGGCTTCGAGTAAGGGTTAGGGTATGGGGACGGTTTAGGTGACAGGTTAGGGTACGACAACGGTTTAGCGTGAGCGTACATGTTAGCGTACGGGTCAGGATTAGGGGACCGTTTTGTTTAAGGGTTCGGGTAAGTGTTAGGCTTAGGGTTAGGGGACAGTTAAGGGTACAGATTAGGGTATGACAAAGGTTTAGGGTAAGTGTATGTGTTAGGGTATGGGTTAGTGTCAGCTTACGGGTCAGGATTAGGGGACGGGTTAGGGTAAGGCTTCGGATAAGGGTTTGGGTTAGGGTTAGGGTTAGGATTAGGGTTAGGGTACGGGGATGGTTTATGGTACAGTTTAGTGTACAATGGTTTAGGGTGAACGTACGTGTTAGGGTACGTGTTAGTGTTAGCGTACGGGTTAGGATTATGTGACGGATTAATATAAGGGTTCGGGTAAGGGTTAGGGTTAGGGCTAGGGTTAGGGTTAGGGGACGGTGATGGTTTAGCATAAAGGGTAGAGTACGAAAACGGTTTAGGGTGAGCGTACGTGTTAGGGTACAGGTTAGTGTTAGCGTACGGGTTACTATTAGGGGACGGTTTAGGGTCAGGCTTCGGGTAAGGGTTAGGGTTAGGGTTAGGACTAGGGTTTGGGTTAGGTGATGGGGAAGGTTTAGGGTACAGGTTAGGGTACGACAACTGTTTAGGGTGAGCGTACGTGTTAGGGTACGGGTTAGGGTTAGTGTACGGGTTAGGATTAGGGGACGGATTAAGGTAAGCCTTCGTTTAAGGGTTAGGGTTAGGGTTAGGGTTATGGTTAGGGGACGGGGATGGTTTAGGCTACAGATTAGGGTACGCCAACAGTGTAGGGTGAGCGTACGTGTTAGGGTATGGGTTAGTGTTATCGTACTGGTTAGGATTAGGGGACGGGTTAGGGTAAGCCTTCATTTAAGGGTTAGGGTTAGGGTTAAGGTTAGGGGATGGGGATGATTTAGGGTACAGGTTTGTGCACGACAATGGTTTAGGATGAGCATACGTATTAGGGTACAAGTTAGTGTTAGCGTACGTGTTAACATTAGGGGATGGTTTATGGTAAGGCTTCGGGTAAGGTTTACGGTTTGGGTTAGGGTTAGGGTTAGGGTTAGGGTACGGGGACAGTTTAGGGTACAGGTTAGGGTACGAAAATTGTTGAGGGTTAGCGTACCTGTTAGGGTATGGGTTAGTGTTAGCGTACAGGTTAGGATTAGGGGACGGGTTAGGGTAAGGCTTCGGGTAAGGGTTAGGGTTAAGGTTGGGTTAGGGTTGGGGTAAGGAACGGGGACGGTTTAGGGTACAGGTTAGGGTACGACAACGTTTTCAGGTGAGCGTACATGTTAGGGTATGGATTAGTTTTAGCGTACGGGTTAGGATTGGGGACGGGTTAGGGTAAGGTTTCGGGTAAGTGTTAGGGTTAGGGTTAGGGTTCATGTTAAGTTTAGGGTTAGGGGACGGGGACCGTTTAGGGTACAGCTTAGCGTACGACAACAGTTTAGGGTGAGCGTACGTGTTACGTTACGGGTTAGTGTTAGCGTACGATTTAGGATTAGGAGACGGGTTAGGGTAATGCTTCGGGTAAGGGTTAGGGTTAGGGTTAGGGTTAGGGGACGGACACGGTTTAGGGTACAGGTTAGGGTACGACAAGGTTTTAGGGTGAGCTTACGTGTTAGGATACGGGTTAGGGTTAGCGTACGGGTTAGGATTAGGGGACAGGTTAGGGTAGTGCTTCGGGTAAGTGTTAGGGTTAGGGTTAGGGTTAGGGTTAGGGGACGGGGATGGTTTAGGGTACAGGTTAGTGTAAGACAATGGTTTATGGTGAGCGTACGTATTAGGGTACGGGTTAGTGTTAGCGTACGTGTTAGGAATAGGAGACGGGTTAGGATAAGGCTTCGGGTAAGGGTTAGGGTTAGGGTTAGGGTTAGGTTTAGGGTTAGGGGATGAGGACGGTTTAGGGTACAGGTTAGTGTACGACAATGGTTTAGGGTGAGCGTACGTGTTAGGGTACGTGTTAGTGTTAGCGTACGGGTTAGGATTAGGGGACGGGTTAGGGTAAGGCTTCGTGTAAGGGTTAGGTTTAGGGTTAGGGTTAGGGGACGGTTTAGATTACAGGTTAGGGTACAACAACGGTTTAGGGTGAGCGTACATTTTAGGGTATGGGTTAGTGTTAGCGTATGGTTTAGGATTAAGGGAAGTGTTAGAGTAAGGCATCGAGTAAGGTTTAGGGTTAGGTTTTGGGTTAGGGTTAGGGTTAGGGTTAGGGCACGGGGACGTTTAAGGGTACACGTTAGGGTACGACAAATGTTTAGGGTGATCGTACGTGTTACGGTACGTGTTAGTGTTAGCGTACGGGTTAGGATTAGGGGACAGGTTAGGGTAAGGCTTTGGGTAAGGATTAGTGTAAGAGTTAGGGTTAGGGATAGTGTTAGGGGACGGGGAAGGTTTGGGCTACAGGTTAGTGTACGGCAACGGTTTAGGGTGAGCGTACGTGTTAGGGTATTGGTTAGTGTTAGCGTACGGGTTAGGATTAGGGGACGGATTAGTGTAAGGCTTCGCATAAGGGTTAGGGTTAGGGTTAGGTTTAGGGGACGGGGATGATTTAGGTAACAGGTTAGTGTACGACAACGATTTAGCATGAGCGTACGTTTTAGGGTGCGGGTTAGTGTTAGCGTACGGGTTAGGATTAGGGGACGGGTTAGTGTAAGGCTTCAGATAAGGGTTAGGGTTAGGGTTATGGTTAGGGTTACGGGACAGGGATGATTTAGGTAACAGGTTAGTGTACGACAACGGTTTAGCGTGAGCGTACGTGTTAGGGTGCGGGTTAGTGTTAGCGTACGGGTTAGGATTAGGGGATGGGTTAGGGTAAGGCTTCGAGTAAGTGTTAGGGTTAGACTTAGGGTTAGGATTAGGGTTAGGGGACGGGGATGGTTTACGTTACAGTTTAGGGTACGACAACGGTTTAGGGTGAACGTACGTGTTAGGGTATTTGTTAGTGTTAGCGTACGGGTTAGGATTATGTGACAGGTTAATGTAAGGTTTCGGGTAAGGGTTAGGGTTAGGGTTAGGGTTATGGTTAGGGTTAGGGTTAGGGGACAGGGATGGTTTAGCATACAGGGTAGGGTACGACAATGGTTTAGGGTGAGCGTACGTGTTAGGGTACGGGTTAGTGTTAGCGTAAGTGTTAGGATTAGGGGACGGGTTAGGGTAAGTCTTCGGGTAAGGGTTAGGGTTAGGGTTAGGGTTAGGGGACGGGGACGGGGATGGTTTAGGGTACAGGTTAGGATAAGACAAAGGTTTAGGTTGAGTGTACGTATTAGGGTATGGGTTAGTGTTAGAGTACGGGTTAGGATTTCGGGACAGTTTAGGGTAAGGCTTCGAGTAATTGTTAGGGTTAGGGTTAGGGTTATGGTTTGGGTTAGGGTTAGGGGACGGGGATGGTTTAGGTTACAGGTTAGGGTACGACAACGGTTTAGGGTGAGCGTACGTGTTAGGGTATGGGTTAGTGTTAGCATACGGGTTAGGATTAGGGGACGGGTTAGGTTAAAGTTTCGGGTAAGGGTTAGGGTTAGGGTTAAGGGACGGGGACGGTTTAGGGTACAGGTTAGGGTACGACAACGTTTTAGGGTGAGCGTATGTGTTAGGGTACGGGTTAGTGTTAGCGTACGGGTTAGGATTAGGGGACGGGTTAGGGTAACGTTTCGGGTAAGGGTTGGGGTTACGGTTAGGGGACGGGGACAGGGACAGTTTAGGGTACAGGTTAGGGTTCGCCAACGGTTTAGGGTGCTTGTACGTGTTAGGGTACGGGTTAGTGTTAGCGCACGGGTTAGGATTAGGGGACGGGTTACGGTAAGGCTTCGGGTAAGGGTTAGGTTTAGGGTTAGGTTTAGGTTTAGTGGACGGGGACTGTTTAGGTTACAGGTTAGGGTACGACAACGGTTTAGGGTGACGGTACGTGTTAGGGTATGGGTCAGTGTTAGTGTACGGGTTAGAATTAAGGGACGGATTAGAGTAAGCCTTAGGGTAACGGTTAGGGTTAGGGTTAGGGTTAGGTTTAGGGGACAGGGACGGGGACGGTTTAAGGTACAGGTTAGGGTATGACAACGGATTAGGGTGAGCGTACGTGTTAGGGTACGGGTTAGTGTTAGCGTACGGGTTAGGATTAGGGGACGGGTGAGAGTAAGGCTTCGGGTAAGGGTTAGGGTTAGGGTTAGGGTTAGGGTTTGGGGACGGGGACGGTTTACCTTACAGGTTAGGGTACGACAATGGTTTAGTGTGAACGTACGTTTTAGGGTATGGGTTAAATTTAGAGTACGGGTTAGGATTAAGGGAAGGGATAGAGTAAGGCTTCGGGTAAGGATTAGGGTTAGTGTTAGGGTTAGGGGACTGGGACACGGATGGTTTAGGGTACAGGTTAGGGTACAACAACGGTTTAGGTTGAGCGTACGTGTTAGGGTACGGGTTAGTGTTAACGTACGGGTTAGCATTAAGGGACGGGTTAGGGTAAGGTTTCGGGTAAGGGTTAGCGTTAGGGTTAGGGTTAGGGTTAGGGTTACGGGATGGGACGGTTTAGGGTACAGGTTAGGGTACGACCACGGTTTAGGGTGAGAGTACATGTTAGTGTACAGGTTAGTGTTAGCGTACGGGTTAGGATTGGGGACGGGTTAGGGTAAGGCTTCTGGTAAGGGTTAGGGTAAGGGTTACGGTTAGGGTTAGGGGACGGGGATGGTTTAGGGTACAGGTTAGGGTACGACAACGGTTTAGGGTGAACGTACGTGTTAGGGTATGGGTTAGTGTTAGCATACGGGTTAGGATTAGGGGTCAGGTTAGGGTAAGGCTTCGGGTAAGGTTTGGGGTTAGGGTTAGGGTTATGGTTAGGGGACCGGGACGGTTTAGGGTAGAGTTTAGAGTACGACAACAGTTTAGGGTGAGCGTACCTGTTAGGTACTGGTTAGTGTTAGCGTAAGTGTTAGGATTACTGGACGGGTTAGGGTAAGGCTTCGGGTAAGGTTTAGGGTTAGGGTTAGGGTTAGGGTTAGGGTTAGGGGACTGGGACGGGGGTGGTTTAGGGTAAAGGTTACGGTACGACAACGGTTTAGGGTGAGCGTACGTGTTAGGGTACGGGTTAGTGTTAGGGTACGGTTTAGGATTAGGGGACGGGTTAGGGTAAAGCTTCGGGTAAGGTTTAGGATTACGGTTAAGGGACGGGGACGGTTTAGGGTACAGGTTAGGGTATAACAATGTTTTAGGGTCAGCGTATGTGTTAGGGTACGGGGTAGTGTTAGCGTACGGGTTAGGATTAGGGGACGGGTTAGCGTAACATTTCGGGTAAGGGTTAGGGTTAGGGGACAGGGCCAGGGACGGTTTAGGGTACAGGTTAGGGTTCACCAACGGTTTAGGGTGAGCGTACGTGTTAGGGTACGGGTTAGTGTTAGCGCATGGGTTAGGGTTAGGGAACGGGTTAGTGTAAGGCTTCGGGTAAGGGTTAAGGTTAGGGCTAGGGTTAGGGTTAGGGGACGTGGCGGTTTAGGTTACAGGTTAGGGTACGACAACGGTTTAGGGTGAGGGTACGTGTTAGGGTATTGGTCAGTGTTAGTGTACGGGTTAGGATTAAGGGACGGATTAGAGTAAGGCTTCGGGTAACGGTTAGGGTTAGGGTTCGGGATAGGTTTAGGGGAAGGGGACGGGGACTGTTTAGGGTACAGGTTAGGGTATGACAAAGGATTAGGGTGAGCATACGTGTTAGGGTATGGGTTAGTGTTAGCGTACGGGTTAGGATTAGGGGACGGTTTAGGGTAAGGCTTCGGGTAAGGGTTAGTGTTAGGGTTAGGGTTAGGGTTAGGGTTACGGTTAGGGGACTGGGATGGTTTAGGTTTCCGGTTAGGGTACGACAACGGTTTAGGTTGAGCATACGTGTTAGGGTATGGGTTAGTGTTAGCGTACGGATTAGGATTAGGGGACGTGTTAGGGTAAGGCTTCGAGTAAGGGTCAGGGTTAGGATTAGGGGACGGTGTCGGGGACAATTTAGAGTACAGGTTAGGATTCGCCAATGGTTTAGGGTGAGCGTACATGTTAGGGTACGGGTTAGTGTTAGCGCACGGGTTAGGATTAGGGGACGGGTTAGTGTAAGGCTTCGGGTAAGGGTTAAGGGTAGGGTTAGGGTTAGGGTTAGGGGACGGGGACGGTTTAGGTTACAGGTTAGGGTACGACAACGGTTTAGGGTGAGCGTACGTTTTAGGGTATGGGTTAGTGTTAGCGTACGGGTTAGGATTAAAGGAAGGGTTAGGGTAAGGCTTCGGGTAAGGATTAGGGTTAGGGTTTGGGTTAGGGGACTGGGACACGGATGGTTTAGGGTACAGGTTAGGGTACAAAAACGGTTTAGGGTGAGCATACATGTTAGGTTACGGGTTAGTGTTAGCGTACGGTTTAGGATTAGGGGACGGGTTAGGGTAAGGTTTCGGGTAAGGGTTATCATTAGGGTTAGGGTTAGGTTTACGGTTACTGGATGGGGACGTTTTATGGTACAGCTTAGGGTACGACCACGGTTTAGGTTGAGAGTACATGTTAGGGTACAGGTTAGTGTTAGCGTACGTGTTACAATTAGGGGACGGTTTAGGGTAAGGCTTTGGGTAAGAGTTAGGGTTAGGGTTTGTTAGGGTTTGGGGACGGGGACTGTTTAGGGTACAGGTTAGGGTACGACAACGGTTTAAGATGAGCGTACGTGTTAGGATACGGGTTAGTGTTAGCCTATGATTAGGGGACGGATAAGGGTAAGGCTTCGGGTAAGGGTTAGGTTGAGACATAAGGCTGGACACTTCGGGCTGATGGCATTGGTGAGGTTCGATGAGCAAATGCAGACCCTTTGAAGTCATACTGCATGGTACCCATTCCATGGGTCCGAACTCTCCAGGTTTAAGGGATTCTTCCTTCAGCTAAAACATGCATGGGAAACCCAGAGTACGTTCCTCCGTGTCATTGGGAAACGTTTTCAAATGCATCTCAGTTTTCGTCCCCTGGTACTCGGGTTCACCAGTCCAGACGCTTTACTAACACTCTCCCCACTTGGAGAGTCAGTGCCTTTAACCTCCTGTTTGGCACACTTTGCAATTTCTGCGCAACATGAACAGGAATTTGGAGATCCAATGAGAGACTAGCTGTAGGTGTCTGCACGGGCAAATGGAACGCTTATTTCCCACCAGGAAGAGGAATTAACCAAAGGCTCAGCGTGCCCTGCCGGAAACAGATTAGGGCCTGAAGCAATCCTGCGGTTTTGCGGGCAGCTCACAAGAAAGCGAGTTGAAGAAAAGAGCTCAAGGGCACTCTAATTCACAAAGCTGCAGAGTTATGAATGATAGCTATCGTCCAAAATATATTCAAGTAAGTCTGTGAAGAGGGCTTTAAAGCGGTGCAGAATTTCAGGAAAACGATTTCAGGGGGTAAACTGGAATTGCACTTAAAGCATAGGAAAAGAGGCAGAATGTCGACAATGATGCACTTGGCCAAAAAGAGCATATGATTTTTTTCCTGAATATATTCAGGAAAAAACGCATACGCACTTTTTGGCCAACCAAGCAAGTGTTTAAAGGAAATCTGCACTACAATGAAGTCTCACTGCCCCCCGGTCAAAAGGGCCATGTGAAAAAAGTGTAAAAGAAGGCATCATTGAAGACTAATACAGAATACCAAGTCCTGGTCGTTGGTAGAATAACCAGCAGGGTATAGGATTTAGGAACTACTGGAGGTATATCCTCGGTGGCTTCACTGACTCTCCTGACGTCCGTTACCTTGACTGCTGCAGCCCATGGGGCTCTCAAAGTCAGGCCAATCCCAGGATATGGAGCTCACCCAGGCAGGTACCCCACCCCCACCCCAGCCCACAGGGCCCTCGTGTTCAGGCCCCTCCCAGGATATGGTGTTCCCTGGGCAGGTCACCTGCAGCCCATGGGGCTCTCGTTGTCACGTCCCTACCAGGATACAGAGCTACCCTTGCATGTTCCGTGGCAAGTCTGGGCAAACAGGAACCGTGCACATAGCGCACATTGCAAAGCACTCCCAGCTCACCTGTCGCTCAGATCTGACACAGAGCATCTCAGAGCAGTACTTGAACTAACAAACAGCAGCTCCAAAAGGTCTGTGATCTTGGGGATCACTCTGTGCGGCCTCCCTCCACCTGGTCTTCCAGAGACTTCCACTGCACCCGGGGCACCAGGCCTCTGTCTCCACCCACCACCCTCCCCTCCTCTCCCTGACACCTGGGATCCTCTCATTAGGAGAGGGTTTTCTTGAAGTTGTCTCCCACTCATGGGCCAGATAAAATGATTAGAAAACAAGCCAGAACTACAGCCCCTTGTCTATCCTGACTCTCAAGAGCCCACACCTGTTCCTTGGACCTGGCCGATTCAGCAAGTTCCATTTTCTGCAACTGTGAGACCCTGAGGGGTGATGATTGGCTGACCTGGGCAGCCTGACCGTGCCGGCCAGACCTCCCCAGGTGTGCCTGGGTTGAGATCGATATAAACACCGCTCCAGGCAGCAAGAGCCCCTGCAGCTGTGCCTGACGCCATTTTCTCTGCCCTGTCAACAGTCTCGGGGCTGGGCTGGTGGGAGGGAGTGAGAGGCCACGGCTTTGTGGGTGGTCCAGTGTGAGTGGGGCTCTGCTGGACTTTCTGCAGCAGTTGCCAAGATGCCACCTGCTAAGGAAGAGGATGTGTCACCCATACCTGCCGCTGGAATTTCTTCCTGGGGAGAGGTGAGGAAGGAAGAAAGCAGTGGGGGCCAGGACAGGAGGGGTATCTCAGGCAGGGAAATGGAAAGCTTCCAGAAGAGCACCCAGGGCCAGGACCATCCTGGCTGGCCTGCAGGCATCAAGTCGGCCGGCATGCTGTCGCTCGTGTGGCTCCATGGCCCTTCCTCTAGGCTTTCAAGTCCTTGTACATATTCAGGTGTTTTACCTGGGAAGGGTGGGAACATTTCAGCAGCAGCTGGCCTGGGGCTCGGCCCACGTTTACTCACAGATGCCTCGGCATGGTCCCCCAGCTTTGCAATGAGGACGCTTGTTGCGTGGGGCCTGCTGGCTGAATGGGAGATGATTCCCCACCACTGACCAACTTCAGAATTGTTTACAACTGGAGCAAGTGACCTGATAGGGTTTTCCTCTGTGTAACTGGTGGGTTCTGTTTTTCTTTTTCTTTTTTTCGTTTTTGGTTCAAGGTAGATTTTATTCTCCTCCTCTGTATTTACAGATATATGCATGGAAATAATTTATTCATATAAATACATGTATGTGAAGGGAAGAATATTTTTTCTGTTTTACTTTTTTTAATTTTTAATTTAATTTTATTTTTTATACAGCAGGTTCTTTTTGGTTATCTGTTTTATACATATAAATGTATACATGCCAATCCCAATCTCTCAACACCTCCCACCACCATCCCCCCAACAGCTTTCCCCCCTTGGTGTCCATACGTTCATTGTCTACATCTGTTGCTCTATTTCTGCCTTGCAAAACGGTTCATCTGTACAATTTTTCTAGGTTCCACATATATGCATTAATATACAAGATTTGTTTTGTTTTTCTCTTTCTGACTTACTTCACTGTGTATGACAGTCTCTAGATTCATCAACGTCTCTACAGGTGACCCAATTTCATTCCTTTTTATGGCTTAGTAATATTCCATTTTATATATGTACCACATCTTTATGCATTCGTCTGTCTGTGGGCATTTAGGTTGCTTCCATTACCTGGATATTGTAAATAGTGATGCAATGAACATTGCGCTGAATGTTGTTTTTTAATTTATGGTTTTGTCTGGGTATATGACCAGTAGTGGGATTGCTGTATCATATGGTAATTCTATTGTTAGTTTTATAAGAAACTCCATAATGTTCTCCACAGTGACTGTATCAATTTACATTCCCAACAATACTGGAAGAGGGTTCCATATCTCCACACCCTTTCCAGCATTTGTTGTTTGTAGATTTTTCTGATGATGCCCATTCTAACCAGTGTGAGGTGATACACCATGGATGAGTCTATTTCGTTGAGCAAGGAGTAGGTCTTGTCTATTACATTTTTGGCTTATGGAAAGGTATCTGTGCTAATTTCAATCTCTGGTTTTATACAGCACCCCAACTCAACTTTCCCCTTAAGCAAGCATAAGTTTTTTATCTAAATGTGAGACTCTGTTCGGTTTTGTAATCCAGTTCATGTGGAGCCAAGTTTACACTCCCTCTATTAGTGATATCTTATGATAACTATCTTTCTCTGTGTGACATATTTCTCTTAGAATCATCGTGCTTAAATCCACTCAATTTGCTGCTACAGGCCTGATGACATTGATCTCATTGCTGAGTGATATTCCATTGTACATAAGTAGCACAACTTCTTTATCCATTTGTTTCTTTCTGGGATATTTAATGTGCACAGGACTCAAGGTTCTTGTAAACACAGCAGCCCTAAATTTTGTGTTGGCTGTGTCTTGTTGATTTTAATATTCCTAAGCTATAGGGCCATAAGTGGAAGTGACCTAGGCTCTGTAGCTTTGTTTTTTAGATGTTTCAGGATACATCATAAACATCTCCAGAGTGTCTGTTGGCAATTGACATCCCACCCATCAGCATAACAAGGCTCCCTGTTCTCCATGGCCTGTCCTGTGTTTCTTGTTTTTACACTTTTTTCAGATGGCCATTTTGATGAATGGGAAAAGAGACTTCATTGTAGTGCAGATTTCCATTGCTCGAGTGCTTGGTTGACAAAAAAGAGCATATGCGTTTTTTCCTGAATGTATTCAGGAAAAAATGTATATGCACTTTTTGTCCAAGTGCATCACTGTCAAAGATCTGCTGCTTTTCATATGCTTTAAATGCAATTCAAATCTACCTCCTGAAATCTGATTCCTGCAATTCTGCCTCGTTTTCAAGTCCTCTTTGCAGCCTTACTTCAATATATTTTTGACAATAGCTGTCATTTATAACTCTGCAGGTTTGAGAATTACAGTGCCCCTGATTTCCTTTCTTAACTCGCTTCCTTGTGAGCTGGCCACAAAACCGCAGGTTTGCTTCAGGCTGTAATCTGGTTCTGGCATGGCATGCTCAGCGTTTGGTTAATTCCTCTTCCTGGTGGGAAATGAGAGTTAAATGTGCCCGTCCAGACACCTGCCTCATTCCCAGCCCCTTGGTGATGTGTGTCCTCTGGTTCGAGACCACATGTGCTGGGTTCCTCACCTTTCAATGATGTGGCCCCAATGGTGTGAGGAAACACCTGCCTGGTTCCCATCCCCTTGGTGATGTGGGCCCTCTGGTGAGAGTCTGACACTGGCTGCGTTCCTCACCCTTCTGTGTGGTGGGCCCTCTGCTCTTAGGTAAATCCTGCCTGGCTTGCTCCCATTGCCTTGGAGACGTAGGCCCTCTGGTGACAGTTGGAGCCTGCTGGGAGCCTCCTCTCCTCAGTGATGAGTGCCCTCTGGCGTCAGGTTCTAACTGCTGTGCTCCCCACGTTTTCTGATGTGAGCCCAGTGATGCCAGGACACTCCTGCCAGGTTCCCATCCCCATTGGGATGTGGGCCTTCTGCTCTGAGGTCCCAACGCCTGGGTTCCTTACAGTTTCATGGTGTTGGCTCTGTGATGTTAGTTCACTCAGGCCTAGATCCCATAGCCCCTGTGTTCTGGGCCGCCTGCTGCGAGGTTCCAACTGCTGGATTCCTCACCTTTTTTATTCTTTGTGCCCTGTGTTGTGAGGCTCCTCCTGCCTTCCTCACTCCCCCCATTGGTGATGTAGGTCCTGTGGTTTGAGGCTACATGTGCCGGTTTCCTCACCTTTTATTGATGTGGCCCCACTGGTGTGAGGACACTCCTGCCTGGTTCCCATCCCCTTGGTGATGTGGGCCCTCTGGTGAGAGTCTGATCCTGGCTGGATACCTCACACTTCTGGGAGGTGGGCTCTCTGCTGTGAGGTCACTCGTGCCTGGATGGCACACGTCGCCTTGGCCAAGTGGGCCCTCTGGTTGCAGTTGGAGCGGGATGGGAGCCTCCTCCCCTCGGTGATGAGGGCCCTCTGGCATCAGGCCCTAACTGCTGGGCTCCCCACATTTTCTGATGTGTGCCCACTGGTGCGATGACACTCCTGCCAGTTTCCCATCCCCATGGGGATGTGAGCCTTCTGCTCTGAGGTCCCAATGGCTGGGTTGCTCACAGTATCATGATGTGGGCCCTCTGCTGTGAGTTCACTGCGGCCTAGATCTCATAGACTGGGTGCCCTGGGCCGCCTGCTGGGAGCTTCCAATTACTGGATTCCTCACCTTTTTATTCTATGGGCCCTGTGTTGTAAGGCTACTCCTGCCTACCTCACTCCGAGTCCCTTGGAGATGTGGGTCCTCTGCTTTGAGGCCACATGTGTTGGGTTCCTCACCTTTCTATGATGTGGCCACATTGGTGTTAGGACACTCCTGCGTGGTTCCGATCCCCTTGGTGATGTGGGCCCTCTGGCGAGAGTCTTATCCTGGTTGGTTTCCTCACCCTTCTGTTAGGTAGGCCCTGTGCTGTGAGGTCACTCCTGCCTGACTGGCACACGTCACCTTGGCGACGTGGGCCCTCAATTGTGTGTTGGTGCCTGCTGGGAGTCTCCTTCCCTCGGTAATGAGGGCTCTCTGGCGTCAGGCCCTAACTCCTGGGCTCTCAAAATTTTCTGATGTGCGCCCTGTGGTGCGAGTACACTCCTGTCAGGTTCCCAAGCCCATGGGAATGTGGGCCTTCTGCTGTGAGGTCCCAACGTCTGGATTTCTCACAGTTTCATGATGAGGGCCCTCTGGTGTGAGTTCACTCACCCTGGATCCCATAGCCTCGCTACTCCAGGCCGCCTGCTGGGAGGTTCCAACTGCGGGATTCCTCACCTTTTTTATTCTATGGGCCCTCTGTTTTGAGGCTCCTCCTGCCTGCCTCATTCCCAGCCCCTTGTTTATGTGTGTCCTCTCATTAGAGGCCACGTGTGCTGGGTCCCTCACCTTTCGATGATGTGGCCCCACTGGTGTGAGGATACTTGTGCCTGGTTCCCATCCCCTTGGTGATATGAGCCCTCTGGTGAGAGTCTGATCCTGGCTGGGTTCCTCACCCTTCTGTGAGGTGGGCCCTCTGCTGTGAGGTAACTCCTGCCTGGCTTCCCATTGCCTTGGTGACATCGGCCCTCTGGTGGCAGTTGGAACCTACTGGGAGCCTCCTCCCCTCGGTGATGAGGGCCCTCTGGCGTGAGGCCATCACTGCTGGGCTCCCCATGTTATCTGATGTGAGCCCAGTGATAACAGGACACTCCTGTAAGTTTCCCATCCCCATGGGGATGTGGGCCTTCTGCTCTGTGGTTCCAACGTCTGGGTTGCTCACAGTTCCATGATATAGGCTCTCTGGTGTTAGTTCACTCAGGCCAGGATCCCATAGTCTCTGTGCTCTGGGCCGCCTGCTGCGAGGTTCCAACTGCTGGATACCTCACCTTTTTTATTCTTTGGGCCCTGTGTTGTGAGGCTCCTCCTGCCTGCCTCACTCCCAGCCCCTTGGTGATGTGGGTCCTGTGGTTTCAGGCCACATGTGCCGGTTTACTCACCTTTTAGTGATGTGGACCCACTGGTGTGAGGACACTCCTGCCTGGTTCCCATCCCCTTGGTGATGTGGGCCGCCTGGTGAGAGTCTGATCCTGACTGGTTTCGTCACACTTCTGGGAGGTGGGCCCTCTGCTGTGAGGTCACTCCTGCCTGGCTTGCTCCCGTTGCCTTGGTGACGTCGGCCCTCTGGTGGCAGTTGGAGCTTGCTGGGAGCCTCCTCCCCTCGGTGATGAGGGCCCTGTGGCGTCAGTCACTAACTGCTGGGTACCCATATTTTCTGATGTGTGCCCACTGGTGTGATGGCACTCCTGCCAGTTTCCCATACCCATGTGGATGTGGGCCTTCTGCTCTGACGTCCCAACGGCTGGGTTGCTCACAGTATAATGATGAGGGCCCTCTGGTGTGAGTTCATTCTGGCCTGGATCCCATAGCCTCGCTGCTCCTGGCCGCCTGCTGGGAGGATCCAACTGCGCGATTCCTCACCTTTTTTATTCTATGGGCCCTCTGTTTTGAGGCTCCTCCTGCCTGCCTCACTCCCAGTCCCTTGGTGATGTGTGTCCTCTGGTTTGAGGTCACATGTGCTGTGTTCCTCAACTTTGGATGATGTGGCCCCACTGGTGTGAGGACACTCCTGACTGGTTCCCATCCCCTTGGTGATGTGGGCCCTCTGGTGAGAGTCTGATCCTCGCTGGGTACCTCACCCTTCTGTGAGGTAGACCCTGTGATATGAGGTCTCTCCTGCCTGGCTGGCACACGTCGCCTTGATGACATGGGCCGTCTGTTGGCCTTTGGTGTGTGCTGGGAGCCTCCTCCCCTCATTAATGAGGGCCCTCTATAAAACGCATATGCCCTTCTTGGCCAAGTGCATCACTGTAGACGTTCTGCCTCTTTTCCTATGCTTTAAAAGCAATTACTGTCTACATCATGAAATCGGTTTCCTGCAATTCTGCCCCACTTTCAGGTCTTCTTCGCTGCCTTACTTCAATATATTTTTGGACGATAGCTGTCATTTATAACTGCAGGTTTGTGAATGACAGTGCCCCTGAGTTCCTTTCTTAACTCGCTTCCTTGTAAGCTGGCCACAAAACCACAGGTTTGCTTCAGGCCGTAATCAGGGTCCAGCACGGCACTCTGACCCTTTGGTTAATTCCTCTTCCTGGTGGGAAATTATAGTTAAATGTGCCCGTCCAGACACCTGCCTCACTCCCAGCCCCTTGGTGATGTGTGTCCTCTGGTTTGAGGCCACATGTGCTGGGTTCCTCATCTTTTGATGATGTGACCCCACTGGTGTGAGGACACTCCTGCCTGGTTCCCATCCCCTTGGTGATGTGGGCCCTCTGGTGAGAGTCTGATCATGGCTGGGTTCCTCACACTTCTTTGAGGTGGGCCCTCTTCTCTGAGGTCACTCCTGCCTGGCTGGCACAACCCGCCTTGGCCACATGGGCCCACTGGTTGCAGATGGAGCGTGCTGGGAGCCTCCTCCCCTCGGTGATGAGGGCCCAGTGGCGTCAGGGCCTAACTGCTGGGCTCCCCACATTTTCTGATGTGTGCCCAGTGGTGCGATGACACTCCTGCCAGGTTCCCATCCACATGGGGCTGTGGGCCTTCTATTCTGAGGTCCCAACGACTGGGTTGCTCACACTTTCATGATGTGGGCCCTCTGCTGTGAGGTCAATCGTGCCTGGCTGGCACACATCGCCTTGGTGACGTGGGCACTCTGGTGGCAGTTGGAGCGTGCTGGGGCCTCCTCCCCTCAGTGATGAGGGCCCTCTGGTGTCAGGCCCTAAGTGCTAGGCTCCACACATTTTCTGATGTGTGCCCAGTGGTGCGAGGACACTCCTGCCAGGTTCCCATCCCCATGGGCATGTGGGACTTCTGTTCTGTGGTCCCAACGGCTGGGTTGCTCACAGTTTCATGATGTGGGCCCTTTGCTGTGAGTTCACTCTGGCCTGTATCCCATAGCGTCGGTGCTCTGGGCCGCCTGCCTGGAGTTTCCAACTCCTGGATTCCTCACCTTTTTTATTCTATGTGCCCTCTGTTGTGAGTCTCCTCCTGCATGCCTCAGTCCCAGCCCCTTCGTGATGTGTGTCCCCTTGTTTGAGGCCACATGTACTGTGTTCCTCATCTTTCGCTGATGTGGCCCCACTGGTGTGAGGGCACTCCTGCCTGGTTTCCATCCCCTTGGCGATGTGGACCTTCTGGTGAGAGTCTGATCCTGGTTGGGATCCTCACACTTCTGTGAGGTGGGCCCTCTGCTCTGTGGTCACTCCTGCCTGGCTTGCACACACTGCCTTGGCAACGTCGGCCGGCTGGTGGCAGTTGGAGCCTGCTGGGAGCCTCCTCCCCTTGGTGATGAGGGCCCTCTGGTGTCAGGCCCTAACTGCTGGGTTCCCACATTTTCTGATACATGCTAAGTGGTGCGAGGACACTCCTGCGAGGTTCCCATCACCATGGTGATGTGGGCCTTCTGCTCTGAGGTCCCACCGGCTGGGTTGCTCACAGTTTCATGATGTGGGCCCTCTGCTGTGAGTTCACTGTGGCCTGGATCCCATAGACTGGGTGCTCTGGGCCACCTGCTGGGAGGTTCAAACTGCTGGATTCCTCACCTTTTTTATTCTATGGGCCCTGTGTTGTTAGACAACTCCTGCCTGCCTCACTCTGAGCCCCTTGGTGATGTGGGTCCTCTGGTTTTAGGTCACATGTGCTGGGCTCCTCACCTGTTGCTGATGTGGCCCCACTGGTGTGAGGACACTCCTGCCTGGTTCCCATCCCCTTGGTGATGTGGGCCCTCTGGTGAGAGTCTGATCCTTGTTGAGTTTCTTCACACTTCTTTGAGGTGGGCCCTCTGCTCTGAGGTCATTCCTGTCTGGCTGGCACACCCCTCCTTGGCGACGTCAGCCCTATGGTGGCAATTGGAGCCTGCTGGGAGCCTCCTCCCCTCAGTGATGAGGGCCCTCTGCCCTCAGGCCTTAACTGCTGGGTTCCCACATTTTCTGATTCGTGCTAAGTGGTGCGAGGACACTCCTGTCAGGTTCCCATCCCTATGGGGATGTGGGCCTTCTGTTCTGAAGTCCCAACGGCTCAGTTGCTCACAGTTTCATGATGTGGGCCCTCTGTTGTGAGTTCTCTGTGACCTGGATCCCATAGACTCCATGCTGTGGGCCGCCTGCTGGCAGGTTCCAACTGCTGGATTCCTCACATTTTTTATTCTATGGGCTCTGTGTTGTGAGGCTACTCCTGCCTGCCTCACTCCTAGCCCCTTGGAGATGTGGGTCCTCTGATTTAGGCCACACGTTCTGGGTTCCTCACCTTTCTATGATGTGGTCACCCTGGCGTGAGGACCCTTCTGCCTGGTTCTGATCCCCTTGGTGAGGTGGACAATCTGGTGAGAGTCTTATCCTGGCTGGTTTCCTCACCCTTCTGTGAGGTAGGCCCTCTGCGGTGAGGTCACTCCTGCCTGGTTGGCACACGTTACCTTGGCGACGTGGGCCCTCAGTTGGGAGTTGGTGCCTGCTGGGAGTCTCCGCCCCTGGGTAATGAGGGCCCTCTGGCGTCAGGCCCTAACTCCTGGGCTCCCAAAATTTTCTGATGTGCGCCCTGTGGTGCGAGTACACTCCTGCCAGGTTCCCAACCCCATGGGAATGTGGGCCTTCTGCTCTGAGGTCCCATCGTCTGGGTTGCTCACAGTTTCATGATGAGGGTCCTCTGTTGTGAGTTCAGTCAGGCCTAGATCCCATAGCCTCACTGCTTCTGGCCGCCTGCTGGGAGGTTCCAACTGCGGGATTCCTCACATTTTTTATTCTATGGGCCCTGTGTTGTGAGGCTACTCCTGCCTGCCTCACTCTAAGCACCTTGGACATGTGGGTCCTCTGGTTTAGGCCACATGTGCTGGGTTCCTCACCTTTCTATAATGTGGCCACACTGGTGTGAGGACACTCCTGCCTTCTTCCGATCCCCTTGGTGATGTGGGCTCTCTGGTGAGAGTCTTATCCTGGCTGGGTTCCTCACCCTTCTTTGAGGTAGGCCCTCTGCTGTGAGGTAACTCCTGCCTGGCTTTCTCCCATTGCCTGGTGACTTTGGCCCTCTGGTGGCAGTTGGAGCCTGCCTGGAGCCTCCTCTCCTCGGTGATGAGGGCCCTCTGGCGTCAGGCTCTAACTCCTGAGCTCCCCACGTTTTCTGATGTGAGTCCAGTGATGCCAGGACACTCCTGTAAGGTTCCCATCCCCATGCTGATGTGGGTCTTCTGGTCTGAGGTCCCAACGCCTGGGTTACTCACAGTTTCCTGATGTTGGCTCTCTGGTGTTAGTTAACTCAGGCCTAGATCCCATAGCCTCTGTGCTGTGGGCTGCCTGCTGGGAGGTTCCAACTGCTGGATTCCTCACCTTTTTTATTCTTTGGACCCTGTGTTGTGAGGCTCATCCTGCCTGCCTCACTCCCAGCCCCTTTGTGATGTAGGTCCTCTGGTTTGAGGCCACATGTGCCGGTTTCCTCACATTTTATTGATGTGGCCCCACTGGTGTGAGGACACTCCTGCCTGGTTCCCATCCCCTTGGTGATGTGGGCCCTCTGCTGAGAGTCTGATCCTGGCTGGATTCCTCACACTTCTGGGAGGAAGGCCCTGTGCTGTGAGGTCACTCCTGCCTGGCTGGCACACATGGCCTTGGCCACATGGGGCCTCTGGTTGCAGTTGGAGCATGCTGGGAGCCTCCTCCCCTCTGTGATGAGGGCCGTCTGGCGTTAGGCCCTAACTGCTGGTATCCCCACATTTTCTGATGTGTGCCCACTGGTGCGATGACACTCCTGCCAGGTTCCCATCCCCATGGGGATTTGGGCCTTCTACTCTGAAGTCCCAACGCCTGGGTTGCTCACAGTGTCAGGATGTGGGCCCTCAGCTGTGAGTTCACTCCGGCATTGATCCCATAGCCTCGGTGCTCTGGGCCACCTGCTTGGAGCTTCCAACTGCTGGATTCCTCACCTTTTTTATTCTATGGGCCCTGTGTTGTGAGACAACTCCTGCCTGCCTCACTCTGAGCCTCTTGGTGATGTGGGTCCTCTGCTTTGAGGCCACGTGTTCTGGGTTCCTCACCTTTCGCTGATGTGGCCCCACTGGTGTGAGGACACTCCTGCCTGGTTCCCATCCCCTTGGTGATGTGGGCCCTCTGGTGAGAGTCTGATCCTGGTTGGGTTCCTCACACTTCTTTGAGGTGGGCCCTCTGCTCTGAGGTCACTCCTGCCCAGTTGGCACACCCCGCCTTGGTGACGTCGGCCCTTTTGTGGCAGTTGGAGCCTGCTGTGAGCCTCCTCCCCTTGGTGATGAGGGCCCTCTGGTGTCAGGCCCTAACTGCTGGGTACCCACATTTTCTGATACGTTCTAAGTGGTGCGAGGACACTCTTACCCTGTTCCCAACCCCATGAGGATGTGGGCCTTCTGCTCTGAGGTCCCAACGTCTGGGTTGCTCACAGTTTCATGATATGGGTCCTCTGCTGTGAGTTCACTGAGGCCTGGATCGCATAGACTGGGTGCTCTGGGCCGTCTGTTGGGAGGTTCCCACTGCTGGATTCCTCAGCTTTTTTATTCTATGGGCCCTGTGTTGTGAGGCTACTCCTGCCTGCCTCACTCCGAGCCCCTTGGAGATGTGGGTTCTCTGGTTTAGGCCACATTTGCTGGGTTCCTCACCTTTCTATGATATTGCCACACTGGCGTGAGGACACTCCTGCCTGGTTCTGATTCCCTTGGTAATGTGGGCCCTCTGGTGAGAGTCTTATCCTGGCTTTGTTCCTCACCCTTCTGTGAGGTAGGCCCTGTGCTGTGAGCTCACTCCTGCCTGGCTGTCACACGTTACCTTGGTGACCTGGGCCCTCAATTGGGAGTTGGTGCCTTCTTGGAGTCTCCTCCCCTTGGTAATGAGGGCCCTCTGGCGTCAGGCCCTAACTTCTGGGCTCCCAAAATTCTCTGATGTGTGCCCTGTGGTGTGAGTACACTGCTGACAGGTTCCCAACCCCATGGAAATGTGGGCCTTCTGCTCTGAGGTCCTAACGGCTGGGTTGCTCACAGTTTCATGATGAGGGCCCTCTGTTGTGAGTTCAGTCAGGACTGGATCCCATAGCCTCGCTGCTCCTGGCTGCCTGCTGGGAGGTTCCAACTGTGGGATTCCTCACCTTTTTTATTCTATGGTCCCGCTGTTTTGAGGCTCCTCCTGCCTGCCTCACTCCCAGCTCCTTTTTGATGTGTGTCCTCTGGTTTGAGGCCACATGTGCTGGGTCCCTCACATTTCGGTGATGTGGTCCCACTGGTGTGAGGACACTCCTGCCCTGTTCCCATTCCCTTGGTGATGTGGGCCCTCTGGTGAGTGTCTGATCATCTTTGGTTTCCTCACACTTCTGTGAGGTTGGCCCTCTGCTCTGAGGTCACTCCTGCCTGGCTGGCGCACCCCGCATTGGTGATATCGGGCCTCTGGTAGAAGTTGGAGCCTTCTGGGAGCTACGTCCCCTCAGTGATGAGGGCTCTCTGGCATCAGGCCCTAACTGCTGTGCTCCCCACATTTTCTGATGTGTGCCCACTGGTGCGATGACACTCCTGCTTGGTTCCCTTCCCCATGGGGATGTGGGCCTTGTGCTCTGAGGTCACAACGGCTGGGTTGCTTACAGTATCACGATGAGGGCCCTCTGCTGTGAGTTCACTGTGGCCTGGATCTCATACCCTCGGTGCTCTGGGCCGCCTGCTGGGAAGTTCCAACTGCTGGATTCCTCACCTTTTTTATACAGTGGGCCATGTGTTGTGAGGTTAATCCTGCCTGCCTCACTCCGAGACCCATGGTGATGTGGGTCCTCTGGTTTGAGGCTACATGTGCTGGGTACCTCAACTTTCTATGATGTGGCCCCACGGGTGTGAGGACACTCCTGCCTGGTTCCCATCCCCTTGGTGATGTGGGCCCTCTGGTGAGAGTCTGATCCTGGCTGGGTTCCTTACCCTTCTGTGAGGTGGGCCCTCTGATGTGAGGTCACACGTGGCTGGCTGGCTCACGTCACCTTGGCAACGTGGGGTCTCTGTTGACCCCTGGAGCATGCTGGGAGCCTCCTACCCTCGTAAATGAGGGCCCTGGAAAAAAACGCATATGCACTTTTTGGTCAAGTGCATCATTGTCGAGGTTTTGCCCCTTTTCCTATGCTTTCAGAGCAATTCCCGTCTACCTCCTGAAATCGCATTCCGGCAATTCTGCCCCGTTTTCAAGTCCTCTTTGCAGCCTTACTTGAATACATTTTTGGACGATAGCTGTCATTCATAACTCTGCAGGTTTGTGAATTACAGTGCCCCTGAGCCTCTTACTTCAACTCGTTTTCTTGTGAATTGGCCGCAAAACCGCAGGATTGCTTCAGGCCTTAATCTGGTTCCGGCATGGAATGCTGAGCCTGTGGTTAGTTCCTCTTCCTGGAGGGAAATGAGAGTTAAATGTGCCTGTCCACAAACCCACAGCTAGTCTCTCATTGGTTCTCCCTATTCCTGTTCATCTTCCGCAGAAATTGCAAACTGTACCAAAGAGGAGGTTAAAGGCACTGACTCTCCAAGTGGGGAGAGTGTTAGTAAAGTGTCTTGAATGGTGAACCCGAGGACCAGGGGACGAAAACTGAGATGCATTTAAAAACGTTTTCTGATCACACGGTGGACCATACTCTGCATTCCCCATGCATGTTTGAGCTGAAGGACGAATCCCTTAAACCTGGAAAGCTGGGACCCTTGGAATAGGTACCATGCAGTATTACTTCTAATGGTCTGCATTTGCTGACCGAACCTCACCAATGCTATCAGTCCCAAGTGTCCAGCCTTATGTCTAACCCAGCTGTGGGTGTGGATGTGGTAAACCCAGGTCTCATCACAAACCATGAATGAATTATTTAAGAATTGCTCTCTATTTCACAGTCTTTGTGATAGTTTTTAAAATTTATTTGTATAATGGGATTTAGCTGATTTTCAATGCTGCGTTTATGCCGCTGTACACACACTGAATTCCCTTATGGAGACATAAAAATACATAGGTTTTAAGACTCGTTCTAGTCACGTATATTCTTGGGGTTGAATATGTGATGTTGAGTCCATTTCGTTGAGCAAGGAGTAGATCATGTATACTACATATATGGCTTATGGAACGGTATCTGTGCTAATTTCATTCTCTGGTTTTATGCGGCACCTCAACTCACCTTTCCCCATAAGCAAACGTAAGTTGGTTTTCTAAATGTGAGACCCTGTTGTGTTTTGTAATTCACTTCATGTGTAGCCAAGCTTACATTCTGTGTATTAGTGATATCTTATGATGTTTCTTTTTCTGTGTGACTTATTTCACGTAGAATCATCGTACCTGAATCCACTCATTATGCCGCTATGGGCCTGATGACATAGATTTCATTGCTGAGTGATATACCATTGTACGTACGTACCACAACTTTTTTATCCATTTTTCGCTTTCTGAGATATTTAGCTTGTACCATAGACGAGGTTCTTGTAAACAGAGCTGTCCGAAATTTGGAGTGGCTGTGTGTTTTTGATTTTAATTTCCCTAAGCTATAGGACCATAAGTGGAAGTGCCATAGGCTGTGTTGCTTTGTTTTCTACGTGTTTCAGAAAACACCATACACTTCTCCAGAGTGGCTGTTGGCAATTTACATCCCGCTCATCAGCATAACAAGGCTCCCTGTTCTCCAGGGCCTGTGCAGCTTTTCTGGATTTTACACATATTTAAAATGGCCCTTTTGATCCGGGGGCAGTGAGACTTCATTGTAGTGCAGATTTCCTTTACACGCTTGCTTGTTTGGCCAAAAAGGGCGTATGCGTTTTTTCCTGAATATATTCAGGAAAAAACGCATACGCCCTTTTTGGCCAATTGCATCAGTGTCGACATTCTGCCTCTTTTCCTATGCTTTAAAGGCAATTGCAGTCAAACCCCTGAAATGGTTTTCCTGCAATTCTGCCCCACTTACAAGTCCTCTTCGCAGCCTTCCTTCAATATATTTTTGGACGATAGCTGTCATTTATAACTCTGCAGGTTTGTGAATTACAGTGACCCTGAGCTCCTTTCTTCAACTCGCTTTCTTGTGAGCTGGCCGCAAACCCGCAGGATTGCTAAAGGCCCCAATCTGCTTCTGGAACGGCATGCGGAGGCTTTGGTTAATTCCTCTTCCTGGTGGGAAATGAGCGTTACATTTGCCCGTGCCGACACCTACAGCTAGTCTCTCATTGGTTCTCCCAATTCCTGTTCATCTTGCGCAGAAATTGCAAACTGTGCCAAACAGGAGGTTAAAGGCACTGACTCTCCAAGTGGGGAGAGTGTTAGTAAAGCGTCAGGAATGCTGAAACCGAGTACCAGGGGACGAAACCTGAGATGCATTTGAAAACGTTTCCCAATTACACGGTGGACCATACTCTGGGTTTCCCATGCATGTTTTTGCTGGAGGACGAATCCCTTAAACCTGGAGAGTTAGGACCCATGGAAAGGGTACCATGCAGTATGACTTCAAAGGGTCTGCGTTTGCTCACTGAACCTCACCAATGCTATCAGCCCGAAGTGTCCAGCCTTATGTCTCACCCAGCTCTGGGTGTAGATGTGGTAAATCCAGGTTGCATCACGAACCCTGAATGAATTATTTAAGAATTGCTCTCTATTTCACTGTCATTGTGCTTTGTTTTTGAAATTTATGTTGATAATGGGATTTATCGGATTTTCACTGCTGCTTTTAGGTCGCTGTACACAGGATTGATTTCCTTATGGAGACATATCAATCCATGGGTTTTAAGATTCTTACTTGTCAGGTATATTCCCAGGCGTTGAATATGGGGTGTTGACTACATTTCGTTGAGCAAGGAGTAGGTCTTGTCTATTATATATTTGGCTTATGGAACGGTATCTGTGCTAATTTTAATCTCTGGTTTTATGCAGCACCCCAACTCACCTTTCCCATAAGCAAACATTAGTTGGTGTTCTAAATTTGAGACCATGTTCTGTTTTGTAATTCAGTTCATGTGTAGCCAAGTTTACATTCCGTGTATTAGTGATATTTTATGATGTTTCTTTTTTTGTGTGACTTATTTCTCGTAGAATCATCGTACCTGTATCCACTCATTATGCCGCTACGGGCCTGATGACGTAGATTTCATTGCTGAATGATATTCCATTGTACGTGCGTACCACAACTTCTTTATCCATTTTTTGCTTTCTCGGATATTTAACTTGTACCGTAGATGAGGTTCTTGTAAACAGAGCCGTCCCAAACATTGGGGTGGCTGTGTGTTTTTGATTTTAATTTCCCTAAGCTATAGGACCATAAGTGGAAGTGCCATAGGCTGTGTTGCTTTGTTTCCTCCGTGTTTCAGGAAACACCATACACTTCTCCAGAGTGCCTGTTGGCAATTTACATCCCGCCCATCAGCATAACAAGGCTCCCTGTTCTCCATGACCTGTCCTGCCTTTCTGGATTTTACACGTTTTTCAGATGGCCCTTTTGACCGGGGGGCAGTGAGACTTCATTGTAGTGCAGATTTCCTTTACACGCTTGCTTGGTTGGCCAAAAAGGGCGTATGCGTTTATTCCTGAATATATTCAGGAAAAAACGCATACGCCCTTTTTGGCCAAGTGCATCATTGTCGACATTCTGCCTCTTTTCCTATGCTTTAAGTGCAATTCCAGTCTACCCCCTGAAATCGTTTTCCTGAAATTCTGCCCCGCTTTCAAGTCCTCTTTTAAGATTTACTTCAATACATTTTTGGACGATAGCTGCAATTCATAACTCTACAGGTTTGTGAATTACAGTGCCTCTGAGCTCCATTCTTCAACTCACTTTCTTGTGAGCTGGCCGCAAAACCGCAGGATTGCTTCAGGCCCTAATCTGTTTCCGGCCGGGCATGCTGAGCCTTTGGTTAATTCCTCTTCCTGGTCGGAAATGAGCGTTGCATTTGCCCGTGCAGAAACCTACAGCTCGTCTCACATTGGTTCTCCCTATTCCTGTTCATCTTGCGCAGAAATTAGAAACTGTGCCAAACAGGAGGTTAAAGGCACTGACTCTCCAAGTGGGGAGAGTGTTAGTAAAGCGTCTGGAACGGTGAACCCGAGTACCAGGGGACGAAACCTGAGATGCATTTGAAAACGTTTCCCAATCACACGGTGGAGCATACTCTGGGTTTCCCATGCATGTTTTAGCTGAAGGAAGAATCCCTTAAACCTGAAGAGTTGGGAACCATGGAATGGGTACCATGCAGTATGACATCAAAGGGTCTGCGTTTGCTCACCAAACCTCACCAATGCTATCAGCCCGAAGTGTCCAGCCTTATGTCTCACCCAGCTCTGGGTGTAGATGTGGTAAATCCAGGTTGCATCACAAGCCCTGAATGAATTATTTAGGAATTGATCTCTATTTCACTGTCATGGTGTTTTGTTTTTGAAATTTATTTTGATAATGGGATTTACCGGATTTTCACGGCTGCGTTTATGCCGCTGTACATACGCTTGATTTCCTTATGGAGACATATAAATCCATGGGTCTTAAGATTCTTACTTGTCAGGTATATTCCCCGGCGTTGAATATGGGGTGTTGAGTCCATTTCGTTGAGCAAGGAGTAGGTCTTGTCTATTATATATTTGGCTTATGGAACGGCATCTGTGCTAATTTCTATCTCTGGTTTTATGCAGCACCCCAACTCACATTTCCCCATAAGCAAGTATAAGTTGGTGTTCTAAATTTGAGACCCTGTTCTGTTTTTTAATTCAGTTCATGTGTAGCGAAGTTTACGTTCCGTGTATTAGTGATATCTTATGATGTTTCTTTTTCTGTGTGACTTATTTGTCGTAGAATCGCTGAACCTGAATCCACTCATTATGCCTCGATGGGCCTGATGACATAGATCTCATTGCTGAGTGCTATTCCATTGTACGTACGTACCACAACTTCTTTATCCATTTTTTGCTTTCTCGGATATTTAACTTGTACCGTAGACGAGGTTCTTGTAAACAGAGCCGTCCCAAACTTTGGGGTGGCTGTGTGTTTTTTATTTTAATTTCCCTAAGCTATAGGAACATAAGTGGAAGTGCAATATTCTGTGTTGCTTTGTTTCCTACGTGTTTCAGGAAACACCATACACTTCTCCAGAGTGGCTGTTGGCAATTTACATCCCGCCCATCAGCATAACAAGGCTCCCTGTTCTCCATGACCTGTCCTGCCTTTCTGGATTTTACACTTTTTTCAGATGGCCCTTTTGACCGGGGGCAGTGAGACTTCATTGTAGTGGAGATTTCATTAGCACGCTTGCATGGTTGGCCAAAAAGTGCTATGCGATTTTTCCTGAATATATTCAGGAAAAAACGCATACGCACTTTTTGGCCAAGTGCATCATTGTGGACATTCTGCCTCTTTTCCTATGCTTCAAGTGCAATTCCAGTCTACCCCCTGAAATCGTTTTCCTGAAATTCTGCCCCGATTTCAAGTCCTCTTCGAAGACTTACTTCAATACAATTTTGGACGATAGCTGTCATTCATAACTCTGCAGGTGTGTGAATTACAGTGCCCCTGAGCTCATTTCTTCAACTCGCTTTCTTGTGAGCTGGCCGCAAAACCGCAGGATTGCTTCAGGCATTAATCTGGTTCTGTCAGGGCACGCTGAGCCTTTGGTTAATTCCTCTTCCTGGTGGGAAATGTGCGTTCCTTTTGCCCGTGCAGACACCTACAGCTAGTCTCTCATTGGTTCTCCCTATTCCTGTTCATCTGGCGCAGAAATTGCAAACTGTGCCAAACAGGAGGTTAAAGGCACTGACTCTCCAAGTGGGGAGAGTGTTAGTAAAGCGTCTGGAATGGTGAACCCGAGTACCAGGGGACGAAACCTGAGATGCATTTGGAAACGTTTCCCAATCACACGGTGGACCATACTCTGGGTTTCCCATGCATGTTTTAGCTGAAGGAAGAATCCCTTAAACCTGAAGAGTTGGGACCCATGGAATGGGTACCATGCAGTATGACTTCAAAGGGTCTGCGTTTGCTCACCAAACCTCACCAATGCTATCAGCCCGAAGTGTCCAGCCTTATGTCTCACCCAGCTCTGGGTGTAGATGTGGTAAATCCAGGTTGCATCACAAGCCCTGAATGAATTATTTAAGAATTGCTCTCTATTTCACTGTCATTGTGATTTGTTTTCGAAATTTATTTTTTTAATGGGATTTATCGGATTTTCACTGCTGCGTTTAGGCCGCTGTACACACGCTTGACTTCCTTATGGAGACATAAATCCATGGGTCTTAAGATTCTTACTCTTCAGGTATATTCCCAGGCGTTGAATATGGGGTGTTGAGTCCATTTCGTTGAGCAAGGAGTAGGTCTTGTCTATTATATATTTGGCTTATGGAACGGTATCTGTGCTAATTTCAATCTCTGGTTTTATGCAGCACCCCAACGCACCTTTCCCCATAAGCAAGCATAAGTTCGTTTTCTAAATTTGAGACCCTCTTCTGTTTTGTAATTCAGTTCATGTGTAGCCAAGTTTACGTTCCGTGTATTAGTGATATCTTATGATGTTTCTTTTTCTGTGTGACCTATTTCTCATAGAATCGTCGTACCTGAATCCACTCATTATGCCGCTATGGGCCTGATGACGTAGATCACATTGCTGAGTGATATTCCATTGTACGTACGTACCACAACTTCTTTATCCATTTTTTGCTTTCTCGGATATTTAACTTGTACCGTAGACGAGGTTCTTGTAAACAGAGCCGTCCCAAACTTTGGGGTGGCTGTGTGTTTTTGATTTTAATTTCCTAAATTATAGGACCATAAGGGGAAGTGCCATAGTCTGTGTTGCTTTGTTTCCTACGTGTTTCAGGAAACACCGTACACTTCTCCAGTGTGGCTGTTGGCAATTTATATCCCGCCCATCAGCATAACAAGGCTCCCTGTTCTCCATGACCTGTCCTGCCTTTCTGGATTTTACACTTTTTTCAGATGGCCCTTTTGACCGGGGGGCAGTGAGACTTCATTGTAGTGCAGATTTCCTTTACACGCTTGCTTGGTTGGCCAAAAAGGGCATATGCGTTTTTTCCTGAATATATTCAGAAAAAAACGCATACGCCCTTCTTGGCCAAGTGCATCATTGTCGACATTCTGCCTCTTTTCCTATGCTTTAAGTGCAATTCCAGTCTACCCCCTGAAATCGTTTTCCTGAAATTCTGCCCCGCTTTCAAGTCCTCTTCGAAGACTTACTTCAATATATTTTTGGACGATAGCTGTCATTCATAACTCTGCATGTTTGTGAATTACAGTGCCCCTGAGCTCCTTTCTTCAACTCGATTTCTTGTGAGCTGGCCGCATAACCGCAGGATTGTTTCAGGACCTCATCTGGTTCCGGCAGGGCATGCTGGGCCTTTGGTTAATTCCTCTTCCTGGTGGGAAATGAGCGTTCCATTTGCCCGTGCAGACACCTACAGCTAGTCTCTCATTGGTTCTCCCTATTCCTGTTCATCTTGCGCAGAAATTGTAAACTGTGCCAAACAGGAGGTTAAAGGCACTGACTCTCCAAGTGGGGAGAGTGTTAGTAAAGCGTCTGGAATGGTGCACCCGAGTACCAGGGGTCGAAACCTTAGATGCATTTGAAAACGTTTCCCAATCACACGGTGGACCATACTCTGGGTTTCCCATGTATGTTTTAGCTGAAGGAGGAATCCCTTAAACCTGGAGAGTTGGGACCCATGGAATGGGTACCATGCAGTATGACTTCAAATGGTCTGCGTTTGCTCACCGAACCTCACCAATGCTATCAGCCCGAAGTGTCCAGCCTTATGTCTCACCCAGCTCTAGGTGTAGATGTGGTAAATCCAGGTTGCATCACAAGCCCTGAATGAATTATTGAAGAATTGTTCTCTATTTCACTGTCATTGTGTTGTGTTTGTGAAATTTATTTTGATAATGGGATTTATCGGATTTTCACTGCTGCGTTTAGGCCGCTGTACACACGCTTGATTTCCTTATGGGGACATATAAATTCATGGGTCTTAAGATTCTTACCTGTCAGGTATATTCCCAGGCGTTGAATATGGGGTGTTGAGTTCATTTCATTGAGCAAGGAGTAGGTCTTGTCTATTATATATTTGGCTTATGGAACGGTATCTGTGCTAATTTCAATGTCTGGTTTGATGCAGCACCCCAACTCATCTTTCCCCATAAGCAAGCATAAGTTGGTTTTCTAAATTTGAGACCCTGTTCTGTTTTGTAATTCAGTTCATGTGTAGCCAAGTTTACGTTCCGTGTATTAGTGATATCTTTTGATGTTTCTTTTTCTGTGTGACTTATTTCTCATAGAATCGCCGTATCTGAATCCACTCATTATGCCGCTACCGGCCTGATGACGTAGATCTCATTGCTGAGTGATATTCCATTGTACGTACGTACCACAACTTCTTTATCCATTTTTTGCTTTCTCGGATGTTTAACTTGTACCGTAGACGAGGTTCTTGTAAACAGAGCAGTCCCAAACTTTGGGGTGGCTGTGCGTTTTGATTTTCATTTCCCTAAGCTATAGGACCATAAGTGGAAGTGCAATAGGCTGTGTTGCTTTGTTTCCTACGTGTTTCAGGAAACACCATACACTTCTCCAGAGTGGCTGTTGGCAATTTACATCCCGCCCATCAGCATAACAAGGCTCCCTGTTCTCCATGACCTGTCCTGCCTTTCTGGATTTTACACTTGTTTCAGATGGCCCTTTGGGCCGGGGGGCAGTGAGACTTCATTGTAGTGCAGATTTCCTTTACACGCTTGCTTGGTTGGCCAAAAAGGGCGTATGCGTTTTTTCCTGAATATATTTTTCCTGAATATATATTTCCTGAATATATTCAGGAAAAAACGCATACGCCCTTTTTGGCCAAGTGCATCATTGTGGACATTCTGCCTCTTTTCCAATGCTTTAAGTGCAATTCCAGTCTACCCCCTGAAATCGTTTTCCTGAAATTCTGCCCCGATTTCAAGTCCTCTTCGAAGACTTACTTCAATACATTTTTGGACGATAGCTGTCATTCATAACTCTGCAGGTGTGTGAATTACAGTGCCCCTGAGCTCATTTCTTCAACTCGCTTTCTTGTGAGCTGGCCGCAAAACCGCAGGATTGCTTCAGGCATTAATCTGGTTCCGGCAGGGCATGCTGAGCCTTTGGTTAATTCCTCTTCCTGGTGGGAAATGAGCGTTCCATTTGCCCGTGCAGACACCTACAGCTAGTCTCTCATTTGTTCTCCCTATTCCTGTTCATCTGGCGCAGAAATTGCAAACTGTGCCAAACAGGAGGTTAAAGGCACTGACTCTCCAAGTGGGGAGAGTGTTAGTAAAGCGTCTGGAACGGTGAACCCGAGTACCAGGGGACGAAACCTGAGATGCATTTGAAAACGTTTCCCAATCACACGGTGGACCATACTCTGGGTTTCCCATGCATGTTTTAGCTGAAGGAAGAATCCCTTAAACCTGAAGAGTTGGGACCCATGGAATGGGTACCATGCAGTATGACTTCAAAGGGTCTGCGTTTGCTCACCAAACCTCACCAATGCTATCAGCCCGAAGTGTCCAGCCTTATATCTCACCCATCTCTGGATGTAGATGTGGTAAATCCAGGTTGCATCACAAGCCCTGAATGAATTATTTAAGAATTGCTCTCTATTTCACTGTCATTGTGATTTGTTTTCGAAATTTATTTTTTTAATGGGATTTATCGGATTTTCACTGGTGCGTTTAGGCCGCTGTACACACGCTTGACTTTCTTATGGAGACATATAAATCCATGGGTCTTAAGATTCTTACTCTTCAGGTATATTCCCAGGTGTTGAATATGGGGTGTTGAGTCCATTTCGTTGAGCAAGGAGTAGGTCTTGTCTATTATATATTTGGCTTATAGAACGGTATCTGTGCTAATTTCAATCTCTGGTTTTATGCAGCACCCCAACTCACCTTTCCCCATAAGCAAGCATAAGTTGGTTTTCTAAATTTGAGACCCTGTTCTGTTTTTTAATTCAGTTCATGTGTAGCCAAGTTTACGTTCCGTGTATTAGTGATATCTTAGGATGTTTATTTTTCTGTGTGACTTATTTCTCATAGAATCGTCGTACCTGAATCCACTCATTATGCCGCTATGGGCCTGATGACGTAGATCACATTGCTGAGTGATATTCCATTGTACGTACGTAACACAACTTCTTTATCCATTTTTTGCTTTCTCGGATATTTAACTTGTACCGTAGACGAGGTTCTTGTAAACAGAGCCGTCCCAAACTTTGGGGTGGCTGTGTATTTTTGATTTTAATTTTCCTAAGCTATAGGACCCTAAGTGGAAGTGCCATAGGCTGTGTTGCTTTGTTTCCTACGTGTTTCAGGAAACACCATACACTTCTCCAGAGTGGCTGCTGGCAATTTACATCCCGCCCATCAGCATAACAAGGCTCCCTGTTCTCCATGACCTGTCCTGCCTTTCTGGATTTTACACTTGTTTCAGATGACCCTTTTGACCGGGGGGCAGTGAGACTTCATTGTAGTGCAGATTTCCTTTACACGCTTGCTTGGTTGGCCAAAAAGGGCATATGCGTTTTTTCCTGAATATATTCAGGAAAAAACGCATACGCCCTTTTTGGCCAAGTGCATCATTGTCGACATTCTGCCTCTTTTCCTATGCTTTAAGTGCAATTCCAGTCCACTCCCTGAAATCGTTTTCCTGAAATTCTGCCCCGCTTTCAAGTCCTCTTCGAAGACTTACTTCAATACATTTTTGGACGATAGCTGTCATTCATAACTCTGCAGGTTTGTGAATTACAGTGCCCCTGAGCTCCTTTCTTCAACTCGCTTTCTTGTGAGCTGGCCGCAAAACCGCAGGATTGTTTCAGGCCCTAATGTAGTTCCGGCAGGGCATGCTGAGCCTTTGGTTAATTCCTCTTCCTGGTGGGAAATGAGCTTTCCATTTGCCCGTGCAGACACCTACAGCTAGACTCTCATTGTTTGTCCCTATTCCTGTTCATCTTGCGCAGAAATTGCAAACTGTGCCAAACAGAAGTTTAAAGGCACTGACTTTCCAAGTGGGGAGAGTGTTAGTAAAGTGTCTGGAACGGTGCACCCGAGTACCAGGGGATGAAACCGGAGATGCATTTGAAAACGTTTCCCAATCACACGGTGGAACATACCCCGGGTTTCCCATGCATGTTTTAGCTGAAGGAAGAATCCCTTAAACCTGGAGAGTTGGGACCCATGGAATGGCTACCATGCAGTATGACTTCAAAGGGTCTGCGTTTGCTCACCGAACCTCACCATTGCTATCAGCCCGAAGTGTCCAGCCTTATGTCTCACCCAGCTCTGGGTGTATATGTGGTAAATCCAGGTTGCATCACAAGCCCTGAATGAATTATTTAATAATTGCTCTCTATTTCACTGTCATTGTGTTTTGTTTTTGAAATTAATTTTGATAATGGGATTTATCGGATTTTCACTGCTGCGTTTAGGCCGCTGTACACACGCTTGATTTCCTTATGGAGACATATAAATCCATGGGTCTTAACATTCTTACTTGTCAGGTATATTTCCAGGCGTTGAATATGGGGTGTTGAGTCCATTTCGTTGAGCAAGGGGTAGGTCTTGTCTATTATATATTTGGCTTATGGAACGGTATCTGTGCTAATTTCAATCTCTGGTTTGATGCAGCACCCCAACTCACCTTTCCCCATAAGCAAGCATAAGTTGGTTTTCTAAATTTGAGACCATGTTCTGTTTTGTAATTCAGTTCATGTTTAGCCAAGTTTACGTTCCGTGTATTAGTGATATCTTATGATGTTTCTTTTTCTGTGTGACTTATTTCTCGTAGAATCGTCGTACCTGAATCCACTCATTATGCCGCTACGGGCCTGATGACGTAGATCTCATTGCTGAGTGATATTCCATTGTACGTACGTACCTCAACTTCTTTATCCATTTTTTGCTTTCTCGGATATTTAACTTGTACCGTAGACGAGGTTCTTGTAAACAGAGCCGTCCCAAATGTTGGGGTGGCTGTGTGTTTTTGATTTTAATTTTCCTAAGCTATAGGACCATAAGTGGAAGTGCCATAGGCTGTGTTGCTTTGTTTCCTATGTGTTTCAGGAAACACCATACACTTCTCCAGAGTGGTTGTTGGCAATTTACATCCCGACCATCAGCATAACAAGGCTCCCTGTTCTCCATGACCTGTTCTGCCTTTCTGGATTTTACACTTTTTTCAGATGGCCCTTTTGACCGGGGGCAGTGAGACTTCATTGTAGTGCAGATTTCCTTTACACGCTTGCTTGTTTGGCCAAAAAGGGCGTATGCGTTTTTTCCTGAATATATTCAGGAAAAAACGCATACGCCCTTTTTGACCAACTGCATCATTGTCGACATTCTGCCTCTTTTCCTATGCTTTAAGTGCAATTCCAGTCTACCCCCTGAAATTGTTTTCCTGAAATTCTGCCCCGCTTTCAAGTCCTCTTCGAAGACTTACTTCAATACATTTTTGGACGATAGCTGTCATTCATAACTCTGCAGGTTTGTGAATTACAGTGCCCCTGAGCTCCTTTCTTCAACTCGCTTTCTTGTGAGCTGGCCGCAAAACCGCAGGTTTTTTTCAGGCCCTAATCTGGTTCCGACAGGGCATGCTGAGCCTTTGGTTAATTCCTCTTCCTGGTGGGAAATGAGCGTTCCATTTGCCCGTGCAGACACCTACAGCTAGACTCTCATTGTTTGTCCCTATTCCTGTTCATCTTGCGCAGAAATTGCAAACTGTGCCAAACAGAAGTTTAAAGGCACTGACTTTCCAAGTGGGGAGAGTGTTAGTAAAGTGTCTGGAACGGTGCACCCGAGTACCAGGGGATGAAACCTGAGATGCATTTGAAAACGTTTCCCAATCACACGGTGGAACATACTCCGGGTTTCCCATGCATGTTTTAGCTGAAGGAAGAATCCCTTAAACCTGGAGAGTTGGGACCCATGGAATGGGTACCATGCAGTATGACTTCAAAGGGTCTGCGTTTGTTCACCAAACATCACCAATGCTATCAGCCTGAAGTGTTCAGCCTTATGTCTCAACCAGCTCTGGGTGTAGATGTGGTAAATCCAGGTTGCATCACAAGCCCTGAATGAATTATTTAAGAATTGCTCTCTATTTCACTGTCATTGTGTTTTGTTTTTGAAATTTTTTTTGTTAATGGGATTTATCGGATTTTCACTGCTGCGTTTAGGCTACTGTACACACGCTTGACTTCCTTATTTAGACATATAAATCCATGGGTCTTAAGATTCTTACTTGTCAGGTATATTCCCAGGCGTTGAATATGGGGTGTTGATTCCATTTCGTTGAGCAAGGAGTAGGTCTTGTCTATTATATATTTGGCTTATGGAACGGTATCTGTGCTAATTTCAATCTCTGCTTTGATGCAGCATCCCAACTCACCTTTCCCCATAAGCAAGCATAAGTTGGTTTTCTAAATTTGAGACCCTGTTCTGTTTTGTAATTCAGTTCATGTGTAGCCAAGTTTACGTTCCGTGTATTAGTGATATCTTATGATGTTTCTTTTTCTGTATGACTTATTTCTCGTAGAATCGTCGTACCTGAAATCACTCATTATGCCGCTACGGGCCTGATGACGTAGATCTCATTGCTGAGTGATATTCCATTGTACGTACGTACCACAACTTCTTTATCCATGTTTTCCTTTCTCGGATATTTAACTTGTACCGTAGACGAGGTTCTTGTAACCGAGCCATCCCAAATTTTGGGGTGGCTGTGTGTTTTTGATTTTAATTTCCCTAAGCTATAGGACCCTAAGTGGAAGTGCCATAGGCTGTGTTGCTTTGTTTCCTACGTGTTTCAGGAAACACCATACACTTTTCCTGAGTGGCTGTTGGCAATTTACATCCCGCCCATCAGCATAACAAGGCTCCCTCTTCTCCATGATCTGTCCTGCCTTTCTGGATTTTACACTTTTTTCAGATGGCCCTTTTGACCGGGGGGCAGTGAGATTTCATTGTAGTGCAGATTTCCTTTTCATGCTTGCTTGGTTGGCCAAAAAGGGCATATGCGTTTTTTCCTGAATATATTCAGGGAAAAACGCATACGCCTTTTTTGGCCAAGTGCATCATTGTCGACATTCTGCCTCTTTTCCTATGCTTTAAGTGCAATTCCAGTCTACCCGATGAAATCGTTTTCCTGAAATTCTGCCCCGCTTTCAAGTCCTCTTCGAAGACTTACTTCAATACATTTTTGGACGATAGCTGTCATTCTTAACTCTGCAGGTTTGTGAATTACAGTGCCCCTGAGTTCCTTTCTTCAACTCGCTTTCTTTTGAGCTGGCCGCAAAACCGCAGGATTGCTTCAGGCCTTCTTCTGGTTCCGGCAGGGCATGCTGAGCCTTTGGTTAATTCCTCTTCCTGGTGGGAAATGAGCGTTCCATTTGCCCGTGCAGACACCTACAGCTAGTCTCTCATTGGTTCTCCCTATTCCTGTTCATCTTGCGCAGAAATTGCAAACAGTGCCAAACAGGAGGTTAAAGGCACTGACTCTCCAAGTGGGGAGAGTGTTAGTAAAGCGTCTGGAACGGTGCACCCGAGTACCAGGGGTCGAAACCTGAGATGCATTTGAAAACGTTTCCCAATCACACGGTGGACCATACTCTGGGTTTCCCATGCATGTTTTAGCTGAAGGAAGAATCCCTTAAACATGGAGGGTTGGGATCCATGGAATGGGTACCATGCAGTATGACTTCAAAGGGTCTGCGTTTGCTCACCGAACCTCACCAATGCTATCAGCCCGAAGTGTCCAGCCTTATGTCTCACCCAGCTATGGGTGTAGATGTGGTAAATCCAGGTTGCATCACAAGGCCTGAATGAACTATTTAAGAATTGCTCTCTATTTCATTGTCATTGTGTTTTGTTTTTGAAATTTATTTTGTTAATGGGATTTATCGGATATTCACTGCTGCGTTTAGGTCACTGTACACACGCTTGACTTCCTTATGGAGACATATAAATACATGTTTCTTAAGATTCTTACTTGTCAGGTATATTCCCAGGCGTTGAGTATGGGGTGTTGAGTCCATTTCGTTGAGCAAGTTGTAGGTCTTGTCTATTATATATTTGGCTTATGGAACGGTATCTGTGCTAATTTCAATCTCTGGTTTTATGCAGCCCCCCAACTCAACTTTCCCCTAAGCAAGCATAAGTTGGTTTTCTAAATTTGAGACCCTGTTCTGTTTTGTAATTCAGTTCATGTGTAGCCAAGTTTACATTCCGTGTATTAGTGATATCTTATGATGTTTCTTTTTCTGTGTGACTTATTTCTCGTAAAATCGTCGTACCTGAATCCACTCATTATGCCGCTACGGGCCTGATGACGTAGATTTCATTGCTGAGTGTTATTCCATTGTACGTACGTACCACAACTTCTTTATCCATTTTTTGCTTTCTCGGATATTTAACTTGTACCGTAGACGAGGTTCTTGTAAACAGAGCCGGCCCAAACTTTGGGGTGGCTGTGTGTTTTTGATTTTAATTTCCCTAAGCTATAGGACCCTAAGTGGAAGTGCCATAGGCTTTGTTGCTTTGTTTCCTACGTGTTTTAGGAAACACCATACACTTCTCCAGAGTGGCTGTTGGCAATTTACATCCCGCCCATCAGCATAACAAGGCTCCCTGTTCTCCATGACCTGTCCTGCCTTTCTGGATTTTACACTTTTTTCAGATGGCCCTTTTGACCGGGGGGCAGTGAGACTTCATTGCAGTACAGATTTCCTTGACACGCTTGCTTGGTTGGCGAAAAAGGGCGTATGCGTTTTTCCTGAATATATTCAGGAAAAAGCGCATACGCCCTTTTTGGCCAAGTGCATCATTGTGGACATTCTGCCTCTTTTCCTATGCTTTAAGTGCAATTCCAGTCTACCCCCTGATATCGTTTTCCTGTAATTCTGCCCCGCTTTCAAGTCCTCTTCGAAGACTTACTTCAATACATTTTTGGACGATAGCTGTCATTCTTAACTCTGCAGGTTTGTGAATTACAGTGCCCCTGAGTTCCTTTCTTCAACTCGCTTTCTTTTGAGCTGCCCGCAAACCGCAGGATTGCTTCAGGCCCTAAACTGGTTCCGGCAGGGCAGCCTGAGCCTTTGGTTAATTCCTCTTCCTGGTGGGAAATGAGCGTTCCATTGGCCCGTGCAGACACCTACAGCTAGTCTCTCATTGGTTCTTCCTATTCTTGTTCATCTTGTGCAGAAATTGCAAACTGTGCCAAACAGGAGGTTAAAGGCACTGACTCTCCAAATGGGGAGAGTGTTAGTAAAGCGTCTGGAATGGTGAACCCGAGTACCAGGGTACGAAACCTGAGATGCATTTAAAAACGTTTCCCAATCACACGGTGGACCATACTCTGGGTTTCCCATGCATGTTTTAGCTGAAGGAAGAATCCCTTAAATCTGGAGAGTTGGGACCCATGGACTGGGTACCATGCAGTATGACTTCAAAAGGTCTGCGTTTGCTCACAGAACTTCACCAATGCTATCAGCCCGAAGTGTCCAGCCTTATGACTCACCCAGCTCTGGGTTTAGATGTGGTGAATCCAGGTTGCATCAGAAACCCTGAATGAATTATTTAAGAATTGCTCTCTATTTCACTGTCATTGTGTTTTGTTTTTGAAATTTATTTTGATAATGGGATTTATCGGATTTTCACTGCTGCGTTTAGGCCGCTGTACACACGCTAGATTTCCTTATGGAGACATATAAATCCATGGGTCTTAAGATTCTTACTTGTCAGGTATATTCCCAGGCGTTGGATATGTGGTGTTGATTCCATTTCGTTGAGCAAGTAGTAGGTCTTGTCTGTTATATATTTGGCTTATGGAACGGTATCTGTGCTAATTTCAATCTCTGGTTTGATGCAGCACCCCAACTCACCTTTCCCCATAAGCAAGCATAAGTTGGTTTTCTAAATTTGAGACCCTGTTCTGTTTTGTAATTCAGTTCATGTGTAGCCAAGTTTACGTTCCGTGTATTAGTGATATCTTATGATGTTTCTTTTTCTGTGTGACTTATTTCTCGTAGAATCGTCGTACCGGAATCCACTCATTATGCCGCTACGGGCCTGATGACATAGATCTCATTGCTGAGTGATATTCCATTGTACGTACGTACCACAAATTCTTTATCCATTTTTTGCTTTCTCGGATATTTAACCTGTACCGTAGACGAGGTTCTTGTAAACAGAGCCGTCCTAAACTTTGGGGTGGCTGTGTGTTTTTGATTTTAATTTCCCTAAGCTATAGGACCCTAAGTGGAAGTGCCATAGGCTGTGTTGCCTTGTTTCCTACGTGTTTCAGGAAACACCATACACTTCTCCAGAGTGGCTGTTGGCATTTTACATCCCGCCCATCAGCATAACAAGGCTCCCTCTTCTCCATGACCTGTCCTGCCTTTCTGGATTTTACACTTTTTTCAGATGGCCCTTTTGACCGGGGGGCAGTGAGACTTCATTGCAGTGCAGATTTCCTTGACACGCTTGCTTGGTTGGCCAAAAAGGGCGTATGCGTTTTTCCTGAATATATTCAGGAAAAAGCGCATACGCCCTTTTTGGCCAAGTGCATCATTGTGGACATTCTGCCTCTTTTCCTATGCTTTAAGTGAAATTCCAGTCTACCCCCTGATATCGTTTTCCTGTAATTCTGCCCCGCTTTCAAGTCCTCTTCGAAGACTTACTTCAATACATTTTTGGACGATAGCTGTCATTCTTAACTCTGCAGGTTTCTGAATTACCGTGCCCCTGAGTTCCTTTCTTCAACTCGCTTTCTTTTGAGCTGCCCGCAAACCGCAGGATTGCTTCAGGCCCTAAACTGGTTCCGGCAGGGCAGCCTGAGCCTTTGGTTAATTCCTCTTCCTGGTGGGAAATGAGCGTTCCATTTGCCCGTGCAGACACCTACAGCTAGTCTCTCATTGGTTCTTCCTATTCCTGTTCATCTTGTGCAGAAATTGCAAACTGTGCCAAACAGGAGGTTAAAGGCACTGACTCTCCAAGTGGGGAGAGTGTTAGTAAAGCGTCTGGAATGGTGAACCCGAGTACCAGGGTACGAAACCTGAGATGCATTTGAAAACGTTTCCCAATCACACGGTCGACCATACTCTGGGTTTCCCATGCATGTTTTAGCTGAAGGAAGAATCCCTTAAACCTGGAGAGTTGGGACCCATGGAATGGGTACCATGCAGTATGACTTCAAAAGGTCTGCGTTTGCTCACAGAACTTCACCAATGCTATCAGCCCGAAGTGTCCAGCCTTATGTCTCACCCAGCTCTGGGTTTAGATGTGGTAAATCCAGGTTGCATCAGAAACCCTGAATGAATTATTTAAGAATGGCTCTCTAATTCACTGTCATTGTGTTTTGTTTTTGAAATTTATTTTGATAATGGGATTTATCGGATTTTCACTGCTGCGTTTAGGCCGCTGTACACACGCTAGATTTCCTTATGGAGACATATAAATCCATGGGTCTTAAGATTCTTACTTGTCAGGTATATTCCCAGGCGTTGAATATGTGGTGTTGATTCCATTTCGTTGAGCAAGTAGTAGGTCTTGTCTGTTATATATTTGGCTTATGGAACGGTATCTGTGCTAATTTCAATCTCTGGTTTGATTCAGCACCCCAACTCACCTTTCCCCATAAGCAAGCATAAGTTGGTTTTCTAAATTTGAGACCCTGTTCTGTTTTGTAATTCAGTTCATGTGTAGCCAAGTTTACGTTCCGTGTATTAGTGATATCTTATGATGTTTCTTTTTCTGTGTGACTTATTTCTCGTAGAATCGTCGTACCGGAATCCACTCATTATGCCGCTACGGGCCTGATGACATAGATCTCATTGCTGAGTGATATTCCATTGTACGTACGTACCACAAATTCTTTATCCATTTTTTGCTTTCTCGGATATTTAACCTGTACCGTAGACGAGGTTCTTGTAAACAGAGCCGTCCTAAACTTTGGGGTGGCTGTGTGTTTTTGATTTTAATTTCCCTAAGCTATAGGACCCTAAGTGGAAGTGCCATAGGCTGTGTTGCCTTGTTTCCTACGTGTTTCAGGAAACACCATACACTTCTCCAGAGTGGCTGTTGGCATTTTACATCCCGCCCATCAGCATAACAAGGCTCCCTGTTCTCCATGACCTGTCCTGCCTTTCTGGATTTTACACCTGTTTCAGATGGCCTTTTGGAATGCGGGGCAATGAGACTTCATTCTAGTGCAGATTTCCTTTACACGCTTTCTTGGTTGGCCAAAAAGGGCGTATGCGTTTTTTCCTGAATATATTCAGGAAAAAATGTATACGCCCTTTTTGGCCAAGTGCATCATTGTCGACATTCTGCCTCTTTTCCTATGCTTTAAGTGCAATTCCAGTCTACCCCCTGAAATCGTTTTCCTGAAATTCTGTCCCGCCCTCAAGTCCTCTTCGAAGACTTACTTCAATACATTTTTGGACAATAGCTGTCATTCATAACTCTGCAGGTTTGTGAATTACAGTGCCCCTGAGCTCCTTTCTTCAACTCGCTTTCTTGTGAGCTGGCCGCAAAACCACAGTATTGCTTCAGGCCCTAATCTGGTTCCGGCAGGGCACGCTGAGCCTTTGGTTAATTCCTCTTCCTGGTGGGAAATGAGCGTTCCATTTGCCCGTGCAGACACCTACAGCTAGTCTCTCATTGGTTCTCCCTATTCCTGTTCATCTTGCGCAGAAATTGCAAACTGTGCCAAACAGGAGGTTAAAGGCACTGACTCTCCAAGTGGGGAGAGTGTTAGTAAAGCGTCTAGAGCGGTGAACCCGAGTACCAGGGGACGAAACCTGAGATGCATTTGAAAACGTTTCCCAATCACATGGTGGACCATACTCTGGGTTCCCCATGCATGTTTTAGCTGAAGGAAGAATCCCTTAAACCTGGAGAGTTCGGACCCATGGAATGGCTACCATGCACTATGACTTCAAAGGGTCTGCATTTTCTCAACGATCCTCACCATTGCTATCAGCCCGAAGTGTCCAGCCTTATGTCTCAACCAGCTTTGGGTGTAGAGGTGGTAAATCCAGGTTGCATCACATGCCCTGAAGGAATAATTAAGAATTGCTCTCTATTTCACTGTCATTGTGTTTTGTTTTTGAAATTCATTTTTATAATGGGATTTATCGGATTTTCACTGCTGCGTTTAGGCCGCTGTACACACGACTGATTTCCTTATGGAGACATATAAATCCATGGGTCTTGAGATTCTTACTTGTCAGGTATATTCCCAGGCGTTGAATATGGGGTGTTGAGTCCATTTGGTTGAGCAAGGAGTAGGAATTGTCTATTATATATTTGGCTTATGGAACGATATCTGTGCTAATTTCAATCTCTGGTTTTATGCAGCACCCCAACTCACCTTTCCCCATAAGCAAGCATAAGTTGGTTTTCTAAATTTGAGACCCTGTTCTGTTTTGTAATTCAGTTCATGTGTAGCCAAGTTTACATTCCGTGTATTAGTGATATCTTATGATGTTTCTTTTTCTGTGTGATTATTTCTCGTAGAATCGTCGTACCTGAATCCACTCATTATGCCTCTACGGGCCTGATGAGGTAGATTTCATTGCTGAGTGATATTCCATTGTACATATGTACCACAACTTCTTTATCCATTTTTTGCTTTCTCGGATATTTAACTTGTACCGTAGACGAGGTTCTTGTAAACAGAGCCGTCCCAAACTTTGGGGTGGCTGTGTGTTTTTGATTTTAATTTCCCTAAGGTATAGGACCCTAAGTGGAAGTGCCATAGGCTGTGTTGCTTTGTTTCCTACGTGTTTCAGGAAACACCATACACTTCTCCAGAGTGGCTGTTGGCAATTTACATCCCGCCCATCAGCATAACAAGGCTCCCTGTTCTCCATGACCTGTCCTGCCTTTCTGGATTTTACACTTTTTTCAGATGGCCCTTTTGACCGGGGGGCAGTGAGACTTCATTGTAGTGCAGATTTCCTTGACACGCTTGCTTGGTTGGCCAAAAAGGGCGTATGCGTTTTTTCCTGAATATATTCAGGAAAAAACGCATACGCCCTTTTTGGCCAAGTGCATCATTGTGGACATTCTGCCTCTTTTCCTATGCTTTAAGTGCAATTCCAGTCTACCCCCTGAAATCGTTTTCCTGAAATTCTGCCCCGCTTTCAAGTCCTCTACGAAGACTTACTTCAATACATTTTTGGACGATAGCTGTCATTCTTAACTCTGCAGGTTTGTGAATTACAGTGCCCCTGAGTTCCTTTCTTCAACTCGCTTTCTTGGGAGCTGGCCAAAACCCGCAGGATTGCTTCAGGCCCTAATCTGGTTCTGGCAGGGCACACTGAGCCTTTGGCTAATTCCCCTTCCTTGTGGGAAACGAGCGTTCCATTTGCCCGTGCAGGCACCTACAGCTAGTCTCTCATTGGTTCTCCCTATTCCTGTTCATCTTGCGCAGAAATTGCAAACTGTGCCCAACAGGAAGTTAAAGGCACTGACTCTCCATGTGGGGAGAGTGTAAGTAAAGCGTCTGGAACGGTGAACCCGAGTATCAGGGGACGAAACCTGAGATGCATTTGAAAACGTTTCCCAATCACACGGTGGACCATACTCTGGGTTTCCCATGCATGTTTTAGCTGAAGGAAGAATCCCTTAAATCTGGAGAGTTGGGACCAATGGAATGGGTACCATGCAGTATGACTTCAAAGCGTCTGCGTTTGCTCACCGAACCTCACCAATGCTATCAGCCCGAAGTGTCCAGCCTTATGTCTCACCCAGCTCTGGGTGTAGATGTGGTAAATCCAGGTTGCATCACAAGCCCTGAATGAATTATTTAAGAATTGCTCTCTATTTCACTGTCATTGTGTTTTGTTTTTGAAATTTATTTTGATAATGGGATTTATCGGATTTTCACTGCTGCGTTTAGGCCGCTGTACACACGCTTGATTTCCTTATGGAGACATATAAATCCATGGGTCTTAAGATTCTCACTTGTCAGGTATATTCCCAGGCGTTGAATATGGGGTGTTGAGTCCATTTCGTTGAGCAAGGAGTAGGTCTTGTCTATTATATATTTGGCTTATGGAACGGTATCTGTGCTAATTTCAATCTCTGGTTTGATGCAGCACGCCAACTCACCTTTCCCCATAAGCAAGCATAAGTTGGTTTTCTAAATTTGAGACCCTCTTCTGTTTTGTAATTCAGTTCATGTGTAGCCAAGTTTAAGTTCCGTGTATTAGTGATATCTTATGATGTTTCTTTTTCTGTGTGACTTATTTCTCGTAGAATCGTCGTACCTGAATCCACTCATTATGCCACTATGGGCCTCATGACGTAGATCTCATTGCTGAGTGATATTCCATTGTACGTACGTACCACAACATCTTTATCCATTTTTGCTTTCTCGGATATTTAACTTGTACCGTAGACGAGGTTCTTGTAAACAGAGCCGTCCCAAACTTTGGGGTGGCTGTGTGTTTTTGATTTTAATTTCCCTAAGCTATAGGACCCTAAGTGGAAGTGCCATAAGCTGTGTTGCTTTGTTTCCTACGTGTTTCAGGAAACACCATACACTTCTCCAGAGTGGCTGTTGGCAATTTACATCCCGCCCATCAGCATAACAAGGCTCCCTGTTCTCCATGACCTGTCCTGCCTTTCTGGATTTTACACTTTTTTCAGATGGCCCTTTTGACCGGGGGGCAGTGAGACTTCATTGTAGTGCAGATTTCCCTTACACGTTTGCTTGTGTGGACAAAAAGTGCGTATGCGTTTTTTCATGAATATATCCAGGAAAAAACCCGTACGCCCTTTCTGACCAAGTGCATCATTGTCGACATTCTGCCTCTTTTCCTATGCTTTAAGTGCAATTCCAGTCTACCCCCTGAAATCGTATTCCTGTAATTCTGCCCCGCTTTCAAGTCCTCTTCGAAGACTTACTTCAATACATTTTTGGACGATAGCTGTCATTCATAACTCTGCAGGTTTCTGAATTACAGTGCCCCTGAGCTCCTTTCTTCAACTCGCTTTCTTGTGAGCTGGCTGCAAAACCGCAGGATTGCTTCAGGCGCTCATCTGGTTCCGGCAGGGCACGTTGAGCCTTTGGTTAATTCCTCTCCCTGGTGGGAAATGAGCGTTCATTTGCCCGTGCAGACACCTACAGCTAGTCTCTTATTGGTTCTCCCTATTCCTGTTCACCTTGCGCAGAATTTCCAAACTGTGCCAAACAGGAGGTTAAAGGCACTGACTCTCCAAGTGGAGAGAGTGTTAGTAAAGGGTCTGGAATGGTGAACCCGTGTAAAAGGGGACGAAAACTGAGATGCATTTGAAAACGCTTCCCAGTCACACGGTGGACCATACTTTGGGTTTCCCATGCATGTTTTAGCTGAAGGAAGAACCTCTTAAACCTGTAGAGTTGGGACCCATGGAATGGGTACCATGCAGTATGACTTCAAAGGGTCTGCATTTGCTCATCGTACCTCACCAGTGCTATCCGCCCGAAGTGTCCAACCTTATGTCTCAGTCAGCTCTTGGTGCAGATGTGGTTAATCCAGGTTGCATCACAAGCTCTGAATGAATTATTTAAGAATAGCTCTCTATTTCACTGTCATTGTGGTTTTTTTTTTAATTCATTTTGATAATTGGATTTATCGGATTTTCTCTGCTGCGTTCATAAATCTATACACACGCTTGATTCTCTTATGGAGACATATAAATCCATGGGTTTGAAGATTCTTACTAGTCAGGTGTATTCCTAGGCGTTGAATATGGGGTGTTTAGTCCATTTCGTTGAGCAACTGGTAGGTCTTGACTATTACATATTTGGCTTATGGAAAGATATCTGTGCTAATTTCTATCTCTGGTTTTATGCAGCACCCCAACTCTCCTTTATCCTTAAGCAAGCATATGTTGGTTTTCTAAATTTGAGACCCCGTTCTGTTTTGTAATTCAGTTCATTTGTAGCCACGTTTACATTCCATGTATTAGTAATATTGTGTGTCTTTTTCTTTTTGAATTATGTGACTTCGAATGATCATACGTAACTCCTCTGTGGTTGTTACAACTGGCCATATTTCATTGATTTCCAGGCTGAGTAATATTCCACTCTACATAAGTGCCACATCTCTATCCAGTTTTTCCCTCCAGAGACTTATAAATTATATCCTAGTCGAGGATCTTTTAAACATAGAGGCGGTAAACATTGGGGTGCCTGTGTCCTCTCGATTTTTGTTTTTCCCAAGATATACGTCCATGAGTGCAAGTGCCCTGTGCTCTGTAGCTCATTTTTTAGATGCTTTAGTAAACACAATACACTTCTCCAGAGTGACCGTTGGCAATATACATTTCCAGTATAAGCCTCAGAGGGCTCCCTTTTCTCCTTGCCCTGTCCTGCATTTCTGGTGTTTACACTTTATGAGGAAGGCTCTTCTGACTGATGCGAAGTGATATGTTTTGTAGTATTGATTTCCAGTGCCCACCTGTTTGGTTGGCTAAAAAAGTGTATGCCCTTTTCTTGAATACATACAGAAAAAGACGCATACACCCTTTTTGGCCAATTGCAATGTTGGCAATGTTCAGCCCCTTTTCTTGTGCTTAATGGCGAGTCCTTTCTACCTCTTCCAATCCCTTTCCTGCCATTCTCCGTTGCTTACAAGTCCTTTCCTCTGACTTTCCTCAAGACATTTTTCAGTGATAGATATTTTCAACTCTGCAGTTTCGTGAATTTTAGTGTCCCTGAGTTCCATTTTTCAACTTGTGTTTATGGGAACTGGCCACAAAGCAGCGGAATTTCCTCAAGCCCTATTCTGTTTCCATGGGCAAACCTAGCCTTTGGTCAATTCGTCTTCCTGATTGGAAATAAGAGTGACATGTGCCTGTCCGAACACCTAGGACTTGTCTCTCATTGTTCCTCCTCCTTCTGCTTCATCCTCTGGACAAATTCCAAACTGTCTGCAACAGGATGTTGACAGAGCTGACATCTCCAAGTGGGGAGACTGTTCATAAAGACGCTGGAGGGGTGAACCCGAGCACCAGGAGATGAGGAGATGAGATGCCTTTTCCAAACTCTTCCCGATCAGACGGTATACCATCCTCTGGGTGTGACAGGCATGTTTTAGCTGTAGGAAGTGTCCCATTCATGTGAGGAGAACACCAGGGCTTTTACAAAATCAGTGTCTCTCCACAACCCAAACTGGGGAATTTTTTAAGCTACGGCTACACATATGTTCATTAAGGGCCTTGGGAAGTAGGCAGAGTCCAAACTTTAGATGATTGAAGTCTTCAGGGTCAGAAGCACTCACCACCGGCTTCCCTTAGGTTCCATTTTAACTGTCATTAATAGATGATGTCAATAAAAATATCTATTCTTTTTCAGATGATTTCCCCTTATAGGTTATTGTAAAATATTGAGTGTAGTTCCCGGGGCTATACAGTAGTTCCTTGTTGATGATCGATTTTATACATAGCAGTGTGTATGTGTTAATCCCAAACTGTTAATTTATCCCTCCTCCCACCTTTCCCCTTTGGTAATAATAAATTATAAGATTTTATACTTCTCAGAATTGGGGGAACTGAAAGAGAGGTATCATTTTCAATGGAAAAGCATTTAAAACAAGATTGAAGCTTTAACCAAGATTTTTAGATGTACATCCTTGGAAAGAAATCACTTCGTTTCTCTAATATTGACCTGAGAAATAAGACAAACCTTTTCACTGAACTTGCTTATAATAAAGTGATGGAAATATCAAATGGGAGTGTTAGAAACATCTTATTTTACCCGAGCCTTATACACTGTTCTATGTTAATTACAGTTTGGCTCAAACATCTGTTCATTGAAGTTACAATGTTCTCAATTTCTGTTACTGATCCTCCAGAGTGGACCCCAACAAGTGTCCCCCTGCCCAGTGTCATTGGAGCCAACAGATTGAGACTGAGTTTGGTTCAGAAGCAAAGGAAACTTTATATTTTGATCAGAGAATGGAGAGGTGAGAGCATGTGCTACCCCGTGGGCTGTGGGCTGGGCTGCTGTGTAGAGATCCTGTCAGAGTCAGTGGGAGGGAGGGGGCGGAGCTCTCGAGGGCCCGGTTGGCTGCAGCTCAGGCTCTATATCGCAGAGTGTGCACTGTGTCCCAGGAGCTGAGGTGTCGACCCAGCCATTCCGCACTAGGAAATCTGGTCTGAAGTGCCGGCTGTTGAACCTCTGTATGCGGGACCCTAGGAGCACGTGAAATTAGACAAAGCACAAAGGATAAAAAAGGTTAGACTTTATTTTATTGCCCAGATTCTATTTTTATCTCCCAGGGATTTTTAAGGGGCTTTGCCTGGGAAAAAGCCCTCTTCTGCCTTTTTTCCCCTTCCTCATTCTTAGAGTGCTGAGGGTGCAGACCCTTCTTCTGTAACTGCTGAGTGCTGAGTTAGGAGCCCTCATACCCGTGGGCGAGGGTCAGAACTTCTCCCCAGCAGCCTCCAGGTGACGTTGATTGTCCCCAGGCCTCCTGCCTCCCTGCTCGTCCGCCTGAGCACCAGTATTGGAAGCGTTATAGATTCTAATGACCTTTAAGGGTCCAGGAAGGAGATGTGCAGTGACGCTGTGAGGTCCAGTTTCACCCCGCCCTGCATTTGTTCGGCCACCTTAGGCTGACCGTTTCTGCCAGCCTAGATGCTCTGACCAGTAGTCTGCACTTTCTTCAATTAGGCCCCTGAATTAACGTAAAAAGAGCACCAGGTGTCAGGACCCTGTCTGCTCAACTCCCAGACAGTCCAGGGTCAGTGGTGATGAAGGACCATGATGGCCACTGAGTCAACAGCCTTTTGAAGTAAACAGGAGTCCAGCCGGTCTTATTGGCCACCATCATCACAGTGTCTGTAGGCTCTTCTATGGTGACAGCATGATATACGTTTCCCCCGCCAAGATTATTAGGTCCGCTCTGGGTGCAGTAAGTCCTGCAAGCAGTAGTCTACTCTTTTGGGACACACTCTTGTTGTTTTATGAGAGAAACTCCAGGTCAAGTGATGGTCACATGAGTCGTCATGGTGCCCCTTTACCCCGGTTATCTCTCTGGAGGTTGGAGTTGGAGGGCCTCCTCACTCGAGGTCAGTGTGCCCACGGAGCAAACCCTGCAACTTCAGGGCATGGTTGGGGCCTAGGATCACCACGTGGGGTCCTTTTCCCTTAGGAGGGAGGTGGCCTTTTGTGCTGCTGATTTCCAGGTTTTCAGATACCGCCAGTATCTTGGCCAGATGTGGCGGTGGGCCAAGCCCATTGGTGACCGTAGTTTATCCTACCGGGATGGCATTCTTGCATTGTTCCATTTCAAGTGGTCCCAGTTTTTGCACTAATACTCCAATAGCGATTCACCATTCACCAGGAATGTAAAGGTCAAAGGGTTTAGCTAAATTAGGGAGTTCCAGGGCAAGGGTCTGAATTGACTGCTCTTTCCATTCTTGAAAGGCCACTTCTGGATTCTATTCAAAAGGATCATCATCTTTTCCTTTCAGTGTTTCATATAGAGGCCCAGCTAGTAGACTGTAGTTAGGGATCCAGAAGCACCAACCCTGGCCTCCCCAGGAACCCCTAAGCTGTCTTCTAGTTTTAGAAATGGGTAAGGCTGTAAATTGTTTCTTCCCTTTCCTGAGATGGGCTTCTCCGACCTTCTGTGAGAATGAAGCCCAGGCAGGTCACCGTAGTCTGTGATATTTGAGCTTTTTATTTGACAACTTCTATCCTTTATTGGCTTGGTAGTTCAGAGGTCTCCTTAGTAGGGCTGGCGATCAGAATGTCGTCTGCATATTGAAGGAGTGTTTCCTTTTCCAGAGGTAGAACTTTTAGGTCTTTAACTGAGCTTTCCCCAAAGATGGTGTGGGAATTTTTGAACCCTTGGGGCAACACGGCCCAGAAGTATTGTTTTAGTTGTATGTTGAGTCCTGCCACTCACAAGCCAAAATTTCTTGTGACTCTGGGACTAATAGAATACAAAAGAAGGCATCATTGAAGACTAATACAGAATACCATGTCCCGGTGGTTGGTAGAATGACCAGCAGGGTGTAGGATTTAGGAACTACTGGAGGTATATCCTCGGTGGCTTCACTGCCTGTCCTGGCATCCATTACCAGGACTCCAGCAGCCCATGGGGCTCTCGAGGTCAGGCCAATCCCAGGATATGGAGCTCACCTGGGCAGGTACCCCCCCCCCACCGCAGCCCACAGTGCTCTCCTGTTCAGGCCCCTCCCAGATTATGGGGTTCCCTGGGCAGGTTCCCCTGCAGCCCATGGGGCTCTCATGGTCAGGCCCCTCCCAGGATACAGAGCTACCCTTGCAGTTACCCTGGCAGGGCTGGGCACACAGGTACCGTGCACATCGCCCTCATTGCAGAGCACTTCCAGCTCACCTGTCACTCAGATCTGACACAGAGCACCTCAGAGCAGGACTTGAACTAAGAAACAGCAGCTCCAACAGGTCTGTGACCCTGGGCATCACTCTGTGTGGCCTCCCTCCACCTGGTCTTCCAGAGACTTCCACTGCACCCGGGGCACCAGGCCTCTGTCTCCACCCACCACCCACCCCTCCTCTCCCTGACTCCTGGGTTCCTCTCATTAGGAGAGGGTTTTCTTGAAGTTGTCTCCCACTCATGGGCCAGATAATATAATTAGAAAACAAGCCAGAGCTGCAACCCCTTGTCTATCCTGACTCTCAGGAGCCCACACCTGTTCCTTGGACCTGGCCGATTCAGCAAGTTCCAGTTTCTGCAACTGTGAGCGCCTGAGGGGTGATTATTGGCTGGCCTGGGAAGCCTGACCGTGCCGGCCAGCCCTCCCCAGGTGTGCCTGTTTGAGATCAATATAAACACCGCTCCAGGCAGCAAGAGCCCCTGCAGCTGTGCCTGACGCCATTTTCTCTGCCCTGTCAGCAGCCTCGGGGCTGGACTGGTGGGAGGGAGTGAGAGGCCACGGCTTTGTGGGTGGCCCAGTGTGAGTGGGGCTCTGCTGGACTTTCTGCAGCAGTTACCAAGATGCCGCCTGCTAAAGAAGAGGATGTGTCACCCATACCTGCCTCTGGAATTTCTCCCTGGGCAGAGGTGAGTGAGGAAGAAAGCAGTGGGGGCCCGGACAGCAGGGGTATCTCAGGCAGGGAAATGGAAAGCTTCCAGAAGAGTACCCAGGGCCAGGACCATCCTGGCTGGCCTGCAGGCACCAAATCGGCTGGCATGCTGTCGCTCATGTGGCTCCATGGCCCTTCCTCTAGGCTTTCAAGTCCTTGTACATATTCAGGTGTTTTACCTGGGAAGGGTGGGAACATTTCAGCAGCAGCTGGCCTGGGGCTCGGCCCACATTTACTCACAGATGCCTTGGCACGGTCCCCCAGCTTTGCAATGAGGACGCTTGTTGCGTGGGGCCTGCTGGCTGAATGGGAGATGATTCCCCACCACTGGCCAACTACAGAATTGTTTACAACTGGAGCAAGTGCCCTGATACGGTTTTCCTCTGTGTAACTGGTGGGTTCTGTTTTTTTTTTCTTTTTTTCATTTTTGGTTCAAGGTAGATTTTATTCCTCTTTTTTGTATTTACAGATATAAGCATGGAAATAATTTATTCATATAAATACATGTATGTGAAGGGAAGAATATTTTTTCTGTTTTACTTTTTGTAATTTTGAATTTTATTTTATTTTTTTATACAGCAGGTTCTTTTTGGTTATCTATTTTATACATATAAATGTATACAGCCAATCCCAATCTCTCAATCCTCCCACCACCACCCCCCAACAGCTTTCCCCCCTTGGTGTCCATACGTTTGTTGTCTACATCTGTTGCTCTATTTCTGCCTTAAAAAACGGTTCATCTGTATAATTTTTCTAGGTTCCACATATATGCATTAATATACAAGATTTGTTTTTCTATTTCTGACTTACTTCACTCTGTATGACAGTCTCTAGATCCATCAACGTCTCTACAAATGACCCAATTTCATTCCTTTTTATGGCTTAGTAATATTCCATTTTATATTTGTACCACATCTTTATGCATTCGTCTGTCTCTGGGCATTTAGGTTGCTTCCATTACCTGGATATTGTAAATAGTGATGCAATGAACATTGAGGTGAATGTCTCTTTTTGATTTATGGTTTTGTCTGGGTATATGCCCAGTAGTGGGATTGCTGGATCATATGGTAATTCTATTCTTAGTTTTATAAGAAACTCCATAATGTTCTCCACAGTGACTGTATCAATTTACATTCCCAACAATAGTGGAAGAGGGTTCCTTATCTCCACACCCTTTCCAGCATTTGTTGTTTGTAGATTTTCTGATGATGCTCATTCTAACAGCTGTGAGGTGATACACCATGGATGAGTCTATTTCGTTGAGCAAAGAGTAGGTCTTGTCTATTACATATTTGGCTTATGGAATGGTATGTGTGCTAATTTCAAGCTCTGGTTTTATACAGCACCCCAACTCAACTTTCCCCTTAAGCAAGCATAAGTTTTATCTAAATGTGAGACTCTGTTCGGTTTTGTAATTCAGTTTATGTGTAGCCAAGTTTACACTCCCTCTATTAGTGATATCTTATGATAATTATCTTTCTCTGTGTGACATATTTCTCTTAGAATCATCATACATAAATCCACTCAATTTGCTGCTACAGGCCTGATGACATTGATTTCATTGCTGAGTGATATCCCGTTGTACGTAAGTAGCACAACTCCTTTATCCATTTTTTTCTTTCTGGGATATTTAATTTGTACTGGACTCGAGGTTCTTGTAAACACAGCAGCCCTAAATTTTGTGTTGGCTGTGTCTTGTTGATTTTAATTTTCCTAAGCTATAGGGCCAAAAGTGGAAGTGCCCTAGTCTCTGTAGCTTTGTTTTTCAGATGTTTCAGGATACACCATCAACATCTCCAGAGTGTCTGTTGGCAATTTACATCCCGCCCATCAGCATAACAAGGCTCCCTGTTCTCCATGGCCTGTCCTGTGTTTCTGGTTTTTACACTTTTTTCAGATGGCCCTTTTGACGAATGGGAAATGAGACTTCATTGTAGTACGGATTTCCATTGCTCGAGTGCTTGGTTGGCCAAAAAGGGCATATGCGTTTTTTCCTGAATATATTCAGGAAAAAATGTATACGCACTGTTCGTCCAAGTGCATCACTGTCAAAGACCTGCCACTTTTCACATGTTTTAAATGCAATTCCAATCTACCTCCTGAAATATGATTCCTCAATTCTGCCTCGTTTTCAAGTCCTCTTTGCAGACTTACTTCAATATATTTTTGCCAATAGCTGTCATTTATAACTCTGCAGGTTTGTGAATTACAGTGCCCGTGATTTCCTTTCTTAACTCGCTTCCTTGAAAGCTGGCCACAAAACCGCAGGGTTGCTTCAGGCCGTAATCAGGGTGTGGCTCGGCACTCTGAGCCTTTGGTTAATTCCTCTTCCTGGTGGGAAATTAGAGTTAAATGTGCCCCTCCAGACACCTGCCTCACTCCCAGCCCCTTGGTGATGTGTGTCCTCTGGTTTGAGGTCACATGTGATGGGTTCCTCATCTTTTGATGATGTGGCCCCACTGGTGTGAGGACACTCCTGCCTGCTTCCCATCCCCTTGGTGATGTGGTCTCTCCGGCGAGAGTCTGATCCTGGTTGGGTTCCTCACACTTCTGTGAGGTGGGCCCTCTTCTCTGAGGTCACTCCTGCCTGGCTAGCACACCCCGCCTTGGCGACGTCGGACCTCTGGTGGCAGTTGGAGCCTGCTGGGAGCCTCCTCCCCTCGGTGATGAGGCCCTCTGGCATCAGGCCCTAACTGCTGGGTTCCCACATTTTCTGATACGTCCTAAGTGGTGCGAGGGCACTCCTGCCAGGTTCCCATCCCCATGGGCATGTGGGCCTTCTGCTCTAAGGTCCCAACACCTGTGTTGTTCACCGTTTCATGATGTTGGCTCTCTGGTGTTAGTTCACTCAGGCCTAGATCCCATAGACTCTGTGCTCTGAGCCGCCTGCTGGGAGGTTCCTACTGCTGAATTCCTTACCTTTTCTATTCTTTGGGTTCTGTGTTTTCATGCTTCTCCTTCCTGACTCACTCCCAGCCCCTTTGTGATGTAGGTCCTCTGGTTTGAGGCCACATGTGCTGGTTTCCTCACCTTTATTGATGTGGCCCCACTGGTGTGAGGACACTCCTGCCTGGTTCCCATCCACTTGGTGATGGGGGCCCTCTGGTGAGAGCCTGATCCTGGCTGGATTCCTCACCCTTCTGTGAGGTAGACCCTCTGCTGTGAGGTCACTCCTGCCTGGCTGGCACACGTCACCTTGGCGATGTGGGCCCTCAGTTGGGAGTTGGTGCCTGCTGGGAGTCTCCTCCCCTCGGTAATGAGGGCCCTCTGGCGTCAGGCCCTAACTCATGGGCTCCCAAAATTTTCTGATGTGCGCCCTGTCGTGTGAGTACACTCCTGCTGGGGTCCCATCCCCATGGGGATGTTGGCTTTCTGCTCTGAGGTCCCAACGCCTGGGTTGCTCACAGTGTCCGAATGTGGGCCCTCTGTTGTGAGTTCACTCCGGCATGGATCCCATAGCCTCGGTGCTCTGGGCCACTTGCTTAGAGCTTCCAGCGGCGGGGTTCCTCACCTTTTTATTCTATGGGCCCTCTGTTGTGAGTCTCCTCCTGCATGCCTCACTCCCAGCCCTTTCGTGATGTGTGTCCCCTTATTTGAGGCCACATGTGCTGTGTTCCTCACCTTTGGCTGATGTGGCCCCACTGGTGTGAGGACACTCCTGCCTGGTTTCCATCCCCTTGGTGATGTGGGCCCTCTGGTTAGAGTCTGATCCTGGTTGGGTTCCTCACACTTCTGTGAGGTGGGCCCTCTGCTGTGAGGTAACTCCTGCCTGGCTTGCTCTCATTGCCTTGGTAACGTCGGCCCTCTGGTGGCATTTGGAGCCTGCTGGTAGCCTCCTCTCCTCGGTGATGAGGGCCCTCTGGCGTCAGGCCCTAACTGCTGGGTTCCCACATTTTCTGATACGTGTTAAGTTGTGCGAGGACACTCCTGCGAGGTTCCTATCCCCATGGGGATGTGGGTCTTCTGCTCTGAGGTTCCACCGGCTGGGTTGCTCACAGTTTCATGATGTGGGCCCTCTGCTGTGAGTTCACTGTGGCCTGGATCCCATAGACTCCGTGCTCTGGGCCACCTGCTGGGAGGTTCAAACTGCTGGATTCCTCACATTTTTTATTCTGTGGGCCCTGTGTTGTTAGGCTACTCCTGCTTGCCTCACTCGGAGCACCGAGGAAATGTGGGTCCTCTGGTTTAGGCCACATGTGCTGGGTTCCTCACCTTTCTATAATGTGGCCACACTGGTGTGAGGACACTGCTGCCTTTTTCCGATCCCCTTGGTGATGTGGGCTCTCTGGTGAGAGTCTTATCCTGGCTGGTTTCCTCACCCTTCTGTGAGGTAGACCCTCTGCTGTGAGGTCACTCCTGCCTGGCTGGCACACATCACCTTGGCGACGTGGGCCCTCAGTTGGGAGTTGGTGCCTGCTGGGGGTCTCCACCCCTCGGTAATGAGGGCCCTCTGGCGTCAGACCCTAACTCCTGGGCTCCCAAAATTTTCTGATGTGCGCCCTGTGGTGCGACTACACTCCTGCCAGGTTCCCAACCCCATGGGAATGTGGGCCTTCTGCTCTGAGGTCCCAACGGTGGGTTGCTCAGTTTCATGGTGAGGGTCCTCTGGTGTGAGTTCACTCCGCCCTGGATCCAATAGCCTCGCTGCTCCTGGCTGCCTGCGGGGAGGTTCCAACTGCGGGATTCCTCACCTTTTTTCTTCTATGGGCCCTCTTTTTTGAGACTCCTCCTGCCTGCCTGACTCCCAGCCCGTTGGTGATGTGTGTCCTCTGGTTTGAGGCTACGTGTGCTGGGTCCCTCACCTTTCGATTATGTGGCCCCACTGGTGTGAGGACACTCCTGCCTGGTTCCTATCCCCTTGGTGATGTGGGCCCTCTGGTGAGAGTCTGATCCTGGCTGGGTTCCTCACCCTTCTGTGAGGTGGACCCTCTGCTGTGAGGTCACTCCTGCCTGGCTGGCACACCCCACCTTGGCAACGTCGGACCTCTTGTGGCAGTTGGAGCCTGCTGGGAGCTTCCTTTCCTCGGTGATGAGGGCCCTCTGGCGTCAGGCCCTAACTTCTGGGCTCCCAAAATTCTCTAATGTGCGCCCTGTGGTGCGAGTACACTCCTGCCAGGTTCCCAACCACATGGGAATGTGGGCCTTCTGCTCTGAGGTCCCAACGGCTGGGTTGCTCACAGTTTCATGATGAGGGCCCTCTGTTTTGTGTTCAGTCAGGCCTGGATCCCATATCCTCGCTGCTCCTGGCCGCCTGCTGGGAGGTTCCAACTGCGGGATTCCTCACCTTTTTTATTCTATGGGCCCTCTGTTTTGAGGCTCCTCCTGCCTGCCTCACTCCCAGCCCCTTGGTGATGTGTGTCCTCTAGTTTGAGGCCACGTGTGCTGGGTCCATCACATTTCGGTGATGTGGCCCCACTGGTGTGAGGACACTCCTGCCTGGTTTCCATTCCCTTGGTGATGTGGGCCCTCTGGTGAGAGTCTGATCCTCTTTGGGTTCCTCACACTTTTGTGTGGTTGGCCCTCTGCTCTGAGGTCACTCCTGCCTGGCTGGCACACACCGCATTGGTGATGTCAGCCCTCTGGTAGCAGTTGGAGCTTGCTGGGAGCCTCCTCTCCTCAGTGATGAGGGCCCTCTGGCGTCTGGCCCTAACTGCTGGGCTCCCCACATTTTCTGATGTGTGCCCACTGGTGCGATGACACTCCTGCTTGGTTCCCTCCCCCATGGGGATGTGGGCCTTGTGCTCTGAGGTCACAACGGCTGGGTTGCTTACAGTATCATGATGAGGGCCCTCTGTTGTGAGTTCATCACTGCCTGGATCCCATAGCCTCGGTGATCTGGGCTGCCTGCTGGGATGTTCCAACGGCTGGTTTCCTCACCTTTTTTATACAATGGGCCATGTGTTGGGAGGTTAATCCTGCCTGCCTCGCTCCGAGACCCATGGTGATGTGGGTCTTCTGGTTTGAGGCCACATGTGCTGGGTACCTCAACTTTCGATGATGTGGTCCCACGGGTGTGAGGACACTCCTGCCTGGTTCCCAGCCCCTTGCTGTTGTGGGCACTCTGGTGAGGGTCTGATCCTTCCTGGGTTCCTTACCCTTCTGTGAGGTGGGCCCTCTGATGTGAGGTCACTCCTGCATGGCTGGCTCACGTCGCCTTGGCGACGTGGGTCTTCTGTTGGCCACTGAAGCATACTGGGAGCCTCCTACCCTCTTTAATGAGGGCCCTGGAAAAAACGCATATGCCCTTTTTGACAAAGTGCATCATTGTCGACATTCTGACTCTTTTCCTATACTTTCAGAGGATTTCCCGTCTACCTCCTGAAATCTTAGTCCTGGAATTCTACCCCACGTTCAAGTCCTCTTTGTAGCCTTACTTCAATATATTTTTGGATGAGAGCTGTCATTTATAACTCTGCAGGTTTGTGAATTACAGTGCCCCTGAGCTGCTTTCTTCAACTCGCTTTCTTGTGAGCTGGCCGCAAAACCGCAGGATTGCTTCAGGCCCTAATCTGGTTCTGGCAGGGCACGATGAGCCTTTGGTTAAACCCTCTTCCTGGTGGGAAATGAGCGTTCCATTTGCCCGTGCAGACACCTACAGCTAGTCTCTCATTGGTTCTCCCTATTCATGTTCATCTTGCGCAGAAATTGCAAACTGTGCCAAACAGGATGTTAAAGGCACTGACTCTCCAAGTGGAGAGAGTGTTAGGAAAGCGTCTGGTATGGTGAACCCGAGTACCAGTGGACGAAAACTGAGACGCATTTAAAAACGTTTCCCGGTCACACGGTGGACCATACTCTGGGATTCCCATGCATGTATGAGCTGAAGGAAGAATCCCTTAAACCTGGAGAGTTGAGACCCATGGAATGGGTACCATGCAGTATGACTTCAAAGGGTCTGCATTTGCTCACTGAACCTCACCAATGGTATCCGCCCGAAGTGTCCAGCCTTATGTCTCACCCAGCTCTAGGTGTAGATGTGGTAACTCCAGGTTGCATCACAAGCCCTGAATGAATTATTTAAGATTTGCTCTGTATTTCACTGTCATTGTGTTTTGTTTGTGAAATTTATTATGATAATGGGATTTATCGGATTTTCACTGCTGCGTTTAGGCCGCTGTACACACGCTTGATTTCCTTATGGAGACATATAAATCCATGGGTCTTAAGATTCTTACTTGTCAGGTATATACCCAGGCTTTGAATATGGGGTGTTGAGTCCATTTCGTTGAGCAAGGAGTACGTCGTGTCTATTATATATTTGCCTTATTGAACGGTATCTGTGCTAATTTCAATCTCTGGTTTGATGCAGCACCCCAACTCACCTTTCCCCATAAGCAAGCATAAGTTGGTTGTCTAAATTTGAGACCCTGTTCGGTTTTGTAATTCAGTTCATGTGTAGCCAAGTTTACATTCCGTGTATTAGTGACATCTTATGATGTTTCTTTTTCTGTGTGACTTATTTCTTGTAGAATCGTCGGACCTGAATCCACTCATTATGCCGCTACGGGCCTGATGACGTAGATCACATTGCTGACTGATATTCCATTGTACGTACGTACCACAACATCTTTATCCATTTTTTGCTTTCTCGGATATTTAACTTGTACCGTAGACGAGGTTCTTGTAAACAGAGCCGTCCCAAACTTTGGGGTGGCTGTGTGTTTTTGATTTTAATTTCCCTAAGCTATAGGACCATAAGTGGAAGTGCCATAGGCTGTGTTGCTTTGTTTACTACGTGTTTCAGGAAACACCATACACTTCTCCAGATTGGCTGTTGGCAATTTACATCCCGCCCATCAGCATCACAAGGCTCCCTATTCTCCACAACCTGTCCTGCCTTTCTGGATTTTACACTTTTTTCAGATGGCCCTTTGGCCCGGGGGGCAGTGAGACTTCATTGTAATGCAGATTTCCTTTACAGGCTTGCTTGGTTGGCCAAAAAGGGCCTATGCGTTTTTTCCTGAATATATTCAGGAAAAAACGCATACGCCCTTTTTGGCCAAGTGCATCATTATGGACATTCGGCCTCTTTTCCTATGCTTTAAGTGCAATTCCAGTCTACCCCGTGAAATCGTTTTCCTGAAATTCTGCCCCGCTTTCAAGTCCTCTTCGAAGACTTACTTCAATACATTTTTGGACGATACCTGTCATTCATAACTCTGCAGGTTTGTGAATTACAGTGCCCCTGGGCTCTTTTCTTCAACTCGCTATCTTATGAGCTGGCCGAAAAACCGCAGGATTGCTTCGAGCCCTAAGCTGGTTCCGGCAGGGCACGCTGAGCCTTTGGTTAATTCCTCTTCCTGGTGGGAAATGAGCGTTCCATTTGCCCGTGCAGACACCTACAGCTAGTCTCTCATTGGTTCTCCCTATTCCTGTTCATCTTGCGCAGAAATTGCAAACTGTGCCAAACAGGAGGTTAAAGGCACTGACTCTCCAAGTGGAGAGAGTGTTAGTAAAGCGTCTGGAACGGTGCACCCGAGTACCAGGTGTCGAAACCTGAGATGCATGTGAAAACGATTCCCAATCACACGGTGGACCATACTCTTGGTTTCCCATGCATGTTTTAGCTGAAGGAAGAATCCCTTAAACCTGGAGAGTTGGGACCCATGGAATGGGTACCATGCAGTATGACTTCAAAGGGTCTGCGTTTGCTCACCGAACCTCACCACGGCTATCAGCCCGAAGTGTCCAGCCTTATGTCTCACCCAGCTCTGGGTGTAGATGTGGTAAATCCAGGTTGCATCACAAGCCCTGAATCAATTATTTAAGGATTGCTCTCTATTTCACTGTCATTGTGTATTGTTTTTGAAATTTATTTTGTTAATGGGATTTATCGGATTTTCACTGCTGTGTTTAGGCCACTGTACACACGCTTGACTTCCTTATGGAGACATATAAATCCATGGGTCTTAAGATTTTTACTTGTCAGGTATATTCCCAGGCGTTGAATATGGGGTGTTGAATCCATTTCGTTGAGCAAGAAGTAGGTCTTGTCTATTATATATTTGGCTTATGGAACGGTATCTGTGCTAATTTCAATCTCTGGTTTTATGCAGCACCCCAACTCACCTTTCCCCATAAGCAAGCATAAGTTGGTTTTCTAAATTTGAGACCCTGTTCTGTTTTGTAATACAGTTCATGTGTAGCCAAGTTTACGTTCCGTGTATTAGTGATATCTTATGATGTTTCTTTTTCTGTGTGACTTATTTCTCGTAGAATCGTCGTACCTGAATCCACTCATTATGCCACTATGGGCCTGATGACGTAGATCTCATTGCTGAGTGATATTCCATTGTACGTACGTACCACAACTTCTTTATCCATTTTTTGCTTTCTCGGATATTTAACTTGTACCGTAGACGAAGTTCTTGTAAAAAAGCGGTCCCAGACTTTGGGGTGGCTGTGTGTTTTGGATTTTAATTTCCCTAAGCTATAGGACCATAAGTGGAAGTGCCATAGGCTGTGTTGCTTTGTTTCCTACGTGTTTCAGGAAACACCATACACTTCTCCAGAGTGGCTGTTTGCAATTTACATCCCGCCCATCAGCATAACAAGGCTCCCTGTTCTCCATGACCTGTCCTGCCTTTCTGGATTTTACACTTGTTTCAGATGGCCTTTTGGACCGGGAGGCAGTGAGACTTCATTGTAGTGCAGATTTCCTTTACACGCTTGCTTGGTTGACCAAAAAGGGCGTATGCGTTATTTCCTGAATATATTCAGGAAAAAACGCATACGCCCTTTTTGGCCAAGTGCAACATTGTGGACATTCTGCCTCTTTTCCTATGGTTTAAGTGCAATTCCAGTCTACCACCTGAAATCGTTTTCCTGTAATTCTGCCCCGCTTTCAAGTCCTCTTCGAAGACTTACTTCAATACATTTTTGGACGATAGCTATCATTCATAACTCTGCATGTGTGTGAATTACAGTGCCCCTGAGCTCCTTTCTTCAAATCGCTTTCTTGTGAGCTGGCCGCAAAACCGCAGGATTGCTTCAGGCCCTAATCTGGTTCCGGCAGGGCACACTGAGCCTTTGGTTAATTCCTCTTCCTGTTGGGAAATGAGCGTTCCATTTGCCCGAGCAGACACCTACAGCTAGTCTCTCATTGGTTCTCCCTATTTCTGTTCATCTTGCGCAGAAATTGCAAACTGTGCCAAACAGGAGGTTAAAGACACTGACTCTCCAAGTGGGGAGAGTGTTAGTAAAGCGTCTGGAGCGGTGAACCCGAGTACCAGGGGACGAAACCTGAGATGCATATGAAAACGTTTCCCAATCACACGGTGGACCATACTCTGGGTTTCCCATGCATGTTTTAGCTGAAGGAAGAATCCCTTAAACCTGGAGAGTTGGGACCCATGGAATGGCTACCATGCAGTATGACTTCAAAGGGTCTGCGTTTGCTCACCGAACCTCACCATTGCTATCAGCCCGAAGTGTCCAGCCTGATGTCTCACCCAGCTCTGGGTGTATATGTGGTAAATCCAGGTTGCATCACAAGCCCTGAATGAATTATTTAAGAATTGCTCTCTATTTCACTGTCATGGTGTTTTGTTTTTGAAATTAATTTTGATAATGGGATTTATCGGATTTTCACTGCTGCGTTTAGGCCGCTGTACACACGCTTGATTTCCTTATGGAGACATATAAATCCATGGGTTTTAACATTCTTACTTGTCAGGTATATTTCCAGGCGTTGAATATGGGGTGTTGAGTCCATTTCGTTGAGCAAGGGGTAGGTCTTGTCTATTATATATTTGGCTTATGGAATGGTATCTGTGCTAATTTCAATCTCTGGTTTGATGCAGCACCCCAACTCACCTTTCCCCATAAGCAAGCATAAGTTGGTTTTCTAAATATAAGACCATGTTCTGTTTTGTAATTCAGTTCATGTTTAGCCAAGTTTACGTTCCATGTATTAGTGATATCTTATGATGTTTCTTTTTCTGTGTGACTTATTTCTCGTAGAATCGTCGTACCTGAATCCACTCATTATGCCGCTACGGGCCTGATGACGTAGATCTCATTGCTGAGTGATATTCCATTGTACGTACGTACCTCAAATTCTTTATCCATTTTTTGCTTTCTCGGATATTTAACTTGTACCGTAGACGAGGTTCTTGTAAACAGAGCCGTCCCAAATGTTGGGGTGGCTGTGTGTTTTTGATTTTAATTTTCCTAAGCTATAGGACCATAAGTGGAAGTGCCATAGGCTGTGTTGCTTTGTTTCCTATGTGTTTCAGGAAACACCATACACTTCTCCAGAGTGGCTGTTGGCAATTTACATCCCGACCATCAGCATAACAAGGCTCCCTCTTCTCCATGACCTGTCCTGCCTTTCTGGATTTTACACTTTTTTCAGATGGCGCTTTTGACCGGGGGGCAGTGAGACTTCATTGTAGTGCAGATTTCCTTTACACGCTTGCTTGGTTGGCCAAAAAGGGCGTATGCGTTTTTTCCTGAATATATTCAGGAAAAAACGCATACGCCCTTTTTGGCCAAGTGCATCATTGTGGACATTCTGCCTCTTTTCCTATGCTTTAAGTGCAATTCCAGTCTACCACCTGAAATCGTTTTCCTGAAATTCTGCCCCGCTTTCAAGTCCTCTTCCAAGACTTACTTCAATACATTTTTGGACGATAGCTGTCATTCATAACTCTGCAGGTTTGTGAATTACAGTGCCCCTGAGCTCCTTTCTTCAACTCGCTTTCTTGTGAGCTGGCCGCAAAACCGCAGGATTGTTTCAGGCCCTAATCTGGTTCCGGCAGGGCATGCTGAGCCTTTGGTTAATTCCTCTTCCTGGTGGGAAATGAGCGTTCCATTTGCCCGTGCAGACACCTACAGCTAGACTCTCATTGGTTGTCCCTATTCCTGTTCATCTTGCGCAGAAATTGCAAACTGTGCCAAACAGAAGTTTAAAGGCACTGACTTTCCAAGTGGGGAGAGTGTTAGTAAAGTGTCTGGAACGGTGCACCCGAGTACCAGGGGATGAAACCTGAGATGCATTTGAAAACGTTTCCCAATCACACGGTGGAACATACTCCGGGTTTCCCATGCATGTTTTAGCTGAAAGAAGAATCCCTTAAACCTGGAGAGTTGGGACCCATGGAATGGGTACCATGCAGTATGACTTCAAAGGGTCTGCGTTTGTTCACCGAACATCACCAATGCTATCAGCCCGAAGTGTTCAGCCTTATGTCTCAACCAGCTCTGGGTGTAGATGTGGTAAATCCAGGTTGCATCACAAGCCCTGAATGAATTATTTAAGAATTGCTCTCTATTTCACTGTCATTGTGTTTTGTTTTTGAAATTTATTTTGTTAATGAGATTTATCGGATTTTCACTGCTGCGTTTAGGCCACTGTACACACGCTTGACTTCCTTATTTAGACATATAAATCCATGGGTCTTAAGATTCTTACTTGTCAGGTATATTCCCAGGCGTTGAATATGGGGTGTTGATTCCATTTCGTTGAGCAAGGAGTAGGTCTTGTCTATTATATATTTGGCTTATGGAACGGTATCTGTGCTAATTTCAATCTCTGCTTTGATGCAGCATCCCAACTCACCTTTCCCCATAAGCAAGCATAAGTTGGTTTTCTAAATTTGAGACCCTGTTCTGTTTTGTAATTCAGTTCATGTGTAGCCAAGTTTACGTTCCGTGTATTAGTGATATCTTATGATGTTTCTTTTTCTGTGTGACTTATTTCTCGTAGAATCGTCGTACCTGAATCCACTCATTATGCCGCTACGGGACTCATGACGTAGATTTCATTGCTGAGTGATATTCCATTTTACGTACGTACCACAACTTCTTTATCCATTTTTTGCTTTCTCTGATATTTAACTTGTACCGTAGACGAGGTTCTTGTAAACAGAGCCGTCCCAAACTTTGGGGTGGCTGTGTGTTTTTGATTTTAATTTCCCTAAGCTATAGGACCCTAAGTGGAAGTGCCATAGGCTGTGTTGCTTTGTTTCCTACGAGTTTCAGTAAACACCATACACTTCTCCAGAGTGGCTGTGGGAAATTTACCTCCCTCCCATCAGCATAACAAGATTCCCTGTTCTCCATGACCTGTCCTGCCTTTCTGGATTTTACACTTTTTTCAGATGGCCCTCTTGACGGGGGGGAGTGAGACTTCATTGTAGTGCAGTTTTCCTTTACACACTTGCTTGGTTGGCCAAAAACGGCGTATGCGTTTTTTCCTGAATATATTCAGGAAAAAACGCATACGCCCTTTTTGGGCAAGTGCATCATTGTCGACATGCTGCCTCTTTTCCTATGCTTTAAGTGCAATTCCAGTCTAACCCCTGAAATCATTTTCCTTAAATTCTGCCCCGCTTTTAAGTCCTCTTCGAAGACTTACTTCAATACATTTTTGGACGATAGCTGTCATTCATAACTCTGCAGGTTTGTGAATTACAGTGCCCCTGAGCTCCTTTCTTCAACTCACTGTCTTGTGAGCTGGCCGCAAAACCGCAGGATTGCTTCAGGCCCTAATCTGGTTCCGGCAGGGCACGCTGAGCCTTTGGTTAATCCCTCTTCCTGGTGGGAGATGAGCGTTCCATTTGCCCGTGCAGACACCTACAGCTAGTCTCTCATTAGTTCTCCCTATTCCTGTTCATCTTGCGCAGAAATTGCAACTGTGCCAAACAGGACGTTAAAGGCACTGACTCTCCAAGTGGGGAGAGTGTTAGTAAAGCGTCTGGAACGGTGAACCCGAGTACCAGGGGACGAAACCTGAGATGCATTTGAAAACGTTTCCCAATCACACGGTGGACCATACTCTGCGTTTCCCATGCATGTTTTAGCTAAAGGAAGAATCCCTTAAATCTGGAGAGTTGCGACCCATGGAATGGGTACCGTTCAGTATGACTTCAAAGGGTCTGCGTTTGCTCACCAAACCTCACCAATGCTATCAGCCCAAAGTGTCCAGCCTTATGTCTCACCCAGCTCTGGGTGTAGATGTGGTAAATCCAGGTTGCATCACAAGCCCTGAATGAATTATTTAAGAATTGCTCTCTATTTCACTGTCATTGTGTTTTGTTTTTGAAATTTATTTTGTTAATGGGATTTATCGGATTTTCACTGCTGCGTTTAGGCCGCTGTACACACGCTTGATTTCCTTATGGAGACATATAAATCCATGGGTCTTAAGATTCTTACTTGTCAGGTATATTCCCAGGCGTTGAATATGTGGTGTTGAGTCCATTTCGTTGAGCAAGGAGTAGGTCTTGTCTATTATATATTTGGCTTATGGAACTGTATCTGTGCTAATTTCAATCTCTGGTTTGATGCAGCACCCCAACTCACCTTTCCCCATAAGCAAGCATAAGTTGGCTTTCTAAATTTGAGACCCTGTTCTGTTTTGTAATTCAGTTCATGTGTAGCCAAGTTTACGTTCCGTGTCTATTTCTGTGTGACTTATTTCTCGTAGACTCGTCGTACGTGAATCCACTCATTATGCTGCTACGGGCCTGATGACGTAGATCTTATTGCTGAGTGATATTCAATTGTACGTGCGTACCACAACTTCTTTATCCATTTTCTGCTTTGTCGGATATTTAACTTGTACCGTAGACGAGGTTCTTGTAAACAGAGCCGTCCCAAACTTTGGGGTGGCTGTGTGTTTTTGATTTTAATTTCCCTAAGCTATAGGACCATACGTGGAAGTGCCATAGGCTGTGTTGCTTTGTTTCCTACGTGTTTCAGGAAACACCATACACTTCTCCAGAGTGGCTGTTGGCAATTTACATCCCGTCCATCAGCATAACAAGGCTCCCTGTTCTCCATGACCTGTCCTGCCTTTCTGGATTTTACACTTGTTTCAGCTGGCCCTTTTGACCGGGGGGCAGTGAGACTTCATTGTAGTGCAGATTTCCTTTACACGCTTGCTTGGTTGGCCAAAAAGGGCGTATGCGTTTTTTCCTGAATATATTCAGGAAAAAACGCATACGCCCTTTTTGGCCAAGTGCATCATTGTGGACATTCTGCCTCTTTTCCTATGCTTTAAGTGCAATTCCAGTCTACCCCCTGAAATCGTTTTCCTGAAATTCTGCCCCACTTTCAGTCCTCTTCGAAGACTTAATTCAATACATTTTTGGACCATAGCTGTCATTCATAACTCTGCAGGTTTGTGAATTACAGTGCCCCTGAGCTCCTTTCTTCAACTTGCTTTCTTGTGAGCTGGCCGCAAAACCGCAGGATTGCTTCAGGCCCTAATCTTTTTCTGGCAGGGCACGCTGAGCCTTTGGTTAATTCCTCTTCCTGGTGGGAAATGAGTGTTCCATTTGCCCGTGCAGACACCTACAACTAGTCTCTCATTGCTTCTCCCTATTCCTGTTAATCTTGCGCAGAAATTGCAAACTGTGCCAAACAGTAGGTTAAAGGCACTGACTCTCCAAGTGGGGAGAGTGTTAGTAAAGCGTCTGGAACGGTGAACCCGAGTACCAGGGGACGAAACCTGAGATGCATTTGAAAACGTTTCCCAATCACATGGTGGACCATACTCTGTGTTTCCCACGCATGTTTTAGCTGAAGGAAGAATCCCTTAAACCTGGAGAGTTGGGACCCATGGAATGGGTACCATGCAGTATGACTTCAAAGGATCTGCGTTTGCTCAACCAACCTCACCAATGCTATCAGCCCGAAGTGTCCAGCATTATGTCTCACCCAGCTCTGGGTGTAGGTGTGGTAAATCCAGGTTGCATCACAAGCCCTGAATGATTTATTTAAGAATTGCTCTCTATTTCACTGTCATTGGGTTGTGTTTGTGAAATTTATTTTGATAATGGGATTTATCGGATTTTCACTGCTGCGTTTAGGCCCCTGTACACACGCTTGACTTTCTTATGGAGACATATACATCCATGGGTCTTAAGATTCTTACTTGTCAGGTAAATTCCCAGGCGTTGAATATGGGGTGTTGAGTCCATTTCGTTGAGCAAGGAGTAGGTCTTGTCTATTATATATTTGGTTTATGGAACGGTATCTGTGCTAATTTCAATCTCTGGTTTGATGCAGCACCCCAACTCACATTTCCCCATAAGCAAGCATAAGTTGGTTTTCTAAATTCGAGACCCTCTTCTGTTTTGTAATTCAGTTCATGTGTAGCTAAGTTTACGTTCCGTGTATTAGTGATATCTTATGATGTTTCTTTTTCTGTGTGACTTATTTCTCGTAGAATCGTCGTACCTGAATCCACTCATTATGCCGCTACGGGACTCATGACGTAGATTTCATTGCTGAGTGATATTCCATTGTACGTGCGTACCACAACTTCTTTATCCATTTTTTGCTTTCTCTGATATTTAACTTGTACCGTAGACGAGGTTCTTGTAAACAGAGCCGTCCCAAACTTTGGGGTGGCTGTGTGTTTTTGATTTATATTTCCCTAAGCTATAGGACCCTAAGTGGAAGTGCCATAGGCTGTGTTGCTTTGTTTCCTACGAGTTTCAGTAAACACCATACACTTCTCCAGAGTGGCTGTGGGCAATTTACATCCCTCCCATCAGCATAACAAGATTCCCTGTTCTCCATGACCTGTCCTGCCTTTCTGGATTTTACACTTTTTTCAGATGGCCCTCTTGACGGGGGGGAGTGAGACTTCATTGTAGTGCAGTTTTCCTTTACACGCTTGCTTGGTTGGCCAAAAACGGCGTATGCGTTTTTTCCTGAATATATTCAGGAAAAAACGCATACGCCCTTTTTGGGCAAGTGCATCATTGTCGACATGCTGCCTCTTTTCCTATGCTTTAAGTGCAATTCCAGTCTAACCCCTGAAATCATTTTCCTTAAATTCTGCCCCGCTTTTAAGTCCTCTTCGAAGACTTACTTCAATACATTTTTGGACGATAGCTGTCATTCATAACTCTGCAGGTTTGTGAATTACAGTGCCCCTGAGCTCCTTTCTTCAACTCACTGTCTTGTGAGCTGGCCGCAAAACCGCAGGATTGCTTCAGGCCCTAATCTGGTTCCGGCAGGGCACGCTGAGCCTTTGGTTAATCCCTCTTCCTGGTGGGAGATGAGCGTTCCATTTGCCCGTGCAGACACCTACAGCTAGTCTCTCATTAGTTCTCCCTATTCCTGTTCATCTTGCGCAGAAATTGCAACTGTGCCAAACAGGACGTTAAAGGCACTGACTCTCCAAGTGGGGAGAGTGTTAGTAAAGCGTCTGGAACGGTGAACCCGAGTACCAGGGGACGAAACCTGAGATGCATTTGAAAACGTTTCCCAATCACACGGTGGACCATACTCTGCGTTTCCCATGCATGTTTTAGCTAAAGGAAGAATCCCTTAAATCTGGAGAGTTGCGACCCATGGAATGGGTACCGTTCAGTATGACTTCAAAGGGTCTGCGTTTGCTCACCAAACCTCACCAATGCTATCAGCCCAAAGTGTCCAGCCTTATGTCTCACCCAGCTCTGGGTGTAGATGTGGTAAATCCAGGTTGCATCACAAGCCCTGAATGAATTATTTAAGAATTGCTCTCTATTTCACTGTCATTGTGTTTTGTTTTTGAAATTTATTTTGTTAATGGGATTTATCGGATTTTCACTGCTGCGTTTAGGCCGCTGTACACACGCTTGATTTCCTTATGGAGACATATAAATCCATGGGTCTTAAGATTCTTACTTGTCAGGTATATTCCCAGGCGTTGAATATGTGGTGTTGAGTCCATTTCGTTGAGCAAGGAGTAGGTCTTGTCTATTATATATTTGGCTTATGGAACTGTATCTGTGCTAATTTCAATCTCTGGTTTGATGCAGCACCCCAACTCACCTTTCCCCATAAGCAAGCATAAGTTGGCTTTCTAAATTTGAGACCCTGTTCTGTTTTGTAATTCAGTTCATGTGTAGCCAAGTTTACGTTCCGTGTATTAGTGATATCATATGATGTTTCTATTTCTGTGTGACTTATTTCTCGTAGACTCGTCGTACGTGAATCCACTCATTATGCCGCTACGGGCCTGATGACGTAGATCTTATTGCTGAGTGATATTCAATTGTACGTGCGTACCACAACTTCTTTATCCATTTTCTGCTTTGTCGGATATTTAACTTGTACCGTAGACGAGGTTCTTGTAAACAGAGCCGTCCCAAACTTTGGGGTGGCTGTGTGTTTTTGATTTTAATTTCCCTAAGCTATAGGACCATACGTGGAAGTGCCATAGGCTGTGTTGCTTTGTTTCCTACGTGTTTCAGGAAACACCATACACTTCTCCAGAGTGGCTGTTGGCAATTTACATCCCGCCCATCAGCATAACAAGGCTCCCTGTTCTCCATGACCTGTCCTGCCTTTCTGGATTTTACACTTGTTTCAGCTGGCCCTTTTGACCGGGGGGCAGTGAGACTTCATTGTAGTGCAGATTTCCTTTACACGCTTGCTTGGTTGGCCAAAAAGGGCGTATGCGTTTTTTCCTGAATATATTCAGGAAAAAACGCATACGCCCTTTTTGGCCAAGTGCATCATTGTGGACATTCTGCCTCTTTTCCTATGCTTTAAGTGCAATTCCAGTCTACCCCCTGAAATCGTTTTCCTGAAATTCTGCCCCACTTTCAGTCCTCTTCGAAGACTTAATTCAATACATTTTTGGACCATAGCTGTCATTCATAACTCTGCAGGTTTGTGAATTACAGTGCCCCTGAGCTCCTTTCTTCAACTTGCTTTCTTGTGAGCTGGCCGCAAAACCGCAGGATTGCTTCAGGCCCTAATCTTTTTCTGGCAGGGCACGCTGAGCCTTTGGTTAATTCCTCTTCCTGGTGGGAAATGAGTGTTCCATTTGCCCGTGCAGACACCTACAACTAGTCTCTCATTGCTTCTCCCTATTCCTGTTAATCTTGCGCAGAAATTGCAAACTGTGCCAAACAGTAGGTTAAAGGCACTGACTCTCCAAGTGGGGAGAGTGTTAGTAAAGCGTCTGGAACGGTGAACCCGAGTACCAGGGGACGAAACCTGAGATGCATTTGAAAACGTTTCCCAATCACATGGTGGACCATACTCTGTGTTTCCCACGCATGTTTTAGCTGAAGGAAGAATCCCTTAAACCTGGAGAGTTGGGACCCATGGAATGGGTACCATGCAGTATGACTTCAAAGGATCTGCGTTTGCTCAACCAACCTCACCAATGCTATCAGCCCGAAGTGTCCAGCATTATGTCTCACCCAGCTCTGGGTGTAGGTGTGGTAAATCCAGGTTGCATCACAAGCCCTGAATGATTTATTTAAGAATTGCTCTCTATTTCACTGTCATTGGGTTGTGTTTGTGAAATTTATTTTGATAATGGGATTTATTGGATTTTCACTGCTGCGTTTAGGCCCCTGTACACACGCTTGACTTTCTTATGGAGACATATACATCCATGGGTCTTAAGATTCTTACTTGTCAGGTAAATTCCCAGGCGTTGAATATGGGGTGTTGAGTCCATTTCGTTGAGCAAGGAGTAGGTCTTGTCTATTATATATTTGGTTTATGGAACGGTATCTGTGCTAATTTCAATCTCTGGTTTGATGCAGCACCCCAACTCACATTTCCCCATAAGCAAGCATAAGTTGGTTTTCTAAATTCGAGACCCTCTTCTGTTTTGTAATTCAGTTCATGTGTAGCTAAGTTTACGTTCCGTGTATTAGTGATATCTTATGATGTTTCTTTTTCTGTGTGACTTATTTCTCGTAGAATCGTCGTACCTGAATCCACTCATTATGCCGCTACGGGACTCATGACGTAGATTTCATTGCTGAGTGATATTCCATTGTACGTGCGTACCACAACTTCTTTATCCATTTTTTGCTTTCTCTGATATTTAACTTGTACCGTAGACGAGGTTCTTGTAAACAGAGCCGTCCCAAACTTGGTGGCTGTGTGTTTTGATTTCTAAGCAAGGACAAGGGTGCAAGGTGGTTGTTGCGAGTTAGATTCCTGAATATATTCAGGAAAAAACGCATACGCCCTTTTTGGGCAAGTGCATCATTGTCGACATGCTGCCTCTTTTCCTATGCTTTAAGTGCAATTCCAGTCTAACCCCTGAAATCATTTTCCTTAAATTCTGCCCCGCTTTTAAATCCTCTTCGAAGACTTACTTCAATACATTTTTGGACGATAGCTGTCATTCATAACTCTGCAGGTTTGTGAATTACAGTGCCCCTGAGCTCCTTTCTTCAACTCACTGTCTTGTGAGCTGGCCGCAAAACCGCAGGATTGCTTCAGGCCCTAATCTGGTTCCGGCAGGGCACGCTGAGCCTTTGGTTAATCCCTCTTCCTGGTGGGAGATGAGCGTTCCATTTGCCCGTGCAGACACCTACAGCTAGTCTCTCATTAGTTCTCCCTATTCCTGTTCATCTTGCGCAGAAATTGCAACTGTGCCAAACAGGACGTTAAAGGCACTGACTCTCCAAGTGGGGAGAGTGTTAGTAAAGCGTCTGGAACGGTGAACCCGAGTACCAGGGGTCGAAACCTGAGATGCATTTGAAAACGTTTCCCAATCACACGGTGGACCATACTTTGGGTTTCCCATGCATGTTTTAGCTGAAGGAAGAATCCCTTAAACCTGGAGAGTTGGGACCCATGGAATGGCTACCATGGAGTATGACTTCAAATGGTCTGCGTTTGCTCACCAAACATCACCAATGCTATCAGCCCGAAGTGTCCAGCCTTATGTCTCACCCAGCTCTGGGTGTAGATATGGTAAATCCAGGTTGCATCACAAGCCCTGAATGAATTATTTAAGAATTGCTCTCAATTTCCCTGTCATAGTGTTTTGTTTTTGAAATTAATTTTGATAATGGGATTTATCGGATTTTCACTGCTGCGGTTAGGCCGCTGTACACACGCTTGATTTCCTTATGGAGACATATAAATCCATGGGTCTTAAGATTCTTACTTGTCAGGTATATTCCCAGGCGTTGAATATGACGTCTTGATTCCATTTCGTTGAGCAAGGAGTAGGTCTTTTCTATTATATATTTGACTTATGGAACGGTATCTGTGATAATTTCAATCTCTGGTTTTATGCAGCACCCCAACTCACCTTTCCCCATAAGCAAGCATAAGTTGGTTTTCTAAATTTGAGACCCTGTTCTGTTTTGTAATTCAGTTCATGTGTAGCCAAGTTTACGTTCCGTGTATTAGTGATATCTTATGAAGTTTCTTTTTCTGTGTGACTTATTTCTCGTAGAATCGTCGTACCTGAATCCACTCATTATGCCGCTATGGGCCTGATGACCTAGATTTCATTGCTGAGTGATATTCCGTTGTACTTACGTACCACAACTTCTTTATCCATTTTTTATTTTCTCGGATATTTAACTTGTACCGTAGACGAGGTTCTTGTAAACAGAGCCGTCCCAAATTTTGGGGTGGCTGTGTGTTTTTGATTTTAATTTCCCTAAGCTATAGGACCCTAAGTGGAAGTGCCATAGGCTGTGTTGCTTTGTTTCCTACGTGTTTCAGGAAACACCATACACTTCTCCAGAGTGGCTGTTGGCAATTTACATCGCGCCCATCAGCATAACAAGGCTCCCTGTTCTCCATGACCTGTCCTGCCTTTCTGGATTTTACACTTTTTTCAGATGGCCCTTTAGAACGGGGGGCAGTGAGACTTCATTGTAGTGCAGATTTCCTTTACACGCTTGCTTGGTTGGCCAAAAAGGGCGTATGCGTTTTTTCCTGAATATATTCAGGAAAAAACGCATACGCCCTTTTTGGTCAAGTGCATCATTTTCGAAATTCTGCCTCTTTTCCTATGCTTTAAGTGCAATTCCAGTCTACCCCCTGAAATCGTTTTCCTGAAATTCTGCCCCGCTTTCAAGTCCTCTTCCAAGACTTACTTCAATACATTTTTGGACGATAGCTGTCATTCATAACTCTGCAGGTTTGTGAATTACAGTGCCCCTGAGCTCTTTTCTTCAACTCGCTTTCTTGTGAGCTGGCCGCAAAACCGCAGGATTGCTTCAGGCCCTAATCTGTTTCCGGCAGGGCACGCTGAGCCTTTGGTTAATTCCTCTTCCTGGTGGGAAATGAGCGTTCCATTTGCCCGTGCAGACACCTACAGCTAGTCTCTCATTGGTTCTCCCTATTCCTGTTCATCTTGCGCAGAAATTGCAAACTGTGCCAAACAGGAGGTTAAAGGCACTGACTCTCCAAGTGGGGAGAGTGTTAGTAAAGCGTCTGGAACGGTGAACCCGAGTACCAGGGGACGAAACCTGAGATGCATTTGAAAACGTTTCCCAATTACACGGTGGATCATACTCTGGGGTTCCCATGCATGTTTTAGCTGAAGGAAGAATCCCTTAAACCTGGAGAGTTGGGACCCATGGAATGGCTACCATGCAGTATGACTTCAAAAGGTCTGCGTTTGCTCACCGAACCTCACCAATGCTATCAGCCCGAAGTGTCCAGCCTTATGTCTCACCCAGCTCTGGGTGTAGATGTGGTAAATCCAGGTTGCATCACAAGCCCTGAATGAATTATTTAAAAATTGCTCTCTATTTCACTGTTATTGTGTTTCGTTTTTGAAATTTATTTTCATAATGGGATTTATCGGATTTTCACTGCTGTGTTTAGGCCGCTGTACACACGCTTGATTTCCTTATGGAGACATATAAATCCATGGGTCTTAAGATTCTTACTTGTCACTTATATTCCCAGGCGTTGAATATGGGGTGTTGAGTCCATTTCGTTGAGCAAGGAGTAGGTCTTTTCTATTGTATATTTTGCTTCTGGAATGGTATCTGTGCTAATTTCAATCTCTGGTTTTATGCAGCACCCCAACACACCTTTCCCCATCAACAAGCATAAGTTGCTTTTCTAAATTTGAGACCCTGTTCTGTTTTGTAATTCAGTTCATGTGTAGCCAAGTTTACGTTCCGTGTATTAGTGATATCTTATGTTTCTTTTTCTGTGTTACTTATTTCTCGTAGAATCGTCATACCTGAATCCACTCATTATGGCGCTACGGGCCTGATGACGTAGAATTCATTGCTGAGTGATATTCCATTGTACGTACGTACCACAACTTCTTTATCCATTTTTTGCTTTCTCGGATATTTAACTTCTACCGTAGACGAGGTTCTTGTAAACAGAGCCGTCCCAAACTTTGGGTTGGCTGTTTGTTTTTTATTTTAATTTCCCTAAGCTATAGGACCATAAGTTGAAGTGCCGTAGGCTGTGTTGCTTTGTTTCCTACGTGTTTCAGGAAACACCATACACTTCTCCAGATTGGCTGTTGGCAATTTACATCCCGCCCATCAGCATAACAAGGCTCCCTGTTCTCCATGACCTGTCCTGCCTTTCTGGATTTTACACTTGTTTCAGATGGCCCTTTTGACCGGGGGGCAGTGAGTCTTCATTGTAGTGCAGATTTCCTTTACACGCATGCTTGGTTGGCCAAAAAGGGCGTATGCGTTTTTTCATGAATATATTCAGGAAAAAACCCATACGACCTTTTTGGCCAAGTGCATCATTGTCGACATTCTGCCTCTTTCCCTATGCTTTAAGTGCAATTCCAGTCTACCCCCTGAAATCGTTTTCCTGAAATTCTGCCCCGCTTTCAATCCACTTCGAAGACTTACTTCAATATATTTTTGGACGATAGCTCTCATTCATAACTCTGCAGGTTTGTGAATTACAGTGCCCCTGAGCTCCTTTCTTCAACTCGCTTTCTTGTGAGCTGGCCGCAAAATCGCAGGATTGCTTCAGGCCCTAATCTGGTTCCGGCAGGACACGCTGAGTCTTTGGTTAATCCCTCTTCCTGGTGGGAAATGAGCATTCCATTTGCCCGTGCAGACACCTACAGCTAGTCTCTCATTGGTTCTCCCTATTCATGTTCATCTTGCGCAGAAATTGCAAACTGTGCCAAACAGGAGGTTAAAGGCACTGACTCTTCAAGTGGGGAGAGTGTTAGTAAAGCGTCTGGAATGGTGAACCCGAGTACCAGGGGACGAATCCTGAGATGCATTTGAAAACGTTTCCCAATCACACAGTGGACCATACTCTGGGTTTCCCATGCATGTTTTAGCTGAAGGAAGAATCCCTTAAACCTGGAGAGTTGGGAACCATGGAATGGGTACCATGCAGTATGACTTCAAAGGGTCTGCGTTTGCTCACCGAACCTCACCAATGCTATGAGCCCGAAGTGTCCAGCCTTATGTCTCACCCAGCTCTGGGTGTAGATGTGGTAAATCCAGGTTGCATCACAAGCCCTGAATGAGTTATTTAAGAATTGCTCTCTATTTCACTGTCATTGTGTTTTGTTTGTGAAATTTATTTTGATAATGGGATTTATCGGATTTTCACTGCTGTGTTTAGGCCGCTGTACACACGCTTGATTTCCTTATGGAGACATATAAATCCATGGGTCTTAAGATTCTTACTTGTCAGGTATATTCCCCGGCGTTGAATATGAGGTGTTGAGTCCATTTCGTTGAGCAAGGAATAGGTCGTGTCTATTATATATTTGCCTTATGGAACGGTAACTGTGCTAATTTCAATCTCTGGTTTGATACAGCACCCCAACTCACCTTTCCCCATAAGCAAGCATAAGTTGGTTTTCTAAATTTGAGACCCTGTTCTGTTTTGTAATTCAGTTCATGTGTAGCCAAGTTTACGTTCCGTGTATTAGTGATATCTTATGATATTTCTTTTTCTGTGTGACTTATTTCTCGTAGAATCGTCGTACGTGAATCCACTCATTATGCCGCTACGGGCCTGATGACGTAGATTGCATTGCTGAGTGATATTCCATTGTACAAACGTACCACAACTTCTTTATCCATTTTCTGCTTTGTCGGATATTTAACTTGTACCGTAGACGAGGTTCTTGTAAACAGAGCCGTCCCAAACTTTGGGGTGGCTGTGTGTTTTTGATTTTAATTTCCCTAAGCTATAGGACCATACGTGGAAGTGCCATAGGCTGTGTTGCTTTGTTTCCTACGTGTTTCAGGAAACACCATACACTTCTCCAGAGTGGCTGTTGGCAATTTACATCCCGTCCATCAGCATAACAAGGCTCCCTGTTCTCCATGACCTGTCCTGCCTTTCTGGATTTTACACTTGTTTCAGCTGGCCCTTTTGACCGGGGGGCAGTGAGACTTCATTGTAGTGCAGATTTCCTTTACACGCTTGCTTGGTTGGCCAAAAAGGGCGTATGCGTTTTTTCCTGAATATATTCAGGAAAAAACGCATACGCCCTTTTTGGCCAAGTGCATCATTGTGGACATTCTGCCTCTTTTCCTATGCTTTAAGTGCAATTCCAGTCTACCCCCTGAAATCGTTTTCCTGAAATTCTGCCCCACTTTCAGTCCTCTTCGAAGACTTAATTCAATACATTTTTGGACCATAGCTGTCATTCATAACTCTGCAGGTTTGTGAATTACAGTGCCCCTGAGCTCCTTTCTTCAACTTGCTTTCTTGTGAGCTGGCCGCAAAACCGCAGGATTGCTTCAGGCCCTAATCTTTTTCTGGCAGGGCACGCTGAGCCTTTGGTTAATTCCTCTTCCTGGTGGGAAATGAGTGTTCCATTTGCCCGTGCAGACACCTACAACTAGTCTCTCATTGCTTCTCCCTATTCCTGTTAATCTTGCGCAGAAATTGCAAACTGTGCCAAACAGTAGGTTAAAGGCACTGACTCTCCAAGTGGGGAGAGTGTTAGTAAAGCGTCTGGAACGGTGAACCCGAGTACCAGGGGACGAAACCTGAGATGCATTTGAAAACGTTTCCCAATCACATGGTGGACCATACTCTGTGTTTCCCACGCATGTTTTAGCTGAAGGAAGAATCCCTTAAACCTGGAGAGTTGGGACCCATGGAATGGGTACCATGCAGTATGACTTCAAAGGATCTGCGTTTGCTCAACCAACCTCACCAATGCTATCAGCCCGAAGTGTCCAGCATTATGTCTCACCCAGCTCTGGGTGTAGGTGTGGTAAATCCAGGTTGCATCACAAGCCCTGAATGATTTATTTAAGAATTGCTCTCTATTTCACTGTCATTGGGTTGTGTTTGTGAAATTTATTTTGATAATGGGATTTATCGGATTTTCACTGCTGCGTTTAGGCCCCTGTACACACGCTTGACTTTCTTATGGAGACATATACATCCATGGGTCTTAAGATTCTTACTTGTCAGGTAAATTCCCAGGCGTTGAATATGGGGTGTTGAGTCCATTTCGTTGAGCAAGGAGTAGGTCTTGTCTATTATATATTTGGTTTATGGAACGGTATCTGTGCTAATTTCAATCTCTGGTTTGATGCAGCACCCCAACTCACATTTCCCCATAAGCAAGCATAAGTTGGTTTTCTAAATTCGAGACCCTCTTCTGTTTTGTAATTCAGTTCATGTGTAGCTAAGTTTACGTTCTGTGTATTAGTGATATCTTATGATGTTTCTTTTTCTGTGTGACTTATTTCTCGTAGAATCGTCGTACCTGAATCCACTCATTATGCCGCTACGGGACTCATGACGTAGATTTCATTGCTGAGTGATATTCCATTGTACGTGCGTACCACAACTTCTTTATCCATTTTTTGCTTTCTCTGATATTTAACTTGTACCGTAGACGAGGTTCTTGTAAACAGAGCCGTCCCAAACTTTGGGGTGGCTGTGTGTTTTTGATTTTAATTTCCCTAAGCTATAGGACCCTAAGTGGAAGTGCCATAGGCTGTGTTGCTTTGTTTCCTACGAGTTTCAGTAAACACCATACACTTCTCCAGAGTGGCTGTGGGCAATTTACATCCCTCCCATCAGCATAACAAGATTCCCTGTTCTCCATGACCTGTCCTGCCTTTCTGGATTTTACACTTTTTTCAGATGGCCCTCTTGACGGGGGGGAGTGAGACTTCATTGTAGTGCAGTTTTCCTTTACACGCTTGCTTGGTTGGCCAAAAAGGACGTATGCGTTTTTTCCTGAATATATTCAGGAAAAAACGCATACGCCCTTTTTGGGCAAGTGCATCATTGTCGACATGCTGCCTCTTTTCCTATGCTTTAAGTGCAATTCCAGTCTAACCCCTGAAATCATTTTCCTTAAATTCTGCCCCGCTTTTAAGTCCTCTTCGAAGACTTACTTCAATACATTTTTGGACGATAGCTGTCATTCATAACTCTGCAGGTTTGTGAATTACAGTGCCCCTGAGCTCCTTTCTTCAACTCACTGTCTTGTGAGCTGGCCGCAAAACCGCAGGATTGCTTCAGGCCCTAATCTGGTTACGGCAGGGCACGCTGAGCCTTTGGTTAATCCCTCTTCCTGGTGGGAGATGAGCGTTCCATTTGCCCGTGCAGACACCTACAGCTAGTCTCTCATTAGTTCTCCCTATTCCTGTTCATCTTGCGCAGAAATTGCAACTGTGCCAAACAGGACGTTAAAGGCACTGACTCTCCAAGTGGGGAGAGTGTTAGTAAAGCGTCTGGAACGGTGAACCCGAGTACCAGGGGACGAAACCTGAGATGCATTTGAAAACGTTTCCCAATCACACGGTGGACCATACTCTGCGTTTCCCATGCATGTTTTAGCTAAAGGAAGAATCCCTTAAATCTGGAGAGTTGCGACCCATGGAATGGGTACCGTTCAGTATGACTTCAAAGGGTCTGCGTTTGCTCACCAAACCTCACCAATGCTATCAGCCCAAAGTGTCCAGCCTTATGTCTCACCCAGCTCTGGGTGTAGATGTGGTAAATCCAGGTTGCATCACAAGCCCTGAATGAATTATTTAAGAATTGCTCTCTATTTCCCTGTCATAGTGTTTTGTTTTTGAAATTAATTTTGATAATGGGATTTATCGGATTTTCACTGCTGCGGTTAGGCCGCTGTACACACGCTTGATTTCCTTATGGAGACATATAAATCCATGGGTCTTAAGATTCTTACTTGTCAGGTATATTCCCAGGCGTTGAATATGAGGTCTTGATTCCATTTCGTTGAGCAAGGAGTAGGTCTTGTCTATTATATATTTGGCTTATGGAACGGTATCTGTGATAATTTCAATCTCTGGTTTTATGCAGCACCCCAACTCACCTTTCCCCATAAGCAAGCATAAGTTGGTTTTCTAAATTTGAGACCCTGTTCTGTTTTGTAATTCAGTTCATCTGTAGCCAAGTTTACGTTCCGTGTATTAGTGATATCTTATGAAGTTTCTTTTTCTGTGTGACTTATTTCTCGTAGAATCGTCGTACCTGAATCCACTCATTATGCCGCTATGGGCCTGATGACCTAGATTTCATTGCTGAGTGATATTCCATTGTACTTACGTACCACAACTTCTTTATCCATTTTTTATTTTCTCGGATATTTAACTTGTACCGTAGACGAGGTTCTTGTAAACAGAGCCGTCCCAAATTTTGGGGTGGCTGTGTGTTTTTGATTTTAATTTCCCTAAGCTATAGGACCCTAAGTGGAAGTGCCATAGGCTGTGTTGCTTTGTTTCCTACGTGTTTCAGGAAACACCATACACTTCTCCAGATTGGCTGTTGGCAATTTACATCGCGCCCATCAGCATAACAAGGCTCCCTGTTCTCCATGACCTGTCCTGCCTTTCTGGATTTTACACTTTTTTCAGATGGCCCTTTTGAACGGGGGGCAGTGAGACTTCATTGTAGTGCAGATTTCCTTTACACGCTTGCTTGGTTGGCCAAAAAGGGCGTATGCGTTTTTTCCTGAATATATTCAGGAAAAAACGCATACGCCCTTTTTGGTCAAGTGCATCATTTTCGAAATTCTGCCTCTTTTCCTATGCTTTAAGTGCAATTCCAGTCTACCCCCTGAAATCGTTTTCCTGAAATTCTGCCCCGCTTTCAAGTCCTCTTCCAAGACTTACTTCAATACATTTTTGGACGATAGCTGTCATTCATAACTCTGCAGGTTTGTGAATTACAGTGCCCCTGAGCTCTTTTCTTCAACTCGCTTTCTTGTGAGCTGGCCGCAAAACCGCAGGATTGCTTCAGGCCCTAATCTGTTTCCGGCAGGGCACGCTGAGCCTTTGGTTAATTCCTCTTCCTGGTGGGAAATGAGCGTTCCATTTGCCCGTGCAGACACCTACAGCTAGTCTCTCATTGGTTCTCCCTATTCCTGTTCATCTTGCGCAGAAATTGCAAACTGTGCCAAACAGGAGGTTAAAGGCACTGACTCTCCAAGTGGGGAGAGTGTTAGTAAAGCGTCTGGAACGGTGAACCCGAGTACCAGGGGACGAAACCTGAGATGCATTTGAAAACGTTTCCCAATTACACGGTGGATCATACTCTGGGGTTCCCATGCATGTTTTAGCTGAAGGAAGAATCCCTTAAACCTGGAGAGTTGGGACCCATGGAATGGCTACCATGCAGTATGACTTCAAAAGGTCTGCGTTTGCTCACCGAACCTCACCAATGCTATCAGCCCGAAGTGTCCAGCCTTATGTCTCACCCAGCTCTGGGTGTAGATGTGGTAAATCCAGGTTGCATCACAAGCCCTGAATGAATTATTTAAAAATTGCTCTCTATTTCACTGTTATTGTGTTTCGTTTTTGAAATTTATTTTCATAATGGGATTTATCGGATTTTCACTGCTGTGTTTAGGCCGCTGTACACACGCTTGATTTCCTTATGGAGACATATAAATCCATGGGTCTTAAGATTCTTACTTGTCACTTATATTCCCAGGCGTTGAATATGGGGTGTTGAGTCCATTTCGTTGAGCAAGGAGTAGGTCTTTTCTATTGTATATTTTGCTTCTGGAATGGTATCTGTGCTAATTTCAATCTCTGGTTTTATGCAGCACCCCAACACACCTTTCCCCATCAACAAGCATAAGTTGCTTTTCTAAATTTGAGACCCTGTTCTGTTTTGTAATTCAGTTCATGTGTAGCCAAGTTTACGTTCCGTGTATTAGTGATATCTTATGTTTCTTTTTCTGTGTTACTTATTTCTCGTAGAATCGTCATACCTGAATCCACTCATTATGGCGCTACGGGCCTGATGACGTAGAATTCATTGCTGAGTGATATTCCATTGTACGTACGTACCACAACTTCTTTATCCATTTTTTGCTTTCTCGGATATTTAACTTCTACCGTAGACGAGGTTCTTGTAAACAGAGCCGTGCCAAACTTTGGGTTGGCTGTTTGTTTTTTATTTTAATTTCCCTAAGCTATAGGACCATAAGTTGAAGTGCCGTAGGCTGTGTTGCTTTGTTTCCTACGTGTTTCAGGAAACACCATACACTTCTCCAGATTGGCTGTTGGCAATTTACATCCCGCCCATCAGCATAACAAGGCTCCCTGTTCTCCATGACCTGTCCTGCCTTTCTGGATTTTACACTTGTTTCAGATGGCCCTTTTGACCGGGGGGCAGTGAGTCTTCATTGTAGTGCAGATTTCCTTTACACGCATGCTTGGTTGGCCAAAAAGGGCGTATGCGTTTTTTCATGAATATATTCAGGAAAAAACCCATACGACCTTTTTGGCCAAGTGCATCATTGTCGACATTCTGCCTCTTTCCCTATGCTTTAAGTGCAATTCCAGTCTACCCCCTGAAATCGTTTTCCTGAAATTCTGCCCCGCTTTCAATCCACTTCGAAGACTTACTTCAATATATTTTTGGACGATAGCTCTCATTCATAACTCTGCAGGTTTGTGAATTACAGTGCCCCTGAGCTCCTTTCTTCAACTCGCTTTCTTGTGAGCTGGCCGCAAAATCGCAGGATTGCTTCAGGCCCTAATCTGGTTCCGGCAGGACACGCTGAGTCTTTGGTTAATCCCTCTTCCTGGTGGGAAATGAGCATTCCATTTGCCCGTGCAGACACCTACAGCTAGTCTCTCATTGGTTCTCCCTATTCATGTTCATCTTGCGCAGAAATTGCAAACTGTGCCAAACAGGAGGTTAAAGGCACTGACTCTTCAAGTGGGGAGAGTGTTAGTAAAGCGTCTGGAATGGTGAACCCGAGTACCAGGGGACGAATCCTGAGATGCATTTGAAAACGTTTCCCAATCACACAGTGGACCATACTCTGGGTTTCCCATGCATGTTTTAGCTGAAGGAAGAATCCCTTAAACCTGGAGAGTTGGGAACCATGGAATGGGTACCATGCAGTATGACTTCAAAGGGTCTGCGTTTGCTCACCGAACCTCACCAATGCTATGAGCCCGAAGTGTCCAGCCTTATGTCTCACCCAGCTCTGGGTGTAGATGTGGTAAATCCAGGTTGCATCACAAGCCCTGAATGAGTTATTTAAGAATTGCTCTCTATTTCACTGTCATTGTGTTTTGTTTGTGAAATTTATTTTGATAATGGGATTTATCGGATTTTCACTGCTGTGTTTAGGCCGCTGTACACACGCTTGATTTCCTTATGGAGACATATAAATCCATGGGTCTTAAGATTCTTACTTGTCAGGTATATTCCCCGGCGTTGAATATGAGGTGTTGAGTCCATTTCGTTGAGCAAGGAATAGGTCGTGTCTATTATATATTTGCCTTATGGAACGGTAACTGTGCTAATTTCAATCTCTGGTTTGATACAGCACCCCAACTCACCTTTCCCCATAAGCAAGCATAAGTTGGTTTTCTAAATTTGAGACCCTGTTCTGTTTTGTAATTCAGTTCATGTGTAGCCAAGTTTACGTTCCGTGTATTAGTGATATCTTATGATATTTCTTTTTCTGTGTGACTTATTTCTCGTAGAATCGTCGTACGTGAATCCACTCGTTATGCAGCTACGGGCCTGATGACGTAGATCGCATTGCTGACTGATATTCCATTGTACGAACGTACCACAACTTCTTTATCCATTTTCTGCTTTGTCGGATATTTAACTTGTACCGTAGACGAGGTTCTTGTAAACAGAGCCGTCCCAAACTTTGGGGTGGCTGTGTGTTTTTGATTTTAATTTCCCTAAGCTATAGGACCATACGTGGAAGTGCCATAGGCTGTGTTGCTTTGTTTCCTACGTGTTTCAGGAAACACCATACACTTCTCCAGAGTGGCTGTTGGCAATTTACATCCCGTCCATCAGCATAACAAGGCTCCCTGTTCTCCATGACCTGTCCTGCCTTTCTGGATTTTACACTTGTTTCAGCTGGCCCTTTTGACCGGGGGGCAGTGAGACTTCATTGTAGTGCAGATTTCCTTTACACGCTTGCTTGGTTGGCCAAAAAGGGCGTATGCGTTTTTTCCTGAATATATTCAGGAAAAAACGCATACGCCCTTTTTGGCCAAGTGCATCATTGTGGACATTCTGCCTCTTTTCCTATGCTTTAAGTGCAATTCCAGTCTACCCCCTGAAATCGTTTTCCTGAAATTCTGCCCCACTTTCAGTCCTCTTCGAAGACTTAATTCAATACATTTTTGGACCATAGCTGTCATTCATAACTCTGCAGGTTTGTGAATTACAGTGCCCCTGAGCTCCTTTCTTCAACTTGCTTTCTTGTGAGCTGGCCGCAAAACCGCAGGATTGCTTCAGACCCTAATCTTTTTCTGGCAGGGCACGCTGAGCCTTTGGTTAATTCCTCTTCCTGGTGGGAAATGAGTGTTCCATTTGCCCGTGCAGACACCTACAACTAGTCTCTCATTGCTTCTCCCTATTCCTGTTAATCTTGCGCAGAAATTGCAAACTGTGCCAAACAGGAGGTTAAAGGCACTGACTCTCCAAGTGGGGAGAGTGTTAGTAAAGCGTCTGGAACGGTGAACCCGAGTACCAGGGGACGAAACCTGAGATGCATTTGAAAACGTTTCCCAATCACATGGTGGACCATACTCTGTGTTTCCCACGCATGTTTTAGCTGAAGGAAGAATCCCTTAAACCTGGAGAGTTGGGACCCATGGAATGGGTACCATGCAGTATGACTTCAAAGGATCTGCGTTTGCTCAACCAACCTCACCAATGCTATCAGCCCGAAGTGTCCAGCATTATGTCTCACCCAGCTCTGGGTGTAGGTGTGGTAAATCCAGGTTGCATCACAAGCCCTGAATGATTTATTTAAGAATTGCTCTCTATTTCACTGTCATTGGGTTGTGTTTGTGAAATTTATTTTGATAATGGGATTTATCGGATTTTCACTGCTGCGTTTAGGCCCCTGTACACACGCTTGACTTTCTTATGGAGACATATACATCCATGGGTCTTAAGATTCTTACTTGTCAGGTAAATTCCCAGGCGTTGAATATGGGGTGTTGAGTCCATTTCGTTGAGCAAGGAGTAGGTCTTGTCTATTATATATTTGGTTTATGGAACGGTATCTGTGCTAATTTCAATCTCTGGTTTGATGCAGCACCCCAACTCACATTTCCCCATAAGCAAGCATAAGTTGGTTTTCTAAATTCGAGACCCTCTTCTGTTTTGTAATTCAGTTCATGTGTAGCTAAGTTTACGTTCCGTGTATTAGTGATATCTTATGATGTTTCTTTTTCTGTGTGACTTATTTCTCGTAGAATCGTCGTACCTGAATCCACTCATTATACCGCTACGGGACTCATGACGTAGATTTCATTGCTGAGTGATATTCCATTGTACGTGCGTACCACAACTTCTTTATCCATTTTTTGCTTTCTCTGATATTTAACTTGTACCGTAGACGAGGTTCTTGTAAACAGAGCCGTCCCAAACTTTGGGGTGGCTGTGTGTTTTTGATTTTAATTTCCCTAAGCTATAGGACCCTAAGTGGAAGTGCCATAGGCTGTGTTGCTTTGTTTCCTACGAGTTTCAGTAAACACCATACACTTCTCCAGAGTGGCTGTGGGCAATTTACATCCCTCCCATCAGCATAACAAGATTCCCTGTTCTCCATGACCTGTCCTGCCTTTCTGGATTTTACACTTTTTTCAGATGGCCCTCTTGACGGGGGGGAGTGAGACTTCATTGTAGTGCAGTTTTCCTTTACACGCTTGCTTGGTTGGCCAAAAACGGCGTATGCGTTTTTTCCTGAATATATTCAGGAAAAAACGCATACGCCCTTTTTGGGCAAGTGCATCATTGTCGACATGCTGCCTCTTTTCCTATGCTTTAAGTGCAATTCCAGTCTAACCCCTGAAATCATTTTCCTTAAATTCTGCCCCGCTTTTAAGTCCTCTTCGAAGACTTACTTCAATACATTTTTGGACGATAGCTGTCATTCATAACTCTGCAGGTTTGTGAATTACAGTGCCCCTGAGCTCCTTTCTTCAACTCACTGTCTTGTGAGCTGGCCGCAAAACCGCAGGATTGCTTCAGGCCCTAATCTGGTTCCGGCAGGGCACGCTGAGCCTTTGGTTAATCCCTCTTCCTGGTGGGAGATGAGCGTTCCATTTGCCCGTGCAGACACCTACAGCTAGTCTCTCATTAGTTCTCCCTATTCCTGTTCATCTTGCGCAGAAATTGCAACTGTGCCAAACAGGACGTTAAAGGCACTGACTCTCCAAGTGGGGAGAGTGTTAGTAAAGCGTCTGGAACGGTGAACCCGAGTACCAGGGGACGAAACCTGAGATGCATTTGAAAACGTTTCCCAATCACACGGTGGACCATACTTTGGGTTTCCCATGCATGTTTTAGCTGAAGGAAGAATCCCTTAAACCTGGAGAGTTGGGACCCATGGAATGGCTACCATGCAGTATGACTTCAAATGGTCTGCGTTTGCTCACCAAACATCACCAATGCTATCAGCCCGAAGTGTCCAGCCTTATGTCTCACCCAGCTCTGGGTGTAGATGTGGTAAATCCAGGTTGCATCACAAGCCCTGAATGAATTATTTAAGAATTGCTCTCAATTTCCCTGTCATAGTGTTTTGTTTTTGAAATTAATTTTGATAATGGGATTTATCGGATTTTCACTGCTGCGGTTAGGCCGCTGTACACACGCTTGATTTCCTTATGGAGACATATAAATCCATGGGTCTTAAGATTCTTACTTGTCAGGTATATTCCCAGGCGTTGAATATGAGGTCTTGATTCCATTTCGTTGAGCAAGGAGTAGGTCTTGTCTATTATATATTTGGCTTATGGAACGGTATCTGTGATAATTTCAATCTCTGGTTTTATGCAGCACCCCAACTCACCTTTCCCCATAAGCAAGCATAAGTTGGTTTTCTAAATTTGAGACCCTGTTCTGTTTTGTAATTCAGTTCATGTGTAGCCAAGTTTACGTTCCGTGTATTAGTGATATCTTATGAAGTTTCTTTTTCTGTGTGACTTATTTCTCGTAGAATCGTCGTACCTGAATCCACTCATTATGCCGCTATGGGCCTGATGACCTAGATTTCATTGCTGAGTGATATTCCGTTGTACTTACGTACCACAACTTCTTTATCCATTTTTTATTTTCTCGGATATTTAACTTGTACCGTAGACGAGGTTCTTGTAAACAGAGCCGTCCCAAATTTTGGGGTGGCTGTTTTTTTGATTTTAATTTCCCTAAGCTATAGGACCCTAAGTGGAAGTGCCATAGGCTGTGTTGCTTTGTTTCCTACGTGTTTCAGGAAACACCATACACTTCTCCAGAGTGGCTGTTGGCAATTTACATCGCGCCCATCAGCATAACAAGGCTCCCTGTTCTCCATGACCTGTCCTGCCTTTCTGGATTTTACACTTTTCTCAGATGGCCCTTTTGAACGGGGGGCAGTGAGACTTCATTGTAGTGCAGATTTCCTTTACACGCTTGCTTGGTTGGCCAAAAACGGCGTATGCGTTTTTTCCTGAATATATTCAGGAAAAAACGCATACGCCCTTTTTGGTCAAGTGCATCATTTTCGAAATTCTGCCTCTTTTCCTATGCTTTAAGTGCAATTCCAGTCTACCCCCTGAAATCGTTTTCCTGAAATTCTGCCCCGCTTTCAAGTCCTCTTCCAAGACTTACTTCAATACATTTTTGGACGATAGCTGTCATTCATAACTCTGCAGGTTTGTGAATTACAGTGCCCCTGAGCTCTTTTCTTCAACTCGCTTTCTTGTGAGCTGGCCGCAAAACCGCAGGATTGCTTCAGGCCCTAATCTTTTTCCGGCAGGGCACGCTGAGCCTTTGGTTAATTCCTCTTCCTGGTGGGAAATGAGCGTTCCATTTGCCCGTGCAGACACCTACAGCTAGTCTCTCATTGGTTCTCCCTATTCCTGTTCATCTTGCGCAGAAATTGCAAACTGTGCCAAACAGGAGGTTAAAGGCACTGACTCTCCAAGTGGGGAGAGTGTTAGTAAAGCGTCTGGAACGGTGAACCCGAGTACCAGGGGACGAAACCTGAGATGCATTTGAAAACGTTTCCCAATCACATGGTGGACCATACTCTGTGTTTCCCACGCATGTTTTAGCTGAAGGAAGAATCCCTTAAACCTGGAGAGTTGGGACCCATGGAATGGGTACCATGCAGTATGACTTCAAAGGATCTGCGTTTGCTCAACCAACCTCACCAATGCTATCAGCCCGAAGTGTCCAGCATTATGTCTCACCCAGCTCTGGGTGTAGGTGTGGTAAATCCAGGTTGCATCACAAGCCCTGAATGATTTATTTAAGAATTGCTCTCTATTTCACTGTCATTGGGTTGTGTTTGTGAAATTTATTTTGATAATGGGATTTATCGGATTTTCACTGCTGCGTTTAGGCCCCTGTACACACGCTTGACTTTCTTATGGAGACATATACATCCATGGGTCTTAAGATTCTTACTTGTCAGGTAAATTCCCAGGCGTTGAATATGGGGTGTTGAGTCCATTTCGTTGAGCAAGGAGTAGGTCTTGTCTATTATATATTTGGTTTATGGAACGGTATCTGTGCTAATTTCAATCTCTGGTTTGATGCAGCACCCCAACTCACATTTCCCCATAAGCAAGCATAAGTTGGTTTTCTAAATTCGAGACCCTCTTCTGTTTTGTAATTCAGTTCATGTGTAGCTAAGTTTACGTTCCGTGTATTAGTGATATCTTATGATGTTTCTTTTTCTGTGTGACTTATTTCTCGTAGAATCGTCGTACCTGAATCCACTCATTATGCCGCTACGGGACTCATGACGTAGATTTCATTGCTGAGTGATATTCCATTGTACGTGCGTACCACAACTTCTTTATCCATTTTTTGCTTTCTCTGATATTTAACTTGTACCGTAGACGAGGTTCTTGTAAACAGAGCCGTCCCAAACTTTGGGGTGGCTGTGTGTTTTTGATTTTAATTTCCCTAAGCTATAGGACCCTAAGTGGAAGTGCCATAGGCTGTGTTGCTTTGTTTCCTACGAGTTTCAGTAAACACCATACACTTCTCCAGAGTGGCTGTGGGCAATTTACATCCCTCCCATCAGCATAACAAGATTCCCTGTTCTCCATGACCTGTCCTGCCTTTCTGGATTTTACACTTTTTTCAGATGGCCCTCTTGACGGGGGGGAGTGAGACTTCATTGTAGTGCAGTTTTCCTTTACACGCTTGCTTGTTTGGCCAAAAAGGGCGTATGCGTTTTTTCCTGAATATATTCAGGAAAAAACGCATACGCCCTTTTTGGGCAAGTGCATCATTGTCGACATGCTGCCTCTTTTCCTATGCTTTAAGTGCAATTCCAGTCTAACCCCTGAAATCATTTTCCTTAAATTCTGCCCCGCTTTTAAGTCCTCTTCGAAGACTTACTTCAATACATTTTTGGACGATAGCTGTCATTCATAACTCTGCAGGTTTGTGAATTACAGTGCCCCTGAGCTCCTTTCTTCAACTCACTGTCTTGTGAGCTGGCCGCAAAACCGCAGGATTGCTTCAGGCCCTAATCTGGTTCCGGCAGGGCACGCTGAGCCTTTGGTTAATCCCTCTTCCTGGTGGGAGATGAGCGTTCCATTTGCCCGTGCAGACACCTACAGCTAGTCTCTCATTAGTTCTCCCTATTCCTGCTCATCTTGCGCAGAAATTGCAACTGTGCCAAACAGGACGTTAAAGGCACTGACTCTCCAAGTGGGGAGAGTGTTAGTAAAGCGTCTGGAACGGTGAACCCGAGTACCAGGGGACGAAACCTGAGATGCATTTGAAAACGTTTCCCAATCACACGGTGGACCATACTTTGGGTTTCCCATGCATGTTTTAGCTGAAGGAAGAATCCCTTAAACCTGGAGAGTTGGGACCCATGGAATGGCTACCATGCAGTATGACTTCAAATGGTCTGCGTTTGCTCACCAAACATCACCAATGCTATCAGCCCGAAGTGTCCAGCCTTATGTCTCACCCAGCTCTGGGTGTAGATGTGGTAAATCCAGGTTGCATCACAAGCCCTGAATGAATTATTTAAGAATTGCTCTCAATTTCCCTGTCATAGTGTTTTGTTTTTGAAATTAATTTTGATAATGGGATTTATCGGATTTTCACTGCTGCGGTTAGGCCGCTGTACACACGCTTGATTTCCTTATGGAGACATATAAATCCATGGGTCTTAAGATTCTTACTTGTCAGGTATATTCCCAGGCGTTGAATATGAGGTCTTGATTCCATTTCGTTGAGCAAGGAGTAGGTCTTGTCTATTATATATTTGGCTTATGGAACGGTATCTGTGATAATTTCAATCTCTGGTTTTATGCAGCACCCCAACTCACCTTTCCCCATAAGCAAGCATAAGTTGGTTTTCTAAATTTGAGACCCTGTTCTGTTTTGTAATTCAGTTCATGTGTAGCCAAGTTTACGTTCCGTGTATTAGTGATATCTTATGAAGTTTCTTTTTCTGTGTGACTTATTTCTCGTAGAATCGTCGTACCTGAATCCACTCATTATGCCGCTATGGGCCTGATGACCTAGATTTCATTGCTGAATGATATTCCGTTGTACTTACGTACCACAACTTCTTTATCCATTTTTTATTTTCTCGGATATTTAACTTGTACCGTAGACGAGGTTCTTGTAAACAGAGCCGTCCCAAATTTTGGGGTGGCTGTGTGTTTTTGATTTTAATTTCCCTAAGCTATAGGACCCTAAGTGGAAGTGCCATAGGCTGTGTTGCTTTGTTTCCTACGTGTTTCAGGAAACACCATACACTTCTCCAGAGTGGCTGTTGGCAATTTACATCGCGCCCATCAGCATAACAAGGCTCCCTGTTCTCCATGACCTGTCCTGCCTTTCTGGATTTTACACTTTTTTCAGATGGCCCTTTTGAACGGGGGGCAGTGAGACTTCATTGTAGTGCAGATTTCCTTTACACGCTTGCTTGGTTGGCCAAAAAGGGCGTATGCGTTTTTTCCTGAATATATTCAGGAAAAAACGCATACGCCCTTTTTGGTCAAGTGCATCATTTTCGAAATTCTGCCTCTTTTCCTATGCTTTAAGTGCAATTCCAGTCTACCCCCTGAAATCGTTTTCCTGAAATTCTGCCCCGCTTTCAAGTCCTCTTCCAAGACTTACTTCAATACATTTTTGGACGATAGCTGTCATTCATAACTCTGCAGGTTTGTGAATTACAGTGCCCCTGAGCTCTTTTCTTCAACTCGCTTTCTTGTGAGCTGGCCGCAAAACCGCAGGATTGCTTCAGGCCCTAATCTGCTTCCGGCAGGGCACGCTGAGCCTTTGGTTAATTCCTCTTCCTGGTGGGAAATGAGCGTTCCATTTGCCCGTGCAGACACCTACAGCTAGTCTCTCATTGGTTCTCCCTATTCCTGTTCATCTTGCGCAGAAATTGCAAACTGTGCCAAACAGGAGGTTAAAGGCACTGACTCTCCAAGTGGGGAGAGTGTTAGTAAAGCGTCTGGAACGGTGAACCCGAGTACCAGGGGACGAAACCTGAGATGCATTTGAAAACGTTTCCCAATCACACGGTGGACCATACTTTGGGTTTCCCATGCATGTTTTAGCTGAAGGAAGAATCCCTTAAACCTGGAGAGTTGGGACCCATGGAATGGCTACCATGCAGTATGACTTCAAATGGTCTGCGTTTGCTCACCAAACATCACCAATGCTATCAGCCCGAAGTGTCCAGCCTTATGTCTCACCCAGCTCTGGGTGTAGATGTGGTAAATCCAGGTTGCATCACAAGCCCTGAATGAATTATTTAAGAATTGCTCTCAATTTCCCTGTCATAGTGTTTTGTTTTTGAAATTAATTTTGATAATGGGATTTATCGGATTTTCACTGCTGCGGTTAGGCCGCTGTACACACGCTTGATTTCCTTATGGAGACATATAAATCCATGGGTCTTAAGATTCTTACTTGTCAGGTATATTCCCAGGCGTTGAATATGAGGTCTTGATTCCATTTCGTTGAGCAAGGAGTAGGTCTTGTCTATTATATATTTGGCTTATGGAACGGTATCTGTGATAATTTCAATCTCTGGTTTTATGCAGCACCCCAACTCACCTTTCCCCATAAGCAAGCATAAGTTGGTTTTCTAAATTTGAGACCCTGTTCTGTTTTGTAATTCAGTTCATGTGTAGCCAAGTTTACGTTCCGTGTATTAGTGATATCTTATGAAGTTTCTTTTTCTGTGTGACTTATTTCTCGTAGAATCGTCGTACCTGAATCCACTCATTATGCCGCTATGGGCCTGATGACCTAGATTTCATTGCTGAATGATATTCCGTTGTACTTACGTACCACAACTTCTTTATCCATTTTTTATTTTCTCGGATATTTAACTTGTACCGTAGACGAGGTTCTTGTAAACAGAGCCGTCCCAAATTTTGGGGTGGCTGTGTGTTTTTGATTTTAATTTCCCTAAGCTATAGGACCCTAAGTGGAAGTGCCATAGGCTGTGTTGCTTTGTTTCCTACGTGTTTCAGGAAACACCATACACTTCTCCAGAGTGGCTGTTGGCAATTTACATCGCGCCCATCAGCATAACAAGGCTCCCTGTTCTCCATGACCTGTCCTGCCTTTCTGGATTTTACACTTTTTTCAGATGGCCCTTTTGAACGGGGGGCAGTGAGACTTCATTGTAGTGCAGATTTCCTTTACACGCTTGCTTGGTTGGCCAAAAAGGGCGTATGCGTTTTTTCCTGAATATATTCAGGAAAAAACGCATACGCCCTTTTTGGTCAAGTGCATCATTTTCGAAATTCTGCCTCTTTTCCTATGCTTTAAGTGCAATTCCAGTCTACCCCCTGAAATCGTTTTCCTGAAATTCTGCCCCGCTTTCAAGTCCTCTTCCAAGACTTACTTCAATACATTTTTGGACGATAGCTGTCATTCATAACTCTGCAGGTTTGTGAATTACAGTGCCCCTGAGCTCTTTTCTTCAACTCGCTTTCTTGTGAGCTGGCCGCAAAACCGCAGGATTGCTTCAGGCCCTAATCTGCTTCCGGCAGGGCACGCTGAGCCTTTGGTTAATTCCTCTTCCTGGTGGGAAATGAGCGTTCCATTTGCCCGTGCAGACACCTACAGCTAGTCTCTCATTGGTTCTCCCTATTCCTGTTCATCTTGCGCAGAAATTGCAAACTGTGCCAAACAGGAGGTTAAAGGCACTGACTCTCCAAGTGGGGAGAGTGTTAGTAAAGCGTCTGGAACGGTGAACCCGAGTACCAGGGGACGAAACCTGAGATGCATTTGAAAACGTTTCCCAATTACACGGTGGATCATACTCTGGGGTTCCCATGCATGTTTTAGCTGAAGGAAGAATCCCTTAAACCTGGAGAGTTGGGACCCATGGAATGGCTACCATGCAGTATGACTTCAAAAGGTCTGCGTTTGCTCACCGAACCTCACCAATGCTATCAGCCCGAAGTGTCCAGCCTTATGTCTCACCCAGCTCTGGGTGTAGATGTGGTAAATCCAGGTTGCATCACAAGCCCTGAATGAATTATTTAAAAATTGCTCTCTATTTCACTGTTATTGTGTTTCGTTTTTGAAATTTATTTTCATAATGGGATTTATCGGATTTTCACTGCTGTGTTTAGGCCGCTGTACACACGCTTGATTTCCTTATGGAGACATATAAATCCATGGGTCTTAAGATTCTTACTTGTCACTTATATTCCCAGGCGTTGAATATGGGGTGTTGAGTCCATTTCGTTGAGCAAGGAGTAGGTCTTTTCTATTGTATATTTTGCTTCTGGAATGGTATCTGTGCTAATTTCAATCTCTGGTTTTATGCAGCACCCCAACACACCTTTCCCCATCAACAAGCATAAGTTGCTTTTCTAAATTTGAGACCCTGTTCTGTTTTGTAATTCAGTTCATGTGTAGCCAAGTTTACGTTCCGTGTATTAGTGATATCTTATGTTTCTTTTTCTGTGTTACTTATTTCTCGTAGAATCGTCATACCTGAATCCACTCATTATGGCGCTACGGGCCTGATGACGTAGAATTCATTGCTGAGTGATATTCCATTGTACGTACGTACCACAACTTCTTTATCCATTTTTTGCTTTCTCGGATATTTAACTTCTACCGTAGACGAGGTTCTTGTAAACAGAGCCGTCCCAAACTTTGGGTTGGCTGTTTGTTTTTTATTTTAATTTCCCTAAGCTATAGGACCATAAGTGGAAGTGCCGTAGGCTGTGTTGCTTTGTTTCCTACGTGTTTCAGGAAACACCATACACTTCTCCAGATTGGCTGTTGGCAATTTACATCCCGCCCATCAGCATAACAAGGCTCCCTGTTCTCCATGACCTGTCCTGCCTTTCTGGATTTTACACTTGTTTCAGATGGCCCTTTTGACCGGGGGGCAGTGAGTCTTCATTGTAGTGCAGATTTCCTTTACACGCATGCTTGGTTGGCCAAAAAGGGCGTATGCGTTTTTTCATGAATATATTCAGGAAAAAACCCATACGACCTTTTTGGCCAAGTGCATCATTGTCGACATTCTGCCTCTTTCCCTATGCTTTAAGTGCATTTCCAGTCTACCCCCTGAAATCGTTTTCCTGAAATTCTGCCCCGCTTTCAATCCACTTCGAAGACTTACTTCAATATATTTTTGGACGATAGCTCTCATTCATAACTCTGCAGGTTTGTGAATTACAGTGCCCCTGAGCTCCTTTCTTCAACTCGCTTTCTTGTGAGCTGGCCGCAAAATCGCAGGATTGCTTCAGGCCCTAATCTGGTTCCGGCAGGACACGCTGAGTCTTTGGTTAATCCCTCTTCCTGGTGGGAAATGAGCATTCCATTTGCCCGTGCAGACACCTACAGCTAGTCTCTCATTGGTTCTCCCTATTCATGTTCATCTTGCGCAGAAATTGCAAACTGTGCCAAACAGGAGGTTAAAGGCACTGACTCTTCAAGTGGGGAGAGTGTTAGTAAAGCGTCTGGAATGGTGAACCTGAGTACCAGGGGACGAATCCTGAGATGCATTTGAAAACGTTTCCCAATCACACAGTGGACCATACTCTGGGTTTCCCATGCATGTTTTAGCTGAAGGAAGAATCCCTTAAACCTGGAGAGTTGGGAACCATGGAATGGGTACCATGCAGTATGACTTCAAAGGGTCTGCGTTTGCTCACCGAACCTCACCAATGCTATGAGCCCGAAGTGTCCAGCCTTATGTCTCACCCAGCTCTGGGTGTAGATGTGGTAAATCCAGGTTGCATCACAAGCCCTGAATGAATTATTTAAGAATTGCTCTCTATTTCACTGTCATAGTGTTTTGTTTTTGAAATTAATTTTGATAATGGGATTTATTGGATTTTCTCTGCTGCGTTTAGGCCCCTGTACACACGCTTGATTTCCTTATGGAGACATATAAATCCATGGGTCGTAAGATTCTTACTTGTCAGGTATATTCTCAGGCGTTGAATATGGGGTGTTGAGTCCATTTCATTGAGCAAGGAGTAGGTCTTGTCTATTATATATTTGGCTTATGGAACGGTATCTGTGCTAATTTCAATCTCTGGTTTTATGCAGCACCCCAACTCACCTTTCCCCATAAGCAAGCATAAGTTGATTTTCTAAATTTGAGACCCTGTTCTGTTTTGTAATTCAGTTCATGTGTAGCCAAGATTACGTTCCGTGTATTAGTGATATCTTATGATGTTTCTTTTTCTGTGTGACTTGTTTCTCGTAGAATCGTCGTACCTGAATCCACTCATTATGCCGCTACGGGCCTGATGACGTAGATCTCATTGCTGAGTGATATTCCATTGTACGTACGTACCACAACTTCTTTATCCATTTTTTGCTTTCTCCGATATTTAACTTGTACCGTAGACGAGGTTCTTGTAAACACAGCTGTCCCAAACTTTGGGGTGGCTGTGTGTTTTTGATTTTAATTTCCCTAAGCTATAGGACCCTAAGTGGAAGTGCCATAGGCTGTGTTGCTTTGTTTCCTACGTGTTTCAGGAAACACCATACACTTCTCCAGAGTGGCTGTTGGCAATTTACATACCACCCATCATCATAACAAGGCTCCCTGTTCTCCATGACCTGTCCTGCCTTTATGGATTTTACACATTTTTCAGATGGCCCTTTTGACCGGGGGGCAGTGAGACTTCATTGTAGTGCAGATTTCCTTTACAAGCTTGCTTGTTTGGTCAAAAAGGGCGTATGCGTTTTTTCCTGAATATATTCAGGAAAAAACGCATACGCACTTTTTGGCCAAGTGCGTCATTGTGGATATTCTGCCTCTTTTCCTATGCTTTAAGTGCAATTCCAGTCTACCCCCTGAAACCGTTTTCCTGAAATTCTGCCCCGCTTTCAAGTCCACTTCGAAGACTTACTTCAATACATTTTTGGACGATAGCTGTCATTCATAACTCTGCAGGTTTGTGAATTACAGTGCCCGTGAGCTCCTTTCTTCAACTCGCTTTCTTGTGAGCTGGCCGCAAAACCGCAGGATTGCTTCAGGCCCTAATCTGGTTCCGGAAGTGCACGCTGAGCCTTTGGTTAATTCCTCTTCCTGGTGGGAAATGAGCGTTCCATTTGCCCGTGCACACACCTAGAGCTAGTCTCTCATTGGTTCTCCCTATTCCTGTTCATCTTGCGCAGAAATTGCAAACTGTGCCAAACAGGAGGTTAAAGGCACTGACTCTCCAAGTGGGGAGAGTGTTAGTAAAGCGAATGGAACGGTGCACCCGAGTACCAGGGGACGAAACCTGAGATGCATTTGAAAACGTTTCCCAATCACACGGTGGAACATACTCCGGGTTTCCCATGCATGTTTTAGCTGAAGGAAGAATCCCTTAAACCTGGAGAGTTGGGACCCATGGAATGGGTACCATGCAGTATGGCTTCAAAGGGTCTGCGTTTGCTCACCAAACCTCACCAATGCTATCAGCCCAAAGTGTCCAGCCTTATGTCTCAACCAGCTCTGGGTGTAGATGTGGTAAATCCAGGTTGCATCACAAGCCCTGAATGAATTATTTAAGAATTGCTCTCTATTTCACTGTCATTGTGTTTTTTTTTTTTAAACATCTTTATTGGGGTATAATTGCTTTACAATGATGTGTTAGTTTCTGCTTTATAACAAATTGAATCAGTTATACATATACATATGTTCACATATGTCTTCCCTCTTGCATCTCCCTCCCTCCCACTCTCCCTATCCCACCCCTCCAGGCTGTCACAAAGCACCAAACTAATATCCCTGTGCCTTGCGGCTGCTTCCCACTAGCTATCTACCTTACTACGTTTGTTAGTGTGTATATGTCCATGACTCTCTCTCGCCCTGTCAAAGCTCACCCCTCCCCCTCCCCATATCCTCAAGTCTGTTCTCCAGTAGGTCTGCGTCTTTATTCCTGTCTTAGCCCTAGGTTCTTCATGACATTTTTTTTCCCCTTAAATTCCATATATATGTGTTAGCATACGGTATTTGTCTTTTTCTTTCTGACTTACTTCACTCTGTATGACAGACTCTAGGTCTATCCATCTCATTACAAATAGCTCAATTTCATTTCTTTTTAAGGCTGAGTAATATTCCATTGTATATATGTGCCACATTTTCTTTATCCATTCATCCGATGATGGGCGCTTAGGTTGTTTCCATCTCCGGGCTATTGTAAATAGAGCTGCAATGAACATTTTGGTACATGACTCTTTTTGAATTTTGGTTTTCCCAGGGTATATGCCCAGTAGTGGGATTGCTGGGTCATATGGTAATTCTATTTGTAGTTTTTTAAGGAACCTCCATACTGTTCTCCATAGTGGCTGAACCAATTCACATTCCCACCAGCAGTGCAAGAGTGTTCCCTTTTCTCCACACCCTCTCCAGCATTTATTGTTTCTAGATTTTTTGATGATGGCCATTCTGACTGGTGTGAGATGATATCTCATTGTAGTTTTGATTTGCATTTCTCTAATGATTAATGATGTTGAGCATTCTTTCATGTGTTTGTTGCCATTCTGTATATCTTCTTTGGAGAAATGTCTATTTAGGTCTTCTGCCCATTTTTGGATTGGGTTGTTTGTTTTTTTGTTATTGAGCTGCATGAGCTGCTTGTAAATTTTGGAGATTAATCCTTTGTCATTTGCTTCATTTGCATGTCATTGTGTTTTGTTTGTGAAATTTATTTTGATAATGGGATTTATAGGATTTTCACTGCTGTGTTTAGGCCGCTGTACACACGCTAGATTTCCTTATGGAGACATATAAATCCATGGGTCTTAAGATTCTTACTTGTCAGGTATATTCCCAGGCGTTGAATATGTGGTGTTGAGTCCATTTCGTTGAGCAAGGAGTAGGTCTTGTCTATTATATATTTGGCTTATGGAACTGTATCTGTGCTAATTTCAATCTCTGGTTTGATGCAGCACCCCAACTCACCTTTCCCCATAAGCAAGCATAAGTTGGCTTTCTAAATTTGAGACCCTGTTCTGTTTTGTAATTCAGTTCATGTGTAGCCAAGTTTACGTTCCGTGTCTATTTCTGTGTGACTTATTTCTCGTAGACTCGTCGTACCTGAATCCACTCATTATGCCGCTACGGGCCTGATGACGTAGATCTCATTGCTGAGTGATATTCCATTGTACGTACGTACCTCAACTTCTTTATCCATTTTTTGCTTTCTCGGATATTTAACTTGTACCGTAGACGAGGTTCTTGTAAACAGAGCCGTCCCAAATGTTGGGGTGGCTGTGTGTTTTTGATTTTAATTTTCCTAAGCTATAGGACCATAAGTGGAAGTGCCATAGGCTGTGTTGCTTTGTTTCCTATGTGTTTCAGGAAACACCATACACTTCTCCAGAGTGGTTGTTGGCAATTTACATCCCGACCATCAGCATAACAAGGCTCCCTGTTCTCCATGACCTGTTCTGCCTTTCTGGATTTTACACTTTTTTCAGATGGCCCTTTTGACCGGGGGCAGTGAGACTTCATTGTAGTGCAGATTTCCTTTACACGCTTGCTTGTTTGGCCAAAAAGGGCGTATGCGTTTTTTCCTGAATATATTCAGGAAAAAACGCATACGCCCTTTTTGACCAACTGCATCATTGTCGACATTCTGCCTCTTTTCCTATGCTTTAAGTGCAATTCCAGTCTACCCCCTGAAATTGTTTTCCTGAAATTCTGCCCCGCTTTCAAGTCCTCTTCGAAGACTTACTTCAATACATTTTTGGACGATAGCTGTCATTCATAACTCTGCAGGTTTGTGAATTACAGTGCCCCTGAGCTCCTTTCTTCAACTCGCTTTCTTGTGAGCTGGCCGCAAAACCGCAGGTTTTTTTCAGGCCCTAATCTGGTTCCGACAGGGCATGCTGAGCCTTTGGTTAATTCCTCTTCCTGGTGGGAAATGAGCGTTCCATTTGCCCGTGCAGACACCTACAGCTAGACTCTCATTGTTTGTCCCTATTCCTGTTCATCTTGCGCAGAAATTGCAAACTGTGCCAAACAGAAGTTTAAAGGCACTGACTTTCCAAGTGGGGAGAGTGTTAGTAAAGTGTCTGGAACGGTGCACCCGAGTACCAGGGGATGAAACCTGAGATGCATTTGAAAACGTTTCCCAATCACACGGTGGAACATACTCCGGGTTTCCCATGCATGTTTTAGCTGAAGGAAGAATCCCTTAAACCTGGAGAGTTGGGACCCATGGAATGGGTACCATGCAGTATGACTTCAAAGGGTCTGCGTTTGTTCACCAAACATCACCAATGCTATCAGCCTGAAGTGTTCAGCCTTATGTCTCAACCAGCTCTGGGTGTAGATGTGGTAAATCCAGGTTGCATCACAAGCCCTGAATGAATTATTTAAGAATTGCTCTCTATTTCACTGTCATTGTGTTTTGTTTTTGAAATTTTTTTTGTTAATGGGATTTATCGGATTTTCACTGCTGCGTTTAGGCTACTGTACACACGCTTGACTTCCTTATTTAGACATATAAATCCATGGGTCTTAAGATTCTTACTTGTCAGGTATATTCCCAGGCGTTGAATATGGGGTGTTGATTCCATTTCGTTGAGCAAGGAGTAGGTCTTGTCTATTATATATTTGGCTTATGGAACGGTATCTGTGCTAATTTCAATCTCTGCTTTGATGCAGCATCCCAACTCACCTTTCCCCATAAGCAAGCATAAGTTGGTTTTCTAAATTTGAGACCCTGTTCTGTTTTGTAATTCAGTTCATGTGTAGCCAAGTTTACGTTCCGTGTATTAGTGATATCTTATGATGTTTCTTTTTCTGTATGACTTATTTCTCGTAGAATCGTCGTACCTGAAATCACTCATTATGCCGCTACGGGCCTGATGACGTAGATCTCATTGCTGAGTGATATTCCATTGTACGTACGTACCACAACTTCTTTATCCATGTTTTCCTTTCTCGGATATTTAACTTGTACCGTAGACGAGGTTCTTGTAACCGAGCCATCCCAAATTTTGGGGTGGCTGTGTGTTTTTGATTTTAATTTCCCTAAGCTATAGGACCCTAAGTGGAAGTGCCATAGGCTGTGTTGCTTTGTTTCCTACGTGTTTCAGGAAACACCATACACTTCTCCTGAGTGGCTGTTGGCAATTTACATCCCGCCCATCAGCATAACAAGGCTCCCTCTTCTCCATGATCTGTCCTGCCTTTCTGGATTTTACACTTTTTTCAGATGGCCCTTTTGACCGGGGGGCAGTGAGATTTCATTGTAGTGCAGATTTCCTTTTCATGCTTGCTTGGTTGGCCAAAAAGGGCATATGCGTTTTTTCCTGAATATATTCAGGGAAAAACGCATATGCCTTTTTTGGCCAAGTGCATCATTGTCGACATTCTGCCTCTTTTCCTATGCTTTAAGTGCAATTCCAGTCTACCCGATGAAATCGTTTTCCTGAAATTCTGCCCCGCTTTCAAGTCCTCTTCGAAGACTTACTTCAATACATTTTTGGACGATAGCTGTCATTCTTAACTCTGCAGGTTTGTGAATTACAGTGCCCCTGAGTTCCTTTCTTCAACTCGCTTTCTTTTGAGCTGGCCGCAAAACCGCAGGATTGCTTCAGGCCTTCTTCTGGTTCCGGCAGGGCATGCTGAGCCTTTGGTTAATTCCTCTTCCTGGTGGGAAATGAGCGTTCCATTTGCCCGTGCAGACACCTACAGCTAGTCTCTCATTGGTTCTCCCTATTCCTGTTCATCTTGCGCAGAAATTGCAAACAGTGCCAAACAGGAGGTTAAAGGCACTGACTCTCCAAGTGGGGAGAGTGTTAGTAAAGCGTCTGGAACGGTGCACCCGAGTACCAGGGGTCGAAACCTGAGATGCATTTGAAAACGTTTCCCAATCACACGGTGGACCATACTCTGGGTTTCCCATGCATGTTTTAGCTGAAGGAAGAATCCCTTAAACATGGAGGGTTGGGATCCATGGAATGGGTACCATGCAGTATGACTTCAAAGGGTCTGCGTTTGCTCACCGAACCTCACCAATGCTATCAGCCCGAAGTGTCCAGCCTTATGTCTCACCCAGCTATGGGTGTAGATGTGGTAAATCCAGGTTGCATCACAAGGCCTGAATGAACTATTTAAGAATTGCTCTCTATTTCATTGTCATTGTGTTTTGTTTTTGAAATTTATTTTGTTAATGGGATTTATCGGATATTCACTGCTGCGTTTAGGTCACTGTACACACGCTTGACTTCCTTATGGAGACATATAAATACATGTTTCTTAAGATTCTTACTTGTCAGGTATATTCCCAGGCGTTGAGTATGGGGTGTTGAGTCCATTTCGTTGAGCAAGTTGTAGGTCTTGTCTATTATATATTTGGCTTATGGAACGGTATCTGTGCTAATTTCAATCTCTGGTTTTATGCAGCCCCCCAACTCAACTTTCCCCTAAGCAAGCATAAGTTGGTTTTCTAAATTTGAGACCCTGTTCTGTTTTGTAATTCAGTTCATGTGTAGCCAAGTTTACATTCCGTGTATTAGTGATATCTTATGATGTTTCTTTTTCTGTGTGACTTATTTCTCGTAAAATCGTCGTACCTGAATCCACTCATTATGCCGCTACGGGCCTGATGACGTAGATTTCATTGCTGAGTGTTATTCCATTGTACGTACGTACCACAACTTCTTTATCCATTTTTTGCTTTCTCGGATATTTAACTTGTACCGTAGACGAGGTTCTTGTAAACAGAGCCGGCCCAAACTTTGGGGTGGCTGTGTGTTTTTGATTTTAATTTCCCTAAGCTATAGGACCCTAAGTGGAAGTGCCATAGGCTTTGTTGCTTTGTTTCCTACGTGTTTTAGGAAACACCATACACTTCTCCAGAGTGGCTGTTGGCAATTTACATCCCGCCCATCAGCATAACAAGGCTCCCTCTTCTCCATGACCTGTCCTGCCTTTCTGGATTTTACACTTTTTTCAGATGGCCCTTTTGACCGGGGGGCAGTGAGACTTCATTGCAGTACAGATTTCCTTGACACGCTTGCTTGGTTGGCGAAAAAGGGCGTATGCGTTTTTCCTGAATATATTCAGGAAAAAGCGCATACGCCCTTTTTGGCCAAGTGCATCATTGTGGACATTCTGCCTCTTTTCCTATGCTTTAAGTGCAATTCCAGTCTACCCCCTGATATCGTTTTCCTGTAATTCTGCCCCGCTTTCAAGTCCTCTTCGAAGACTTACTTCAATACATTTTTGGACGATAGCTGTCATTCTTAACTCTGCAGGTTTGTGAATTACAGTGCCCCTGAGTTCCTTTCTTCAACTCGCTTTCTTTTGAGCTGCCCGCAAACCGCAGGATTGCTTCAGGCCCTAAACTGGTTCCGGCAGGGCAGCCTGAGCCTTTGGTTAATTCCTCTTCCTGGTGGGAAATGAGCGTTCCATTTGCCCGTGCAGACACCTACAGCTAGTCTCTCATTGGTTCTTCCTATTCTTGTTCATCTTGTGCAGAAATTGCAAACTGTGCCAAACAGGAGGTTAAAGGCACTGACTCTCCAAATGGGGAGAGTGTTAGTAAAGCGTCTGGAATGGTGAACCCGAGTACCAGGGTACGAAACCTGAGATGCATTTAAAAACGTTTCCCAATCACACGGTGGACCATACTCTGGGTTTCCCATGCATGTTTTAGCTGAAGGAAGAATCCCTTAAATCTGGAGAGTTGGGACCCATGGACTGGGTACCATGCAGTATGACTTCAAAAGGTCTGCGTTTGCTCACAGAACTTCACCAATGCTATCAGCCCGAAGTGTCCAGCCTTATGACTCACCCAGCTCTGGGTTTAGATGTGGTGAATCCAGGTTGCATCAGAAACCCTGAATGAATTATTTAAGAATTGCTCTCTATTTCACTGTCATTGTGTTTTGTTTTTGAAATTTATTTTGATAATGGGATTTATCGGATTTTCACTGCTGCGTTTAGGCCGCTGTACACACGCTAGATTTCCTTATGGAGACATATAAATCCATGGGTCTTAAGATTCTTACTTGTCAGGTATATTCCCAGGCGTTGGATATGTGGTGTTGATTCCATTTCGTTGAGCAAGTAGTAGGTCTTGTCTGTTATATATTTGGCTTATGGAACGGTATCTGTGCTAATTTCAATCTCTGGTTTGATGCAGCACCCCAACTCACCTTTCCCCATAAGCAAGCATAAGTTGGTTTTCTAAATTTGCGACCCTGTTCTGTTTTGTAATTCAGTTCATGTGTAGCCAAGTTTACGTTCCGTGTATTAGTGATATCTTATGATGTTTCTTTTTCTGTGTGACTTATTTCTCGTAGAATCGTCGTACCGGAATCCACTCATTATGCCGCTACGGGCCTGATGACATAGATCTCATTGCTGAGTGATATTCCATTGTACGTACGTACCACAAATTCTTTATCCATTTTTTGCTTTCTCGGATATTTAACCTGTACCGTAGACGAGGTTCTTGTAAACAGAGCCGTCCTAAACTTTGGGGTGGCTGTGTGTTTTTGATTTTAATTTCCCTAAGCTATAGGACCCTAAGTGGAAGTGCCATAGGCTGTGTTGCCTTGTTTCCTACGTGTTTCCGGAAACACCATACACTTCTCCAGAGTGGCTGTTGGCATTTTACATCCCGCCCATCAGCATAACAAGGCTCCCTCTTCTCCATGACCTGTCCTGCCTTTCTGGATTTTACACTTTTTTCAGATGGCCCTTTTGACCGGGGGGCAGTGAGACTTCATTGCAGTGCAGATTTCCTTGACACTCTTGCTTGGTTGGCCAAAAAGGGCGTATGCGTTTTTCCTGAATATATTCAGGAAAAAGCGCATACGCCCTTTTTGGCCAAGTGCATCATTGTGGACATTCTGCCTCTTTTCCTATGCTTTAAGTGCAATTCCAGTCTACCCCCTGATATCGTTTTCCTGTAATTCTGCCCCGCTTTCAAGTCCTCTTCGAAGACTTACTTCAATACATTTTTGGACGATAGCTGTCATTCTTAACTCTGCAGGTTTCTGAATTACAGTGCCCCTGAGTTCCTTTCTTCAACTCGCTTTCTTTTGAGCTGCCCGCAAACCGCAGGATTGCTTCAGGCCCTAAACTGGTTCCGGCAGGGCAGCCTGAGCCTTTGGTTAATTCCTCTTCCTGGTGGGAAATGAGCGTTCCATTTGCCCGTGCAGACACCTACAGCTAGTCTCTCATTGGTTCTTCCTATTCCTGTTCATCTTGTGCAGAAATTGCAAACTGTGCCAAACAGGAGGTTAAAGGCACTGACTCTCCAAGTGGGGAGAGTGTTAGTGAAGCGTCTGGAATGGTGAACCCGAGTACCAGGGTACGAAACCTGAGATGCATTTGAAAACGTTTCCCAATCACACGGTCGACCATACTCTGGGTTTCCCATGCATGTTTTAGCTGAAGGAAGAATCCCTTAAACCTGGAGAGTTGGGACCCATGAAATGGGTACCATGCAGTATGACTTCAAAAGGTCTGCATTTGCTCACAGAACTTCACCAATGCTATCAGCCCGAAGTGTCCAGCCTTATGTCTCACCCAGCTCTGGGTTTAGATGTGGTAAATCCAGGTTGCATCAGAAACCCTGAATGAATTATTTAAGAATGGCTCTCTAATTCACTGTCATTGTGTTTTGTTTTTGAAATTTATTTTGATAATGGGATTTATCGGATTTTCACTGCTGCGTTTAGGCCGCTGTACACACGCTAGATTTCCTTATGGAGACATATAAATCCATGGGTCTTAAGATTCTTACTTGTCAGGTATATTCCCAGGCGTTGAATATGTGGTGTTGATTCCATTTCGTTGAGCAAGTAGTAGGTCTTGTCTGTTATATATTTGGCTTATGGAACGGTATCTGTGCTAATTTCAATCTCTGGTTTGATTCAGCACCCCAACTCACCTTTCCCCATAAGCAAGCATAAGTTGGTTTTCTAAATTTGAGACCCTGTTCTGTTTTGTAATTCAGTTCATGTGTAGCCAAGTTTACGTTCCGTGTATTAGTGATATCTTATGATGTTTCTTTTTCTGTGTGACTTATTTCTCGTAGAATCGTCGTACCGGAATCCACTCATTATGCCGCTACGGGCCTGATGACATAGATCTCATTGCTGAGTGATATTCCATTGTACGTACGTACCACAAATTCTTTATCCATTTTTTGCTTTCTCGGATATTTAACCTGTACCGTAGACGAGGTTCTTGTAAACAGAGCCGTCCTAAACTTTGGGGTGGCTGTGTGTTTTTGATTTTAATTTCCCTAAGCTATAGGACCCTAAGTGGAAGTGCCATAGGCTGTGTTGCCTTGTTTCCTACGTGTTTCAGGAAACACCATACACTTCTCCAGATTGGCTGTTGGCATTTTACATCCCGCCCATCAGCATAACAAGGCTCCCTGTTCTCCATGACCTGTCCTGCCTTTCTGGATTTTACACCTGTTTCAGATGGCCTTTTGGAATGCGGGGCAATGAGACTTCATTGTAGTGCAGATTTCCTTTACACGCTTTCTTGGTTGGCCAAAAGGGGCGTATGCGTTTTTTCCTGAATATATTCAGGAAAAAATGCATACGCCCTTTTTGGCCAAGTGCATCATTGTCGACATTCTGCCTCTTTTCCTATGCTTTAAGTGCAATTCCAGTCTACCCCCTGAAATCGTTTTCCTGAAATTCTGTCCCGCCCTCAAGTCCTCTTCGAAGACTTACTTCAATACATTTTTGGACAATAGCTGTCATTCATAACTCTGCAGGTTTGTGAATTACAGTGCCCCTGAGCTCCTTTCTTCAACTCGCTTTCTTGTGAGCTGGCCGCAAAACCACAGTATTGCTTCAGGCCCTAATCTGGTTCCGGCAGGGCACGCTGAGCCTTTGGTTAATTCCTCTTCCTGGTGGGAAATGAGCGTTCCATTTGCCCGTGCAGACACCTACAGCTAGTCTCTCATTGGTTCTCCCTATTCCTGTTCATCTTGCGCAGAAATTGCAAACTGTGCCAAACAGGAGGTTAAAGGCACTGACTCTCCAAGTGGGGAGAGTGTTAGTAAAGCGTCTAGAGCGGTGACCCGAGTACCAGGGGACGAAACCTGAGATGCATTTGAAAACGTTTCCCAATCACACGGTGGACCATACTCTGGGTTCCCCATGCATGTTTTAGCTGAAGGAAGAATCCCTTAAACCTGGAGAGTTCGGACCCATGGAATGGCTACCATGCACTATGACTTCAAAGGGTCTGCATTTTCTCAACGATCCTCACCATTGCTATCAGCCCGAAGTGTCCAGCCTTATGTCTCAACCAGCTTTGGGTGTAGAGGTGGTAAATCCAGGTTGCATCACATGCCCTGAAGGAATAATTAAGAATTGCTCTCTATTTCACTGTCATTGTGTTTTGTTTTTGAAATTCATTTTTATAATGGGATTTATCGGATTTTCACTGCTGCGTTTAGGCCGCTGTACACACGACTGATTTCCTTATGGAGACATATAAATCCATGGGTCTTGAGATTCTTACTTGTCAGGTATATTCCCAGGCGTTGAATATGGGGTGTTGAGTCCATTTGGTTGAGCAAGGAGTAGGAATTGTCTATTATATATTTGGCTTATGGAACGATATCTGTGCTAATTTCAATCTCTGGTTTTATGCAGCACCCCAACTCACCTTTCCCCATAAGCAAGCATAAGTTGGTTTTCTAAATTTGAGACCCTGTTCTGTTTTGTAATTCAGTTCATGTGTAGCCAAGTTTACATTCCGTGTATTAGTGATATCTTATGATGTTTCTTTTTCTGTGTGATTATTTCTCGTAGAATCGTCGTACCTGAATCCACTCACTATGCCTCTACGGGCCTGATGAGGTAGATTTCATTGCTGAGTGATATTCCATTGTACATATGTACCACAACTTCTTTATCCATTTTTTGCTTTCTCGGATATTTAACTTGTACCGTAGACGAGGTTCTTGTAAACAGAGCCGTCCCAAACTTTGGGGTGGCTGTGTGTTTTTGATTTTAATTTCCCTAAGGTATAGGACCCTAAGTGGAAGTGCCATAGGCTGTGTTGCTTTGTTTCCTACGTGTTTCAGGAAACACCATACACTTCTCCAGAGTGGCTGTTGGCAATTTACATCCCGCCCATCAGCATAACAAGGCTCCCTGTTCTCCATGACCTGTCCTGCCTTTCTGGATTTTACACTTTTTTCAGATGGCCCTTTTGACCGGGGGGCAGTGAGACTTCATTTTAGTGCAGATTTCCTTGACACGCTTGCTTGGTTGGCCAAAAAGGGCGTATGCGTTTTATCCTGAATATATTCAGGAAAAAACGCATACGCCCTTTTTGGCCAAGTGCATCATTGTGGACATTCTGCCTCTTTTCCTATGCTTTAAGTGCAATTCCAGTCTACCCCCTGAAATCGTTTTCCTGAAATTCTGCCCCGCTTTCAAGTCCTCTACGAAGACTTACTTCAATACATTTTTGGACGATAGCTGTCATTCTTAACTCTGCAGGTTTGTGAATTACAGTGCCCCTGAGTTCCTTTCTTCAACTCGCTTTCTTGGGAGCTGGCCAAAACCCGCAGGATTGCTTCAGGCCCTAATCTGGTTCTGGCAGGGCACACTGAGCCTTTGGCTAATTCCCCTTCCTTGTGGGAAACGAGCGTTCCATTTGCCCGTGCAGGCACCTACAGCTAGTCTCTCATTGGTTCTCCCTATTCCTGTTCATCTTGCGCAGAAATTGCAAACTGTGCCCAACAGGAAGTTAAAGGCACTGACTCTCCATGTGGGGAGAGTGTAAGTAAAGCGTCTGGAACGGTGAACCCGAGTATCAGGGGACGAAACCTGAGATGCATTTGAAAACGTTTCCCAATCACACGGTGGACCATACTCTGGGTTTCCCATGCATGTTTTAGCTGAAGGAAGAATCCCTTAAATCTGGAGAGTTGGGACCAATGGAATGGGTACCATGCAGTATGACTTCAAAGCGTCTGCGTTTGCTCACCGAACCTCACCAATGCTATCAGCCCGAAGTGTCCAGCCTTATGTCTCACCCAGCTCTGGGTGTAGATGTGGTAAATCCAGGTTGCATCACAAGCCCTGAATGAATTATTTAAGAATTGCTCTCTATTTCACTGTCATTGTGTTTTGTTTTTGAAATTTATTTTGATAATGGGATTTATCGGATTTTCACTGCTGCGTTTAGGCCGCTGTACACACGCTTGATTTCCTTATGGAGACATATAAATCCATGGGTCTTAAGATTCTCACTTGTCAGGTATATTCCCAGGCGTTGAATATGGGGTGTTGAGTCCATTTCGTTGAGCAAGGAGTAGGTCTTGTCTATTATATATTTGGCTTATGGAACGGTATCTGTGCTAATTTCAATCTCTGGTTTGATGCAGCACGCCAACTCACCTTTCCCCATAAGCAAGCATAAGTTGGTTTTCTAAATTTGAGACCCTCTTCTGTTTTGTAATTCAGTTCATGTGTAGCCAAGTTTAAGTTCCGTGTATTAGTGATATCTTATGATGTTTCTTTTTCTGTGTGACTTATTTCTCGTAGAATCGTCGTACCTGAATCCACTCATTATGCCACTATGGGCCTCATGACGTAGATCTCATTGCTGAGTGATATTCCATTGTACGTACGTACCACAACATCTTTATCCATTTTTGCTTTCTCGGATATTTAACTTGTACCGTAGACGAGGTTCTTGTAAACAGAGCCGTCCCAAACTTTGGGGTGCCTGTGTGTTTTTGATTTTAATTTCCCTAAGCTATAGGACCCTAAGTGGAAGTGCCATAAGCTGTGTTGCTTTGTTTCCTACGTGTTTCAGGAAACACCATACACTTCTCCAGAGTGGCTGTTGGCAATTTACATCCCGCCCATCAGCATAACAAGGCTCCCTGTTCTCCATGACCTGTCCTGCCTTTCTGGATTTTACACTTTTTTCAGATGGCCCTTTTGACCGGGGGGCAGTGAGACTTCATTGTAGTGCAGATTTCCCTTACACGTTTGCTTGTGTGGACAAAAAGTGCGTATGCGTTTTTTCATGAATATATCCAGGAAAAAACCCGTACGCCCTTTCTGACCAAGTGCATCATTGTCGACATTCTGCCTCTTTTCCTATGCTTTAAGTGCAATTCCAGTCTACCCCCTGAAATCGTATTCCTGTAATTCTGCCCCGCTTTCAAGTCCTCTTCGAAGACTTACTTCAATACATTTTTGGACGATAGCTGTCATTCATAACTCTGCAGGTTTCTGAATTACAGTGCCCCTGAGCTCCTTTCTTCAACTCGCTTTCTTGTGAGCTGGCTGCAAAACCGCAGGATTGCTTCAGGCGCTCATCTGGTTCCGGCAGGGCACGTTGAGCCTTTGGTTAATTCCTCTTCCTGGTGGGAAATGAGCGTTCATTTGCCCGTGCAGACACCTACAGCTAGTCTCTTATTGGTTCTCCCTATTCCTGTTCACCTTGCGCAGAATTTCCAAACTGTGCCAAACAGGAGGTTAAAGGCACTGACTCTCCAAGTGGAGAGAGTGTTAGTAAAGGGTCTGGAATGGTGAACCCGTGTAAAAGGGGACGAAAACTGAGATGCATTTGAAAACGCTTCCCAGTCACACGGTGGACCATACTTTGGGTTTCCCATGCATGTTTTAGCTGAAGGAAGAACCTCTTAAACCTGTAGAGTTGGGACCCATGGAATGGGTACCATGCAGTATGACTTCAAAGGGTCTGCATTTGCTCATCGTACCTCACCAGTGCTATCCGCCCGAAGTGTCCAACCTTATGTCTCAGTCAGCTCTTGGTGCAGATGTGGTTAATCCAGGTTGCATCACAAGCTCTGAATGAATTATTTAAGAATAGCTCTCTATTTCACTGTCATTGTGGTTTTTTTTTTAATTCATTTTGATAATTGGATTTATCGGATTTTCTCTGCTGCGTTCATAAATCTATACACACGCTTGATTCTCTTATGGAGACATATAAATCCATGGGTTTGAAGATTCTTACTAGTCAGGTGTATTCCTAGGCGTTGAATATGGGGTGTTTAGTCCATTTCGTTGAGCAACTGGTAGGTCTTGACTATTACATATTTGGCTTATGGAAAGATATCTGTGCTAATTTCTATCTCTGGTTTTATGCAGCACCCCAACTCTCCTTTATCCTTAAGCAAGCATATGTTGGTTTTCTAAATTTGAGACCCCGTTCTGTTTTGTAATTCAGTTCATTTGTAGCCACGTTTACATTCCATGTATTAGTAATAATGTGTGTCTTTTTCTTTTTGAATTATGTGACTTCGAATGATCATACGTAACTCCTCTGTGGTTGTTACAACTGGCCATATTTCATTGATTTCCAGGCTGAGTAATATTCCACTCTACATAAGTGCCACATCTCTATCCAGTTTTTCCCTCCAGAGACTTATAAATTATATCCTAGTCGAGGATCTTTTAAACATAGAGGCGGTAAACATTGGGGTGCCTGTGTCCTCTCGATTTTTGTTTTTCCCAAGATATACGTCCATGAGTGCAAGTGCCCTGTGCTCTGTAGCTCATTTTTTAGATGCTTTAGTAAACACAATACACTTCTCCAGAGTGACCGTTGGCAATATACATTTCCAGTATAAGCCTCAGAGGGCTCCCTTTTCTCCTTGCCCTGTCCTGCATTTCTGGTGTTTACACTTTATGAGGAAGGCTCTTCTGACTGATGCGAAGTGATATGTTTTGTAGTATTGATTTCCAGTGCCCACCTGTTTGGTTGGCTAAAAAAGTGTATGCCCTTTTCTTGAATACATACAGAAAAAGACGCATACACCCTTTTTGGCCAATTGCAATGTTGGCAATGTTCAGCCCCTTTTCTTGTGCTTAATGGCGAGTCCTTTCTACCTCTTCCAATCCCTTTCCTGCCATTCTCCGTTGCTTACAAGTCCTTTCCTCTGACTTTCCTCAAGACATTTTTCAGTGATAGATATTTTCAACTCTGCAGTTTCGTGAATTTTAGTGTCCCTGAGTTCCATTTTTCAACTTGTGTTTATGGGAACTGGCCACAAAGCAGCGGAATTTCCTCAAGCCCTATTCTGTTTCCATGGGCAAACCTAGCCTTTGGTCAATTCGTCTTCCTGATTGGAAATAAGAGTGACATGTGCCTGTCCGAACACCTAGGACTTGTCTCTCATTGTTCCTCCTCCTTCTGCTTCATCCTCTGGACAAATTCCAAACTGTCTGCAACAGGATGTTGACAGAGCTGACATCTCCAAGTGGGGAGACTGTTCATAAAGACGCTGGAGGGGTGAACCCGAGCACCAGGAGATGAGGAGATGAGATGCCTTTTCCAAACTCTTCCCGATCAGACGGTATACCATCCTCTGGGTGTGACAGGCATGTTTTAGCTGTAGGAAGGGTCCCATTCATGTGAGGAGAACACCAGGGCTTTTACAAAATCAGTGTCTCTCCACAACCCAAACTGGGGAATTTTTTAAGCTACGGCTACACATATGTTCATTAAGGGCCTTGGGAAGTAGGCAGAGTCCAAACTTTAGATGATTGAAGTCTTCAGGGTCAGAAGCACTCACCACCGGCTTCCCTTAGGTTCCATTTTAACTGTCATTAATAGATGATGTCAATAAAAATATCTATTCTTTTTCAGATGATTTCCCCTTATAGGTTATTGTAAAATATTGAGTGTAGTTCCCGGGGCTATACAGTAGTTCCTTGTTGATGATCGATTTTATACATAGCAGTGTGTATGTGTTAATCCCAAACTGTTAATTTATCCCTCCTCCCACCTTTCCCCTTTGGTAATAATAAATTATAAGATTTTATACTTCTCAGAATTGGGGGAACTGAAAGAGAGGTATCATTTTCAATGGAAAAGCATTTAAAACAAGATTGAAGCTTTAACCAAGATTTTTAGATGTACATCCTTGGAAAGAAATCACTTCGTTTCTCTAATATTGACCTGAGAAATAAGACAAACCTTTTCACTGAACTTGCTTATAATAAAGTGATGGAAATATCAAATGGGAGTGTTAGAAACATCTTATTTTACCCGAGCCTTATACACTGTTCTATGTTAATTACAGTTTGGCTCAAACATCTGTTCATTGAAGTTACAATGTTCTCAATTTCTGTTACTGATCCTCCAGAGTGGACCCCAACAAGTGTCCCCCTGCCCAGTGTCATTGGAGCCAACAGATTGAGACTGAGTTTGGTTCAGAAGCAAAGGAAACTTTATATTTTGATCAGAGAATGGAGAGGTGAGAGCATGTGCTACCCCGTGGGCTGTGGGCTGGGCTGCTGTGTAGAGATCCTGTCAGAGTCAGTGGGAGGGAGGGGGCGGAGCTCTCGAGGGCCCGGTTGGCTGCAGCTCAGGCTCTATATCGCAGAGTGTGCACTGTGTCCCAGGAGCTGAGGTGTCGACCCAGCCATTCCGCACTAGGAAATCTGGTCTGAAGTGCCGGCTGTTGAACCTCTGTATGCGGGACCCTAGGAGCACGTGAAATTAGACAAAGCACAAAGGATAAAAAAGGTTAGACTTTATTTTATTGCCCAGATTCTATTTTTATCTCCCAGGGATTTTTAAGGGGCTTTGCCTGGGAAAAAGCCCTCTTCTGCCTTTTTTCCCCTTCCTCATTCTTAGAGTGCTGAGGGTGCAGACCCTTCTTCTGTAACTGCTGAGTGCTGAGTTAGGAGCCCTCATACCCGTGGGCGAGGGTCAGAACTTCTCCCCAGCAGCCTCCAGGTGACGTTGATTGTCCCCAGGCCTCCTGCCTCCCTGCTCGTCCGCCTGAGCACCAGTATTGGAAGCGTTATAGATTCTAATGACCTTTAAGGGTCCAGGAAGGAGATGTGCAGTGACGCTGTGAGGTCCAGTTTCACCCCGCCCTGCATTTGTTCGGCCACCTTAGGCTGACCGTTTCTGCCAGCCTAGATGCTCTGACCAGTAGTCTGCACTTTCTTCAATTAGGCCCCTGAATTAACGTAAAAAGAGCACCAGGTGTCAGGACCCTGTCTGCTCAACTCCCAGACAGTCCAGGGTCAGTGGTGATGAAGGACCATGATGGCCACTGAGTCAACAGCCTTTTGAAGTAAACAGGAGTCCAGCCGGTCTTATTGGCCACCATCATCACAGTGTCTGTAGGCTCTTCTATGGTGACAGCATGATATACGTTTCCCCCGCCAAGATTATTAGGTCCGCTCTGGGTGCAGTAAGTCCTGCAAGCAGTAGTCTACTCTTTTGGGACACACTCTTGTTGTTTTATGAGAGAAACTCCAGGTCAAGTGATGGTCACATGAGTCGTCATGGTGCCCCTTTACCCCGGTTATCTCTCTGGAGGTTGGAGTTGGAGGGCCTCCTCACTCGAGGTCAGTGTGCCCACGGAGCAAACCCTGCAACTTCAGGGCATGGTTGGGGCCTAGGATCACCACGTGGGGTCCTTTTCCCTTAGGAGGGAGGTGGCCTTTTGTGCTGCTGATTTCCAGGTTTTCAGATACCGCCAGTATCTTGGCCAGATGTGGCGGTGGGCCAAGCCCATTGGTGACCGTAGTTTATCCTACCGGGATGGCATTCTTGCATTGTTCCATTTCAAGTGGTCCCAGTTTTTGCACTAATACTCCAATAGCGATTCACCATTCACCAGGAATGTAAAGGTCAAAGGGTTTAGCTAAATTAGGGAGTTCCAGGGCAAGGGTCTGAATTGACTGCTCTTTCCATTCTTGAAAGGCCACTTCTGGATTCTATTCAAAAGGATCATCATCTTTTCCTTTCAGTGTTTCATATAGAGGCCCAGCTAGTAGACTGTAGTTAGGGATCCAGAAGCACCAACCCTGGCCTCCCCAGGAACCCCTAAGCTGTCTTCTAGTTTTAGAAATGGGTAAGGCTGTAAATTGTTTCTTCCCTTTCCTGAGATGGGCTTCTCCGACCTTCTGTGAGAATGAAGCCCAGGCAGGTCACCGTAGTCTGTGATATTTGAGCTTTTTATTTGACAACTTCTATCCTTTATTGGCTTGGTAGTTCAGAGGTCTCCTTAGTAGGGCTGGCGATCAGAATGTCGTCTGCATATTGAAGGAGTGTTTCCTTTTCCAGAGGTAGAACTTTTAGGTCTTTAACTGAGCTTTCCCCAAAGATGGTGTGGGAATTTTTGAACCCTTGGGGCAACACGGCCCAGAAGTATTGTTTTAGTTGTATGTTGAGTCCTGCCACTCACAAGCCAAAATTTCTTGTGACTCTGGGACTAATAGAATACAAAAGAAGGCATCATTGAAGACTAATACAGAATACCATGTCCCGGTGGTTGGTAGAATGACCAGCAGGGTGTAGGATTTAGGAACTACTGGAGGTATATCCTCGGTGGCTTCACTGCCTGTCCTGGCATCCATTACCAGGACTCCAGCAGCCCATGGGGCTCTCGAGGTCAGGCCAATCCCAGGATATGGAGCTCACCTGGGCAGGTACCCCACCCCCACCCCAGCCCACGGTGCTCTCCTGTTCAGGCCCCTCCCAGATTATGGGGTTCCCTGGGCAGGTTCCCCTGCAGCCCATGGGGCTCTCATGGTCAGGCCCCTCCCAGGATACAGAGCTACCCTTGCAGTTACCCTGGCAGGGCTGGGCACACAGGTACCGTGCACATCGCCCTCATTGCAGAGCACTTCCAGCTCACCTGTCACTCAGATCTGACACAGAGCACCTCAGAGCAGGACTTGAACTAAGAAACAGCAGCTCCAACAGGTCTGTGACCCTGGGCATCACTCTGTGTGGCCTCCCTCCACCTGGTCTTCCAGAGACTTCCACTGCACCCGGGGCACCAGGCCTCTGTCTCCACCCACCACCCACCCCTCCTCTCCCTGACTCCTGGGTTCCTCTCATTAGGAGAGGGTTTTCTTGAAGTTGTCTCCCACTCATGGGCCAGATAATATAATTAGAAAACAAGCCAGAGCTGCAACCCCTTGTCTATCCTGACTCTCAGGAGCCCACACCTGTTCCTTGGACCTGGCCGATTCAGCAAGTTCCAGTTTCTGCAACTGTGAGCGCCTGAGGGGTGATTATTGGCTGGCCTGGGAAGCCTGACCGTGCCGGCCAGCCCTCCCCAGGTGTGCCTGTTTGAGATCAATATAAACACCGCTCCAGGCAGCAAGAGCCCCTGCAGCTGTGCCTGACGCCATTTTCTCTGCCCTGTCAGCAGCCTCGGGGCTGGACTGGTGGGAGGGAGTGAGAGGCCACGGCTTTGTGGGTGGCCCAGTGTGAGTGGGGCTCTGCTGGACTTTCTGCAGCAGTTACCAAGATGCCGCCTGCTAAAGAAGAGGATGTGTCACCCATACCTGCCTCTGGAATTTCTCCCTGGGCAGAGGTGAGTGAGGAAGAAAGCAGTGGGGGCCCGGACAGCAGGGGTATCTCAGGCAGGGAAATGGAAAGCTTCCAGAAGAGTACCCAGGGCCAGGACCATCCTGGCTGGCCTGCAGGCACCAAATCGGCTGGCATGCTGTCGCTCATGTGGCTCCATGGCCCTTCCTCTAGGCTTTCAAGTCCTTGTACATATTCAGGTGTTTTACCTGGGAAGGGTGGGAACATTTCAGCAGCAGCTGGCCTGGGGCTCGGCCCACATTTACTCACAGATGCCTTGGCACGGTCCCCCAGCTTTGCAATGAGGACGCTTGTTGCGTGGGGCCTGCTGGCTGAATGGGAGATGATTCCCCACCACTGGCCAACTACAGAATTGTTTACAACTGGAGCAAGTGCCCTGATACGGTTTTCCTCTGTGTAACTGGTGGGTTCTGTTTTTTTTTTCTTTTTTTCATTTTTGGTTCAAGGTAGATTTTATTCCTCTTTTTTGTATTTACAGATATAAGCATGGAAATAATTTATTCATATAAATACATGTATGTGAAGGGAAGAATATTTTTTCTGTTTTACTTTTTGTAATTTTGAATTTTATTTTATTTTTTTATACAGCAGGTTCTTTTTGGTTATCTATTTTATACATATAAATGTATACAGCCAATCCCAATCTCTCAATCCTCCCACCACCACCCCCCAACAGCTTTCCCCCCTTGGTGTCCATACGTTTGTTGTCTACATCTGTTGCTCTATTTCTGCCTTAAAAAACGGTTCATCTGTATAATTTTTCTAGGTTCCACATATATGCATTAATATACAAGATTTGTTTTTCTATTTCTGACTTACTTCACTCTGTATGACAGTCTCTAGATCCATCAACGTCTCTACAAATGACCCAATTTCATTCCTTTTTATGGCTTAGTAATATTCCATTTTATATTTGTACCACATCTTTATGCATTCGTCTGTCTCTGGGCATTTAGGTTGCTTCCATTACCTGGATATTGTAAATAGTGATGCAATGAACATTGAGGTGAATGTCTCTTTTTGATTTATGGTTTTGTCTGGGTATATGCCCAGTAGTGGGATTGCTGGATCATATGGTAATTCTATTCTTAGTTTTATAAGAAACTCCATAATGTTCTCCACAGTGACTGTATCAATTTACATTCCCAACAATAGTGGAAGAGGGTTCCTTATCTCCACACCCTTTCCAGCATTTGTTGTTTGTAGATTTTCTGATGATGCTCATTCTAACAGCTGTGAGGTGATACACCATGGATGAGTCTATTTCGTTGAGCAAAGAGTAGGTCTTGTCTATTACATATTTGGCTTATGGAATGGTATGTGTGCTAATTTCAAGCTCTGGTTTTATACAGCACCCCAACTCAACTTTCCCCTTAAGCAAGCATAAGTTTTATCTAAATGTGAGACTCTGTTCGGTTTTGTAATTCAGTTTATGTGTAGCCAAGTTTACACTCCCTCTATTAGTGATATCTTATGATAATTATCTTTCTCTGTGTGACATATTTCTCTTAGAATCATCATACATAAATCCACTCAATTTGCTGCTACAGGCCTGATGACATTGATTTCATTGCTGAGTGATATCCCGTTGTACGTAAGTAGCACAACTCCTTTATCCATTTTTTTCTTTCTGGGATATTTAATTTGTACTGGACTCGAGGTTCTTGTAAACACAGCAGCCCTAAATTTTGTGTTGGCTGTGTCTTGTTGATTTTAATTTTCCTAAGCTATAGGGCCAAAAGTGGAAGTGCCCTAGTCTCTGTAGCTTTGTTTTTCAGATGTTTCAGGATACACCATCAACATCTCCAGAGTGTCTGTTGGCAATTTACATCCCGCCCATCAGCATAACAAGGCTCCCTGTTCTCCATGGCCTGTCCTGTGTTTCTGGTTTTTACACTTTTTTCAGATGGCCCTTTTGACGAATGGGAAATGAGACTTCATTGTAGTACGGATTTCCATTGCTCGAGTGCTTGGTTGGCCAAAAAGGGCATATGCGTTTTTTCCTGAATATATTCAGGAAAAAATGTATACGCACTGTTCGTCCAAGTGCATCACTGTCAAAGACCTGCCACTTTTCACATGTTTTAAATGCAATTCCAATCTACCTCCTGAAATATGATTCCTCAATTCTGCCTCGTTTTCAAGTCCTCTTTGCAGACTTACTTCAATATATTTTTGCCAATAGCTGTCATTTATAACTCTGCAGGTTTGTGAATTACAGTGCCCGTGATTTCCTTTCTTAACTCGCTTCCTTGAAAGCTGGCCACAAAACCGCAGGGTTGCTTCAGGCCGTAATCAGGGTGTGGCTCGGCACTCTGAGCCTTTGGTTAATTCCTCTTCCTGGTGGGAAATTAGAGTTAAATGTGCCCCTCCAGACACCTGCCTCACTCCCAGCCCCTTGGTGATGTGTGTCCTCTGGTTTGAGGTCACATGTGATGGGTTCCTCATCTTTTGATGATGTGGCCCCACTGGTGTGAGGACACTCCTGCCTGCTTCCCATCCCCTTGGTGATGTGGTCTCTCCGGCGAGAGTCTGATCCTGGTTGGGTTCCTCACACTTCTGTGAGGTGGGCCCTCTTCTCTGAGGTCACTCCTGCCTGGCTAGCACACCCCGCCTTGGCGACGTCGGACCTCTGGTGGCAGTTGGAGCCTGCTGGGAGCCTCCTCCCCTCGGTGATGAGGCCCTCTGGCATCAGGCCCTAACTGCTGGGTTCCCACATTTTCTGATACGTCCTAAGTGGTGCGAGGGCACTCCTGCCAGGTTCCCATCCCCATGGGCATGTGGGCCTTCTGCTCTAAGGTCCCAACACCTGTGTTGTTCACCGTTTCATGATGTTGGCTCTCTGGTGTTAGTTCACTCAGGCCTAGATCCCATAGACTCTGTGCTCTGAGCCGCCTGCTGGGAGGTTCCTACTGCTGAATTCCTTACCTTTTCTATTCTTTGGGTTCTGTGTTTTCATGCTTCTCCTTCCTGACTCACTCCCAGCCCCTTTGTGATGTAGGTCCTCTGGTTTGAGGCCACATGTGCTGGTTTCCTCACCTTTATTGATGTGGCCCCACTGGTGTGAGGACACTCCTGCCTGGTTCCCATCCACTTGGTGATGGGGGCCCTCTGGTGAGAGCCTGATCCTGGCTGGATTCCTCACCCTTCTGTGAGGTAGACCCTCTGCTGTGAGGTCACTCCTGCCTGGCTGGCACACGTCACCTTGGCGATGTGGGCCCTCAGTTGGGAGTTGGTGCCTGCTGGGAGTCTCCTCCCCTCGGTAATGAGGGCCCTCTGGCGTCAGGCCCTAACTCATGGGCTCCCAAAATTTTCTGATGTGCGCCCTGTCGTGTGAGTACACTCCTGCTGGGGTCCCATCCCCATGGGGATGTTGGCTTTCTGCTCTGAGGTCCCAACGCCTGGGTTGCTCACAGTGTCCGAATGTGGGCCCTCTGTTGTGAGTTCACTCCGGCATGGATCCCATAGCCTCGGTGCTCTGGGCCACTTGCTTAGAGCTTCCAGCGGCGGGGTTCCTCACCTTTTTATTCTATGGGCCCTCTGTTGTGAGTCTCCTCCTGCATGCCTCACTCCCAGCCCTTTCGTGATGTGTGTCCCCTTATTTGAGGCCACATGTGCTGTGTTCCTCACCTTTGGCTGATGTGGCCCCACTGGTGTGAGGACACTCCTGCCTGGTTTCCATCCCCTTGGTGATGTGGGCCCTCTGGTTAGAGTCTGATCCTGGTTGGGTTCCTCACACTTCTGTGAGGTGGGCCCTCTGCTGTGAGGTAACTCCTGCCTGGCTTGCTCTCATTGCCTTGGTAACGTCGGCCCTCTGGTGGCATTTGGAGCCTGCTGGTAGCCTCCTCTCCTCGGTGATGAGGGCCCTCTGGCGTCAGGCCCTAACTGCTGGGTTCCCACATTTTCTGATACGTGTTAAGTTGTGCGAGGACACTCCTGCGAGGTTCCTATCCCCATGGGGATGTGGGTCTTCTGCTCTGAGGTTCCACCGGCTGGGTTGCTCACAGTTTCATGATGTGGGCCCTCTGCTGTGAGTTCACTGTGGCCTGGATCCCATAGACTCCGTGCTCTGGGCCACCTGCTGGGAGGTTCAAACTGCTGGATTCCTCACATTTTTTATTCTGTGGGCCCTGTGTTGTTAGGCTACTCCTGCTTGCCTCACTCGGAGCACCGAGGAAATGTGGGTCCTCTGGTTTAGGCCACATGTGCTGGGTTCCTCACCTTTCTATAATGTGGCCACACTGGTGTGAGGACACTGCTGCCTTTTTCCGATCCCCTTGGTGATGTGGGCTCTCTGGTGAGAGTCTTATCCTGGCTGGTTTCCTCACCCTTCTGTGAGGTAGACCCTCTGCTGTGAGGTCACTCCTGCCTGGCTGGCACACATCACCTTGGCGACGTGGGCCCTCAGTTGGGAGTTGGTGCCTGCTGGGGGTCTCCACCCCTCGGTAATGAGGGCCCTCTGGCGTCAGACCCTAACTCCTGGGCTCCCAAAATTTTCTGATGTGCGCCCTGTGGTGCGACTACACTCCTGCCAGGTTCCCAACCCCATGGGAATGTGGGCCTTCTGCTCTGAGGTCCCAACGGTGGGTTGCTCAGTTTCATGGTGAGGGTCCTCTGGTGTGAGTTCACTCCGCCCTGGATCCAATAGCCTCGCTGCTCCTGGCTGCCTGCGGGGAGGTTCCAACTGCGGGATTCCTCACCTTTTTTCTTCTATGGGCCCTCTTTTTTGAGACTCCTCCTGCCTGCCTGACTCCCAGCCCGTTGGTGATGTGTGTCCTCTGGTTTGAGGCTACGTGTGCTGGGTCCCTCACCTTTCGATTATGTGGCCCCACTGGTGTGAGGACACTCCTGCCTGGTTCCTATCCCCTTGGTGATGTGGGCCCTCTGGTGAGAGTCTGATCCTGGCTGGGTTCCTCACCCTTCTGTGAGGTGGACCCTCTGCTGTGAGGTCACTCCTGCCTGGCTGGCACACCCCACCTTGGCAACGTCGGACCTCTTGTGGCAGTTGGAGCCTGCTGGGAGCTTCCTTTCCTCGGTGATGAGGGCCCTCTGGCGTCAGGCCCTAACTTCTGGGCTCCCAAAATTCTCTAATGTGCGCCCTGTGGTGCGAGTACACTCCTGCCAGGTTCCCAACCACATGGGAATGTGGGCCTTCTGCTCTGAGGTCCCAACGGCTGGGTTGCTCACAGTTTCATGATGAGGGCCCTCTGTTTTGTGTTCAGTCAGGCCTGGATCCCATATCCTCGCTGCTCCTGGCCGCCTGCTGGGAGGTTCCAACTGCGGGATTCCTCACCTTTTTTATTCTATGGGCCCTCTGTTTTGAGGCTCCTCCTGCCTGCCTCACTCCCAGCCCCTTGGTGATGTGTGTCCTCTAGTTTGAGGCCACGTGTGCTGGGTCCATCACATTTCGGTGATGTGGCCCCACTGGTGTGAGGACACTCCTGCCTGGTTTCCATTCCCTTGGTGATGTGGGCCCTCTGGTGAGAGTCTGATCCTCTTTGGGTTCCTCACACTTTTGTGTGGTTGGCCCTCTGCTCTGAGGTCACTCCTGCCTGGCTGGCACACACCGCATTGGTGATGTCAGCCCTCTGGTAGCAGTTGGAGCTTGCTGGGAGCCTCCTCTCCTCAGTGATGAGGGCCCTCTGGCGTCTGGCCCTAACTGCTGGGCTCCCCACATTTTCTGATGTGTGCCCACTGGTGCGATGACACTCCTGCTTGGTTCCCTCCCCCATGGGGATGTGGGCCTTGTGCTCTGAGGTCACAACGGCTGGGTTGCTTACAGTATCATGATGAGGGCCCTCTGTTGTGAGTTCATCACTGCCTGGATCCCATAGCCTCGGTGATCTGGGCTGCCTGCTGGGATGTTCCAACGGCTGGTTTCCTCACCTTTTTTATACAATGGGCCATGTGTTGGGAGGTTAATCCTGCCTGCCTCGCTCCGAGACCCATGGTGATGTGGGTCTTCTGGTTTGAGGCCACATGTGCTGGGTACCTCAACTTTCGATGATGTGGTCCCACGGGTGTGAGGACACTCCTGCCTGGTTCCCAGCCCCTTGCTGTTGTGGGCACTCTGGTGAGGGTCTGATCCTTCCTGGGTTCCTTACCCTTCTGTGAGGTGGGCCCTCTGATGTGAGGTCACTCCTGCATGGCTGGCTCACGTCGCCTTGGCGACGTGGGTCTTCTGTTGGCCACTGAAGCATACTGGGAGCCTCCTACCCTCTTTAATGAGGGCCCTGGAAAAAACGCATATGCCCTTTTTGACAAAGTGCATCATTGTCGACATTCTGACTCTTTTCCTATACTTTCAGAGGATTTCCCGTCTACCTCCTGAAATCTTAGTCCTGGAATTCTACCCCACGTTCAAGTCCTCTTTGTAGCCTTACTTCAATATATTTTTGGATGAGAGCTGTCATTTATAACTCTGCAGGTTTGTGAATTACAGTGCCCCTGAGCTGCTTTCTTCAACTCGCTTTCTTGTGAGCTGGCCGCAAAACCGCAGGATTGCTTCAGGCCCTAATCTGGTTCTGGCAGGGCACGATGAGCCTTTGGTTAAACCCTCTTCCTGGTGGGAAATGAGCGTTCCATTTGCCCGTGCAGACACCTACAGCTAGTCTCTCATTGGTTCTCCCTATTCATGTTCATCTTGCGCAGAAATTGCAAACTGTGCCAAACAGGATGTTAAAGGCACTGACTCTCCAAGTGGAGAGAGTGTTAGGAAAGCGTCTGGTATGGTGAACCCGAGTACCAGTGGACGAAAACTGAGACGCATTTAAAAACGTTTCCCGGTCACACGGTGGACCATACTCTGGGATTCCCATGCATGTATGAGCTGAAGGAAGAATCCCTTAAACCTGGAGAGTTGAGACCCATGGAATGGGTACCATGCAGTATGACTTCAAAGGGTCTGCATTTGCTCACTGAACCTCACCAATGGTATCCGCCCGAAGTGTCCAGCCTTATGTCTCACCCAGCTCTAGGTGTAGATGTGGTAACTCCAGGTTGCATCACAAGCCCTGAATGAATTATTTAAGATTTGCTCTGTATTTCACTGTCATTGTGTTTTGTTTGTGAAATTTATTATGATAATGGGATTTATCGGATTTTCACTGCTGCGTTTAGGCCGCTGTACACACGCTTGATTTCCTTATGGAGACATATAAATCCATGGGTCTTAAGATTCTTACTTGTCAGGTATATACCCAGGCTTTGAATATGGGGTGTTGAGTCCATTTCGTTGAGCAAGGAGTACGTCGTGTCTATTATATATTTGCCTTATTGAACGGTATCTGTGCTAATTTCAATCTCTGGTTTGATGCAGCACCCCAACTCACCTTTCCCCATAAGCAAGCATAAGTTGGTTGTCTAAATTTGAGACCCTGTTCGGTTTTGTAATTCAGTTCATGTGTAGCCAAGTTTACATTCCGTGTATTAGTGACATCTTATGATGTTTCTTTTTCTGTGTGACTTATTTCTTGTAGAATCGTCGGACCTGAATCCACTCATTATGCCGCTACGGGCCTGATGACGTAGATCACATTGCTGACTGATATTCCATTGTACGTACGTACCACAACATCTTTATCCATTTTTTGCTTTCTCGGATATTTAACTTGTACCGTAGACGAGGTTCTTGTAAACAGAGCCGTCCCAAACTTTGGGGTGGCTGTGTGTTTTTGATTTTAATTTCCCTAAGCTATAGGACCATAAGTGGAAGTGCCATAGGCTGTGTTGCTTTGTTTACTACGTGTTTCAGGAAACACCATACACTTCTCCAGATTGGCTGTTGGCAATTTACATCCCGCCCATCAGCATCACAAGGCTCCCTATTCTCCACAACCTGTCCTGCCTTTCTGGATTTTACACTTTTTTCAGATGGCCCTTTGGCCCGGGGGGCAGTGAGACTTCATTGTAATGCAGATTTCCTTTACAGGCTTGCTTGGTTGGCCAAAAAGGGCGTATGCGTTTTTTCCTGAATATATTCAGGAAAAAACGCATACGCCCTTTTTGGCCAAGTGCATCATTATGGACATTCGGCCTCTTTTCCTATGCTTTAAGTGCAATTCCAGTCTACCCCGTGAAATCGTTTTCCTGAAATTCTGCCCCGCTTTCAAGTCCTCTTCGAAGACTTACTTCAATACATTTTTGGACGATACCTGTCATTCATAACTCTGCAGGTTTGTGAATTACAGTGCCCCTGGGCTCTTTTCTTCAACTCGCTATCTTATGAGCTGGCCGAAAAACCGCAGGATTGCTTCGAGCCCTAAGCTGGTTCCGGCAGGGCACGCTGAGCCTTTGGTTAATTCCTCTTCCTGGTGGGAAATGAGCGTTCCATTTGCCCGTGCAGACACCTACAGCTAGTCTCTCATTGGTTCTCCCTATTCCTGTTCATCTTGCGCAGAAATTGCAAACTGTGCCAAACAGGAGGTTAAAGGCACTGACTCTCCAAGTGGAGAGAGTGTTAGTAAAGCGTCTGGAACGGTGCACCCGAGTACCAGGTGTCGAAACCTGAGATGCATGTGAAAACGATTCCCAATCACACGGTGGACCATACTCTTGGTTTCCCATGCATGTTTTAGCTGAAGGAAGAATCCCTTAAACCTGGAGAGTTGGGACCCATGGAATGGGTACCATGCAGTATGACTTCAAAGGGTCTGCGTTTGCTCACCGAACCTCACCACGGCTATCAGCCCGAAGTGTCCAGCCTTATGTCTCACCCAGCTCTGGGTGTAGATGTGGTAAATCCAGGTTGCATCACAAGCCCTGAATCAATTATTTAAGGATTGCTCTCTATTTCACTGTCATTGTGTATTGTTTTTGAAATTTATTTTGTTAATGGGATTTATCGGATTTTCACTGCTGTGTTTAGGCCACTGTACACACGCTTGACTTCCTTATGGAGACATATAAATCCATGGGTCTTAAGATTTTTACTTGTCAGGTATATTCCCAGGCGTTGAATATGGGGTGTTGAATCCATTTCGTTGAGCAAGAAGTAGGTCTTGTCTATTATATATTTGGCTTATGGAACGGTATCTGTGCTAATTTCAATCTCTGGTTTTATGCAGCACCCCAACTCACCTTTCCCCATAAGCAAGCATAAGTTGGTTTTCTAAATTTGAGACCCTGTTCTGTTTTGTAATACAGTTCATGTGTAGCCAAGTTTACGTTCCGTGTATTAGTGATATCTTATGATGTTTCTTTTTCTGTGTGACTTATTTCTCGTAGAATCGTCGTACCTGAATCCACTCATTATGCCACTATGGGCCTGATGACGTAGATCTCATTGCTGAGTGATATTCCATTGTACGTACGTACCACAACTTCTTTATCCATTTTTTGCTTTCTCGGATATTTAACTTGTACCGTAGACGAAGTTCTTGTAAAAAAGCGGTCCCAGACTTTGGGGTGGCTGTGTGTTTTGGATTTTAATTTCCCTAAGCTATAGGACCATAAGTGGAAGTGCCATAGGCTGTGTTGCTTTGTTTCCTACGTGTTTCAGGAAACACCATACACTTCTCCAGAGTGGCTGTTTGCAATTTACATCCCGCCCATCAGCATAACAAGGCTCCCTGTTCTCCATGACCTGTCCTGCCTTTCTGGATTTTACACTTGTTTCAGATGGCCTTTTGGACCGGGAGGCAGTGAGACTTCATTGTAGTGCAGATTTCCTTTACACGCTTGCTTGGTTGACCAAAAAGGGCGTATGCGTTATTTCCTGAATATATTCAGGAAAAAACGCATACGCCCTTTTTGGCCAAGTGCAACATTGTGGACATTCTGCCTCTTTTCCTATGGTTTAAGTGCAATTCCAGTCTACCACCTGAAATCGTTTTCCTGTAATTCTGCCCCGCTTTCAAGTCCTCTTCGAAGACTTACTTCAATACATTTTTGGACGATAGCTATCATTCATAACTCTGCATGTGTGTGAATTACAGTGCCCCTGAGCTCCTTTCTTCAAATCGCTTTCTTGTGAGCTGGCCGCAAAACCGCAGGATTGCTTCAGGCCCTAATCTGGTTCCGGCAGGGCACACTGAGCCTTTGGTTAATTCCTCTTCCTGTTGGGAAATGAGCGTTCCATTTGCCCGAGCAGACACCTACAGCTAGTCTCTCATTGGTTCTCCCTATTTCTGTTCATCTTGCGCAGAAATTGCAAACTGTGCCAAACAGGAGGTTAAAGACACTGACTCTCCAAGTGGGGAGAGTGTTAGTAAAGCGTCTGGAGCGGTGAACCCGAGTACCAGGGGACGAAACCTGAGATGCATATGAAAACGTTTCCCAATCACACGGTGGACCATACTCTGGGTTTCCCATGCATGTTTTAGCTGAAGGAAGAATCCCTTAAACCTGGAGAGTTGGGACCCATGGAATGGCTACCATGCAGTATGACTTCAAAGGGTCTGCGTTTGCTCACCGAACCTCACCATTGCTATCAGCCCGAAGTGTCCAGCCTGATGTCTCACCCAGCTCTGGGTGTATATGTGGTAAATCCAGGTTGCATCACAAGCCCTGAATGAATTATTTAAGAATTGCTCTCTATTTCACTGTCATGGTGTTTTGTTTTTGAAATTAATTTTGATAATGGGATTTATCGGATTTTCACTGCTGCGTTTAGGCCGCTGTACACACGCTTGATTTCCTTATGGAGACATATAAATCCATGGGTTTTAACATTCTTACTTGTCAGGTATATTTCCAGGCGTTGAATATGGGGTGTTGAGTCCATTTCGTTGAGCAAGGGGTAGGTCTTGTCTATTATATATTTGGCTTATGGAATGGTATCTGTGCTAATTTCAATCTCTGGTTTGATGCAGCACCCCAACTCACCTTTCCCCATAAGCAAGCATAAGTTGGTTTTCTAAATATAAGACCATGTTCTGTTTTGTAATTCAGTTCATGTTTAGCCAAGTTTACGTTCCATGTATTAGTGATATCTTATGATGTTTCTTTTTCTGTGTGACTTATTTCTCGTAGAATCGTCGTACCTGAATCCACTCATTATGCCGCTACGGGCCTGATGACGTAGATCTCATTGCTGAGTGATATTCCATTGTACGTACGTACCTCAAATTCTTTATCCATTTTTTGCTTTCTCGGATATTTAACTTGTACCGTAGACGAGGTTCTTGTAAACAGAGCCGTCCCAAATGTTGGGGTGGCTGTGTGTTTTTGATTTTAATTTTCCTAAGCTATAGGACCATAAGTGGAAGTGCCATAGGCTGTGTTGCTTTGTTTCCTATGTGTTTCAGGAAACACCATACACTTCTCCAGAGTGGCTGTTGGCAATTTACATCCCGACCATCAGCATAACAAGGCTCCCTCTTCTCCATGACCTGTCCTGCCTTTCTGGATTTTACACTTTTTTCAGATGGCGCTTTTGACCGGGGGGCAGTGAGACTTCATTGTAGTGCAGATTTCCTTTACACGCTTGCTTGGTTGGCCAAAAAGGGCGTATGCGTTTTTTCCTGAATATATTCAGGAAAAAACGCATACGCCCTTTTTGGCCAAGTGCATCATTGTGGACATTCTGCCTCTTTTCCTATGCTTTAAGTGCAATTCCAGTCTACCACCTGAAATCGTTTTCCTGAAATTCTGCCCCGCTTTCAAGTCCTCTTCCAAGACTTACTTCAATACATTTTTGGACGATAGCTGTCATTCATAACTCTGCAGGTTTGTGAATTACAGTGCCCCTGAGCTCCTTTCTTCAACTCGCTTTCTTGTGAGCTGGCCGCAAAACCGCAGGATTGTTTCAGGCCCTAATCTGGTTCCGGCAGGGCATGCTGAGCCTTTGGTTAATTCCTCTTCCTGGTGGGAAATGAGCGTTCCATTTGCCCGTGCAGACACCTACAGCTAGACTCTCATTGGTTGTCCCTATTCCTGTTCATCTTGCGCAGAAATTGCAAACTGTGCCAAACAGAAGTTTAAAGGCACTGACTTTCCAAGTGGGGAGAGTGTTAGTAAAGTGTCTGGAACGGTGCACCCGAGTACCAGGGGATGAAACCTGAGATGCATTTGAAAACGTTTCCCAATCACACGGTGGAACATACTCCGGGTTTCCCATGCATGTTTTAGCTGAAAGAAGAATCCCTTAAACCTGGAGAGTTGGGACCCATGGAATGGGTACCATGCAGTATGACTTCAAAGGGTCTGCGTTTGTTCACCGAACATCACCAATGCTATCAGCCCGAAGTGTTCAGCCTTATGTCTCAACCAGCTCTGGGTGTAGATGTGGTAAATCCAGGTTGCATCACAAGCCCTGAATGAATTATTTAAGAATTGCTCTCTATTTCACTGTCATTGTGTTTTGTTTTTGAAATTTATTTTGTTAATGAGATTTATCGGATTTTCACTGCTGCGTTTAGGCCACTGTACACACGCTTGACTTCCTTATTTAGACATATAAATCCATGGGTCTTAAGATTCTTACTTGTCAGGTATATTCCCAGGCGTTGAATATGGGGTGTTGATTCCATTTCGTTGAGCAAGGAGTAGGTCTTGTCTATTATATATTTGGCTTATGGAACGGTATCTGTGCTAATTTCAATCTCTGCTTTGATGCAGCATCCCAACTCACCTTTCCCCATAAGCAAGCATAAGTTGGTTTTCTAAATTCGAGACCCTGTTCTGTTTTGTAATTCAGTTCATGTGTAGCCAAGTTTACGTTCCGTGTATTAGTGATATCTTATGATGTTTCTTTTTCTGTGTGACTTATTTCTCGTAGAATCGTCGTACCTGAATCCACTCATTATGCCGCTTCGGGACTCATGACGTAGATTTCATTGCTGAGTGATATTCCATTGTACGTGCGTACCACAACTTCTTTATCCATTTTTTGCTTTCTCTGATATTTAACTTGTACCGTAGACGAGGTTCTTGTAAACAGAGCCGTCCCAAACTTTGGGGTGGCTGTGTGTTTTTGATTTTAATTTCCCTAAGCTATAGGACCCTAAGTGGAAGTGCCATAGGCTGTGTTGCTTTGTTTCCTACGAGTTTCAGTAAACACCATACACTTCTCCAGAGTGGCTGTGGGCAATTTACCTCCCTCCCATCAGCATAACAAGATTCCCTGTTCTCCATGACCTGTCCTGCCTTTCTGGATTTTACACTTTTTTCAGATGGCCCTCTTGACGGGGGGGAGTGAGACTTCATTGTAGTGCAGTTTTCCTTTACACACTTGCTTGGTTGGCCAAAAACGGCGTATGCGTTTTTTCCTGAATATATTCAGGAAAAAACGCATACGCCCTTTTTGGGCAAGTGCATCATTGTCGACATGCTGCCTCTTTTCCTATGCTTTAAGTGCAATTCCAGTCTAACCCCTGAAATCATTTTCCTTAAATTCTGCCCCGCTTTTAAGTCCTCTTCGAAGACTTACTTCAATACATTTTTGGACGATAGCTGTCATTCATAACTCTGCAGGTTTGTGAATTACAGTGCCCCTGAGCTCCTTTCTTCAACTCACTGTCTTGTGAGCTGGCCGCAAAACCGCAGGATTGCTTCAGGCCCTAATCTGGTTCCGGCAGGGCACGCTGAGCCTTTGGTTAATCCCTCTTCCTGGTGGGAGATGAGCGTTCCATTTGCCCGTGCAGACACCTACAGCTAGTCTCTCATTAGTTCTCCCTATTCCTGTTCATCTTGCGCAGAAATTGCAACTGTGCCAAACAGGACGTTAAAGGCACTGACTCTCCAAGTGGGGAGAGTGTTAGTAAAGCGTCTGGAACGGTGAACCCGAGTACCAGGGGACGAAACCTGAGATGCATTTGAAAACGTTTCCCAATCACACGGTGGACCATACTCTGCGTTTCCCATGCATGTTTTAGCTAAAGGAAGAATCCCTTAAATCTGGAGAGTTGCGACCCATGGAATGGGTACCGTTCAGTATGACTTCAAAGGGTCTGCGTTTGCTCACCAAACCTCACCAATGCTATCAGCCCAAAGTGTCCAGCCTTATGTCTCACCCAGCTCTGGGTGTAGATGTGGTAAATCCAGGTTGCATCACAAGCCCTGAATGAATTATTTAAGAATTGCTCTCTATTTCACTGTCATTGTGTTTTGTTTTTGAAATTTATTTTGTTAATGGGATTTATCGGATTTTCACTGCTGCGTTTAGGCCGCTGTACACACGCTTGATTTCCTTATGGAGACATATAAATCCATGGGTCTTAAGATTCTTACTTGTCAGGTATATTCCCAGGCGTTGAATATGTGGTGTTGAGTCCATTTCGTTGAGCAAGGAGTAGGTCTTGTCTATTATATATTTGGCTTATGGAACTGTATCTGTGCTAATTTCAATCTCTGGTTTGATGCAGCACCCCAACTCACCTTTCCCCATAAGCAAGCATAAGTTGGCTTTCTAAATTTGAGACCCTGTTCTGTTTTGTAATTCAGTTCATGTGTAGCCAAGTTTACGTTCCGTGTATTAGTGATATCATATGATGTTTCTATTTCTGTGTGACTTATTTCTCGTAGACTCGTCGTACGTGAATCCACTCATTATGCCGCTACGGGCCTGATGACGTAGATCTTATTGCTGAGTGATATTCAATTGTACGTGCGTACCACAACTTCTTTATCCATTTTCTGCTTTGTCGGATATTTAACTTGTACCGTAGACGAGGTTCTTGTAAACAGAGCCGTCCCAAACTTTGGGGTGGCTGTGTGTTTTTGATTTTAATTTCCCTAAGCTATAGGACCATACGTGGAAGTGCCATAGGCTGTGTTGCTTTGTTTCCTACGTGTTTCAGGAAACACCATACACTTCTCCAGAGTGGCTGTTGGCAATTTACATCCCGTCCATCAGCATAACAAGGCTCCCTGTTCTCCATGACCTGTCCTGCCTTTCTGGATTTTACACTTGTTTCAGCTGGCCCTTTTGACCGGGGGGCAGTGAGACTTCATTGTAGTGCAGATTTCCTTTACACGCTTGCTTGGTTGGCCAAAAAGGGCGTATGCGTTTTTTCCTGAATATATTCAGGAAAAAACGCATACGCCCTTTTTGGCCAAGTGCATCATTGTGGACATTCTGCCTCTTTTCCTATGCTTTAAGTGCAATTCCAGTCTACCCCCTGAAATCGTTTTCCTGAAATTCTGCCCCACTTTCAGTCCTCTTCGAAGACTTAATTCAATACATTTTTGGACCATAGCTGTCATTCATAACTCTGCAGGTTTGTGAATTACAGTGCCCCTGAGCTCCTTTCTTCAACTTGCTTTCTTGTGAGCTGGCCGCAAAACCGCAGGATTGCTTCAGGCCCTAATCTTTTTCTGGCAGGGCACGCTGAGCCTTTGGTTAATTCCTCTTCCTGGTGGGAAATGAGTGTTCCATTTGCCCGTGCAGACACCTACAACTAGTCTCTCATTGCTTCTCCCTATTCCTGTTAATCTTGCGCAGAAATTGCAAACTGTGCCAAACAGTAGGTTAAAGGCACTGACTCTCCAAGTGGGGAGAGTGTTAGTAAAGCGTCTGGAACGGTGAACCCGAGTACCAGGGGACGAAACCTGAGATGCATTTGAAAACGTTTCCCAATCACATGGTGGACCATACTCTGTGTTTCCCACGCATGTTTTAGCTGAAGGAAGAATCCCTTAAACCTGGAGAGTTGGGACCCATGGAATGGGTACCATGCAGTATGACTTCAAAGGATCTGCGTTTGCTCAACCAACCTCACCAATGCTATCAGCCCGAAGTGTCCAGCATTATGTCTCACCCAGCTCTGGGTGTAGGTGTGGTAAATCCAGGTTGCATCACAAGCCCTGAATGATTTATTTAAGAATTGCTCTCTATTTCACTGTCATTGGGTTGTGTTTGTGAAATTTATTTTGATAATGGGATTTATCGGATTTTCACTGCTGCGTTTAGGCCCCTGTACACACGCTTGACTTTCTTATGGAGACATATACATCCATGGGTCTTAAGATTCTTACTTGTCAGGTAAATTCCCAGGCGTTGAATATGGGGTGTTGAGTCCATTTCGTTGAGCAAGGAGTAGGTCTTGTCTATTATATATTTGGTTTATGGAACGGTATCTGTGCTAATTTCAATCTCTGGTTTGATGCAGCACCCCAACTCACATTTCCCCATAAGCAAGCATAAGTTGGTTTTCTAAATTCGAGACCCTCTTCTGTTTTGTAATTCAGTTCATGTGTAGCTAAGTTTACGTTCCGTGTATTAGTGATATCTTATGATGTTTCTTTTTCTGTGTGACTTATTTCTCGTAGAATCGTCGTACCTGAATCCACTCATTATGCCGCTACGGGACTCATGACGTAGATTTCATTGCTGAGTGATATTCCATTGTACGTGCGTACCACAACTTCTTTATCCATTTTTTGCTTTCTCTGATATTTAACTTGTACCGTAGACGAGGTTCTTGTAAACAGAGCCGTCCCAAACTTTGGGGTGGCTGTGTGTTTTTGATTTTAATTTCCCTAAGCTATAGGACCCTAAGTGGAAGTGCCATAGGCTGTGTTGCTTTGTTTCCTACGAGTTTCAGTAAACACCATACACTTCTCCAGAGTGGCTGTGGGCAATTTACATCCCTCCCATCAGCATAACAAGATTCCCTGTTCTCCATGACCTGTCCTGCCTTTCTGGATTTTACACTTTTTTCAGATGGCCCTCTTGACGGGGGGGAGTGAGACTTCATTGTAGTGCAGTTTTCCTTTACACGCTTGCTTGGTTGGCCAAAAACGGCGTATGCGTTTTTTCCTGAATATATTCAGGAAAAAACGCATACGCCCTTTTTGGGCAAGTGCATCATTGTCGACATGCTGCCTCTTTTCCTATGCTTTAAGTGCAATTCCAGTCTAACCCCTGAAATCATTTTCCTTAAATTCTGCCCCGCTTTTAAGTCCTCTTCGAAGACTTACTTCAATACATTTTTGGACGATAGCTGTCATTCATAACTCTGCAGGTTTGTGAATTACAGTGCCCCTGAGCTCCTTTCTTCAACTCACTGTCTTGTGAGCTGGCCGCAAAACCGCAGGATTGCTTCAGGCCCTAATCTGGTTCCGGCAGGGCACGCTGAGCCTTTGGTTAATCCCTCTTCCTGGTGGGAGATGAGCGTTCCATTTGCCCGTGCAGACACCTACAGCTAGTCTCTCATTAGTTCTCCCTATTCCTGTTCATCTTGCGCAGAAATTGCAACTGTGCCAAACAGGACGTTAAAGGCACTGACTCTCCAAGTGGGGAGAGTGTTAGTAAAGCGTCTGGAACGGTGAACCCGAGTACCAGGGGACGAAACCTGAGATGCATTTGAAAACGTTTCCCAATCACACGGTGGACCATACTCTGCGTTTCCCATGCATGTTTTAGCTAAAGGAAGAATCCCTTAAATCTGGAGAGTTGCGACCCATGGAATGGGTACCGTTCAGTATGACTTCAAAGGGTCTGCGTTTGCTCACCAAACCTCACCAATGCTATCAGCCCAAAGTGTCCAGCCTTATGTCTCACCCAGCTCTGGGTGTAGATGTGGTAAATCCAGGTTGCATCACAAGCCCTGAATGAATTATTTAAGAATTGCTCTCTATTTCACTGTCATTGTGTTTTGTTTTTGAAATTTATTTTGTTAATGGGATTTATCGGATTTTCACTGCTGCGTTTAGGCCGCTGTACACACGCTTGATTTCCTTATGGAGACATATAAATCCATGGGTCTTAAGATTCTTACTTGTCAGGTATATTCCCAGGCGTTGAATATGTGGTGTTGAGTCCATTTCGTTGAGCAAGGAGTAGGTCTTGTCTATTATATATTTGGCTTATGGAACTGTATCTGTGCTAATTTCAATCTCTGGTTTGATGCAGCACCCCAACTCACCTTTCCCCATAAGCAAGCATAAGTTGGCTTTCTAAATTTGAGACCCTGTTCTGTTTTGTAATTCAGTTCATGTGTAGCCAAGTTTACGTTCCGTGTATTAGTGATATCATATGATGTTTCTATTTCTGTGTGACTTATTTCTCGTAGACTCGTCGTACGTGAATCCACTCATTATGCCGCTACGGGCCTGATGACGTAGATCTTATTGCTGAGTGATATTCAATTGTACGTGCGTACCACAACTTCTTTATCCATTTTCTGCTTTGTCGGATATTTAACTTGTACCGTAGACGAGGTTCTTGTAAACAGAGCCGTCCCAAACTTTGGGGTGGCTGTGTGTTTTTGATTTTAATTTCCCTAAGCTATAGGACCATACGTGGAAGTGCCATAGGCTGTGTTGCTTTGTTTCCTACGTGTTTCAGGAAACACCATACACTTCTCCAGAGTGGCTGTTGGCAATTTACATCCCGTCCATCAGCATAACAAGGCTCCCTGTTCTCCATGACCTGTCCTGCCTTTCTGGATTTTACACTTGTTTCAGCTGGCCCTTTTGACCGGGGGGCAGTGAGACTTCATTGTAGTGCAGATTTCCTTTACACGCTTGCTTGGTTGGCCAAAAAGGGCGTATGCGTTTTTTCCTGAATATATTCAGGAAAAAACGCATACGCCCTTTTTGGCCAAGTGCATCATTGTGGACATTCTGCCTCTTTTCCTATGCTTTAAGTGCAATTCCAGTCTACCCCCTGAAATCGTTTTCCTGAAATTCTGCCCCACTTTCAGTCCTCTTCGAAGACTTAATTCAATACATTTTTGGACCATAGCTGTCATTCATAACTCTGCAGGTTTGTGAATTACAGTGCCCCTGAGCTCCTTTCTTCAACTTGCTTTCTTGTGAGCTGGCCGCAAAACCGCAGGATTGCTTCAGGCCCTAATCTTTTTCTGGCAGGGCACGCTGAGCCTTTGGTTAATTCCTCTTCCTGGTGGGAAATGAGTGTTCCATTTGCCCGTGCAGACACCTACAACTAGTCTCTCATTGCTTCTCCCTATTCCTGTTAATCTTGCGCAGAAATTGCAAACTGTGCCAAACAGTAGGTTAAAGGCACTGACTCTCCAAGTGGGGAGAGTGTTAGTAAAGCGTCTGGAACGGTGAACCCGAGTACCAGGGGACGAAACCTGAGATGCATTTGAAAACGTTTCCCAATCACATGGTGGACCATACTCTGTGTTTCCCACGCATGTTTTAGCTGAAGGAAGAATCCCTTAAACCTGGAGAGTTGGGACCCATGGAATGGGTACCATGCAGTATGACTTCAAAGGATCTGCGTTTGCTCAACCAACCTCACCAATGCTATCAGCCCGAAGTGTCCAGCATTATGTCTCACCCAGCTCTGGGTGTAGGTGTGGTAAATCCAGGTTGCATCACAAGCCCTGAATGATTTATTTAAGAATTGCTCTCTATTTCACTGTCATTGGGTTGTGTTTGTGAAATTTATTTTGATAATGGGATTTATCGGATTTTCACTGCTGCGTTTAGGCCCCTGTACACACGCTTGACTTTCTTATGGAGACATATACATCCATGGGTCTTAAGATTCTTACTTGTCAGGTAAATTCCCAGGCGTTGAATATGGGGTGTTGAGTCCATTTCGTTGAGCAAGGAGTAGGTCTTGTCTATTATATATTTGGTTTATGGAACGGTATCTGTGCTAATTTCAATCTCTGGTTTGATGCAGCACCCCAACTCACATTTCCCCATAAGCAAGCATAAGTTGGTTTTCTAAATTCGAGACCCTCTTCTGTTTTGTAATTCAGTTCATGTGTAGCTAAGTTTACGTTCCGTGTATTAGTGATATCTTATGATGTTTCTTTTTCTGTGTGACTTATTTCTCGTAGAATCGTCGTACCTGAATCCACTCATTATGCCGCTACGGGACTCATGACGTAGATTTCATTGCTGAGTGATATTCCATTGTACGTGCGTACCACAACTTCTTTATCCATTTTTTGCTTTCTCTGATATTTAACTTGTACCGTAGACGAGGTTCTTGTAAACAGAGCCGTCCCAAACTTTGGGGTGGCTGTGTGTTTTTGATTTTAATTTCCCTAAGCTATAGGACCCTAAGTGGAAGTGCCATAGGCTGTGTTGCTTTGTTTCCTACGAGTTTCAGTAAACACCATACACTTCTCCAGAGTGGCTGTGGGCAATTTACATCCCTCCCATCAGCATAACAAGATTCCCTGTTCTCCATGACCTGTCCTGCCTTTCTGGATTTTACACTTTTTTCAGATGGCCCTCTTGACGGGGGGGAGTGAGACTTCATTGTAGTGCAGTTTTCCTTTACACGCTTGCTTGGTTGGCCAAAAACGGCGTATGCGTTTTTTCCTGAATATATTCAGGAAAAAACGCATACGCCCTTTTTGGGCAAGTGCATCATTGTCGACATGCTGCCTCTTTTCCTATGCTTTAAGTGCAATTCCAGTCTAACCCCTGAAATCATTTTCCTTAAATTCTGCCCCGCTTTTAAATCCTCTTCGAAGACTTACTTCAATACATTTTTGGACGATAGCTGTCATTCATAACTCTGCAGGTTTGTGAATTACAGTGCCCCTGAGCTCCTTTCTTCAACTCACTGTCTTGTGAGCTGGCCGCAAAACCGCAGGATTGCTTCAGGCCCTAATCTGGTTCCGGCAGGGCACGCTGAGCCTTTGGTTAATCCCTCTTCCTGGTGGGAGATGAGCGTTCCATTTGCCCGTGCAGACACCTACAGCTAGTCTCTCATTAGTTCTCCCTATTCCTGTTCATCTTGCGCAGAAATTGCAACTGTGCCAAACAGGACGTTAAAGGCACTGACTCTCCAAGTGGGGAGAGTGTTAGTAAAGCGTCTGGAACGGTGAACCCGAGTACCAGGGGTCGAAACCTGAGATGCATTTGAAAACGTTTCCCAATCACACGGTGGACCATACTTTGGGTTTCCCATGCATGTTTTAGCTGAAGGAAGAATCCCTTAAACCTGGAGAGTTGGGACCCATGGAATGGCTACCATGGAGTATGACTTCAAATGGTCTGCGTTTGCTCACCAAACATCACCAATGCTATCAGCCCGAAGTGTCCAGCCTTATGTCTCACCCAGCTCTGGGTGTAGATATGGTAAATCCAGGTTGCATCACAAGCCCTGAATGAATTATTTAAGAATTGCTCTCAATTTCCCTGTCATAGTGTTTTGTTTTTGAAATTAATTTTGATAATGGGATTTATCGGATTTTCACTGCTGCGGTTAGGCCGCTGTACACACGCTTGATTTCCTTATGGAGACATATAAATCCATGGGTCTTAAGATTCTTACTTGTCAGGTATATTCCCAGGCGTTGAATATGACGTCTTGATTCCATTTCGTTGAGCAAGGAGTAGGTCTTGTCTATTATATATTTGACTTATGGAACGGTATCTGTGATAATTTCAATCTCTGGTTTTATGCAGCACCCCAACTCACCTTTCCCCATAAGCAAGCATAAGTTGGTTTTCTAAATTTGAGACCCTGTTCTGTTTTGTAATTCAGTTCATGTGTAGCCAAGTTTACGTTCCGTGTATTAGTGATATCTTATGAAGTTTCTTTTTCTGTGTGACTTATTTCTCGTAGAATCGTCGTACCTGAATCCACTCATTATGCCGCTATGGGCCTGATGACCTAGATTTCATTGCTGAGTGATATTCCGTTGTACTTACGTACCACAACTTCTTTATCCATTTTTTATTTTCTCGGATATTTAACTTGTACCGTAGACGAGGTTCTTGTAAACAGAGCCGTCCCAAATTTTGGGGTGGCTGTGTGTTTTTGATTTTAATTTCCCTAAGCTATAGGACCCTAAGTGGAAGTGCCATAGGCTGTGTTGCTTTGTTTCCTACGTGTTTCAGGAAACACCATACACTTCTCCAGAGTGGCTGTTGGCAATTTACATCGCGCCCATCAGCATAACAAGGCTCCCTGTTCTCCATGACCTGTCCTGCCTTTCTGGATTTTACACTTTTTTCAGATGGCCCTTTTGAACGGGGGGCAGTGAGACTTCATTGTAGTGCAGATTTCCTTTACACGCTTGCTTGGTTGGCCAAAAAGGGCGTATGCGTTTTTTCCTGAATATATTCAGGAAAAAACGCATACGCCCTTTTTGGTCAAGTGCATCATTTTCGAAATTCTGCCTCTTTTCCTATGCTTTAAGTGCAATTCCAGTCTACCCCCTGAAATCGTTTTCCTGAAATTCTGCCCCGCTTTCAAGTCCTCTTCCAAGACTTACTTCAATACATTTTTGGACGATAGCTGTCATTCATAACTCTGCAGGTTTGTGAATTACAGTGCCCCTGAGCTCTTTTCTTCAACTCGCTTTCTTGTGAGCTGGCCGCAAAACCGCAGGATTGCTTCAGGCCCTAATCTGTTTCCGGCAGGGCACGCTGAGCCTTTGGTTAATTCCTCTTCCTGGTGGGAAATGAGCGTTCCATTTGCCCGTGCAGACACCTACAGCTAGTCTCTCATTGGTTCTCCCTATTCCTGTTCATCTTGCGCAGAAATTGCAAACTGTGCCAAACAGGAGGTTAAAGGCACTGACTCTCCAAGTGGGGAGAGTGTTAGTAAAGCGTCTGGAACGGTGAACCCGAGTACCAGGGGACGAAACCTGAGATGCATTTGAAAACGTTTCCCAATTACACGGTGGATCATACTCTGGGGTTCCCATGCATGTTTTAGCTGAAGGAAGAATCCCTTAAACCTGGAGAGTTGGGACCCATGGAATGGCTACCATGCAGTATGACTTCAAAAGGTCTGCGTTTGCTCACCGAACCTCACCAATGCTATCAGCCCGAAGTGTCCAGCCTTATGTCTCACCCAGCTCTGGGTGTAGATGTGGTAAATCCAGGTTGCATCACAAGCCCTGAATGAATTATTTAAAAATTGCTCTCTATTTCACTGTTATTGTGTTTCGTTTTTGAAATTTATTTTCATAATGGGATTTATCGGATTTTCACTGCTGTGTTTAGGCCGCTGTACACACGCTTGATTTCCTTATGGAGACATATAAATCCATGGGTCTTAAGATTCTTACTTGTCACTTATATTCCCAGGCGTTGAATATGGGGTGTTGAGTCCATTTCGTTGAGCAAGGAGTAGGTCTTTTCTATTGTATATTTTGCTTCTGGAATGGTATCTGTGCTAATTTCAATCTCTGGTTTTATGCAGCACCCCAACACACCTTTCCCCATCAACAAGCATAAGTTGCTTTTCTAAATTTGAGACCCTGTTCTGTTTTGTAATTCAGTTCATGTGTAGCCAAGTTTACGTTCCGTGTATTAGTGATATCTTATGTTTCTTTTTCTGTGTTACTTATTTCTCGTAGAATCGTCATACCTGAATCCACTCATTATGGCGCTACGGGCCTGATGACGTAGAATTCATTGCTGAGTGATATTCCATTGTACGTACGTACCACAACTTCTTTATCCATTTTTTGCTTTCTCGGATATTTAACTTCTACCGTAGACGAGGTTCTTGTAAACAGAGCCGTCCCAAACTTTGGGTTGGCTGTTTGTTTTTTATTTTAATTTCCCTAAGCTATAGGACCATAAGTTGAAGTGCCGTAGGCTGTGTTGCTTTGTTTCCTACGTGTTTCAGGAAACACCATACACTTCTCCAGATTGGCTGTTGGCAATTTACATCCCGCCCATCAGCATAACAAGGCTCCCTGTTCTCCATGACCTGTCCTGCCTTTCTGGATTTTACACTTGTTTCAGATGGCCCTTTTGACCGGGGGGCAGTGAGTCTTCATTGTAGTGCAGATTTCCTTTACACGCATGCTTGGTTGGCCAAAAAGGGCGTATGCGTTTTTTCATGAATATATTCAGGAAAAAACCCATACGACCTTTTTGGCCAAGTGCATCATTGTCGACATTCTGCCTCTTTCCCTATGCTTTAAGTGCAATTCCAGTCTACCCCCTGAAATCGTTTTCCTGAAATTCTGCCCCGCTTTCAATCCACTTCGAAGACTTACTTCAATATATTTTTGGACGATAGCTCTCATTCATAACTCTGCAGGTTTGTGAATTACAGTGCCCCTGAGCTCCTTTCTTCAACTCGCTTTCTTGTGAGCTGGCCGCAAAATCGCAGGATTGCTTCAGGCCCTAATCTGGTTCCGGCAGGACACGCTGAGTCTTTGGTTAATCCCTCTTCCTGGTGGGAAATGAGCATTCCATTTGCCCGTGCAGACACCTACAGCTAGTCTCTCATTGGTTCTCCCTATTCATGTTCATCTTGCGCAGAAATTGCAAACTGTGCCAAACAGGAGGTTAAAGGCACTGACTCTTCAAGTGGGGAGAGTGTTAGTAAAGCGTCTGGAATGGTGAACCCGAGTACCAGGGGACGAATCCTGAGATGCATTTGAAAACGTTTCCCAATCACACAGTGGACCATACTCTGGGTTTCCCATGCATGTTTTAGCTGAAGGAAGAATCCCTTAAACCTGGAGAGTTGGGAACCATGGAATGGGTACCATGCAGTATGACTTCAAAGGGTCTGCGTTTGCTCACCGAACCTCACCAATGCTATGAGCCCGAAGTGTCCAGCCTTATGTCTCACCCAGCTCTGGGTGTAGATGTGGTAAATCCAGGTTGCATCACAAGCCCTGAATGAGTTATTTAAGAATTGCTCTCTATTTCACTGTCATTGTGTTTTGTTTGTGAAATTTATTTTGATAATGGGATTTATCGGATTTTCACTGCTGTGTTTAGGCCGCTGTACACACGCTTGATTTCCTTATGGAGACATATAAATCCATGGGTCTTAAGATTCTTACTTGTCAGGTATATTCCCCGGCGTTGAATATGAGGTGTTGAGTCCATTTCGTTGAGCAAGGAATAGGTCGTGTCTATTATATATTTGCCTTATGGAACGGTAACTGTGCTAATTTCAATCTCTGGTTTGATACAGCACCCCAACTCACCTTTCCCCATAAGCAAGCATAAGTTGGTTTTCTAAATTTGAGACCCTGTTCTGTTTTGTAATTCAGTTCATGTGTAGCCAAGTTTACGTTCCGTGTATTAGTGATATCTTATGATATTTCTTTTTCTGTGTGACTTATTTCTCGTAGAATCGTCGTACGTGAATCCACTCATTATGCCGCTACGGGCCTGATGACGTAGATTGCATTGCTGAGTGATATTCCATTGTACAAACGTACCACAACTTCTTTATCCATTTTCTGCTTTGTCGGATATTTAACTTGTACCGTAGACGAGGTTCTTGTAAACAGAGCCGTCCCAAACTTTGGGGTGGCTGTGTGTTTTTGATTTTAATTTCCCTAAGCTATAGGACCATACGTGGAAGTGCCATAGGCTGTGTTGCTTTGTTTCCTACGTGTTTCAGGAAACACCATACACTTCTCCAGAGTGGCTGTTGGCAATTTACATCCCGTCCATCAGCATAACAAGGCTCCCTGTTCTCCATGACCTGTCCTGCCTTTCTGGATTTTACACTTGTTTCAGCTGGCCCTTTTGACCGGGGGGCAGTGAGACTTCATTGTAGTGCAGATTTCCTTTACACGCTTGCTTGGTTGGCCAAAAAGGGCGTATGCGTTTTTTCCTGAATATATTCAGGAAAAAACGCATACGCCCTTTTTGGCCAAGTGCATCATTGTGGACATTCTGCCTCTTTTCCTATGCTTTAAGTGCAATTCCAGTCTACCCCCTGAAATCGTTTTCCTGAAATTCTGCCCCACTTTCAGTCCTCTTCGAAGACTTAATTCAATACATTTTTGGACCATAGCTGTCATTCATAACTCTGCAGGTTTGTGAATTACAGTGCCCCTGAGCTCCTTTCTTCAACTTGCTTTCTTGTGAGCTGGCCGCAAAACCGCAGGATTGCTTCAGGCCCTAATCTTTTTCTGGCAGGGCACGCTGAGCCTTTGGTTAATTCCTCTTCCTGGTGGGAAATGAGTGTTCCATTTGCCCGTGCAGACACCTACAGCTAGTCTCTCATTAGTTCTCCCTATTCCTGTTCATCTTGCGCAGAAATTGCAACTGTGCCAAACAGGACGTTAAAGGCACTGACTCTCCAAGTGGGGAGAGTGTTAGTAAAGCGTCTGGAACGGTGAACCCGAGTACCAGGGGTCGAAACCTGAGATGCATTTGAAAACGTTTCCCAATCACACGGTGGACCATACTTTGGGTTTCCCATGCATGTTTTAGCTGAAGGAAGAATCCCTTAAACCTGGAGAGTTGGGACCCATGGAATGGCTACCATGGAGTATGACTTCAAATGGTCTGCGTTTGCTCACCAAACATCACCAATGCTATCAGCCCGAAGTGTCCAGCCTTATGTCTCACCCAGCTCTGGGTGTAGATATGGTAAATCCAGGTTGCATCACAAGCCCTGAATGAATTATTTAAGAATTGCTCTCAATTTCCCTGTCATAGTGTTTTGTTTTTGAAATTAATTTTGATAATGGGATTTATCGGATTTTCACTGCTGCGGTTAGGCCGCTGTACACACGCTTGATTTCCTTATGGAGACATATAAATCCATGGGTCTTAAGATTCTTACTTGTCAGGTATATTCCCAGGCGTTGAATATGACGTCTTGATTCCATTTCGTTGAGCAAGGAGTAGGTCTTGTCTATTATATATTTGACTTATGGAACGGTATCTGTGATAATTTCAATCTCTGGTTTTATGCAGCACCCCAACTCACCTTTCCCCATAAGCAAGCATAAGTTGGTTTTCTAAATTTGAGACCCTGTTCTGTTTTGTAATTCAGTTCATGTGTAGCCAAGTTTACGTTCCGTGTATTAGTGATATCTTATGAAGTTTCTTTTTCTGTGTGACTTATTTCTCGTAGAATCGTCGTACCTGAATCCACTCATTATGCCGCTATGGGCCTGATGACCTAGATTTCATTGCTGAGTGATATTCCGTTGTACTTACGTACCACAACTTCTTTATCCATTTTTTATTTTCTCGGATATTTAACTTGTACCGTAGACGAGGTTCTTGTAAACAGAGCCGTCCCAAATTTTGGGGTGGCTGTGTGTTTTTGATTTTAATTTCCCTAAGCTATAGGACCCTAAGTGGAAGTGCCATAGGCTGTGTTGCTTTGTTTCCTACGTGTTTCAGGAAACACCATACACTTCTCCAGAGTGGCTGTTGGCAATTTACATCGCGCCCATCAGCATAACAAGGCTCCCTGTTCTCCATGACCTGTCCTGCCTTTCTGGATTTTACACTTTTTTCAGATGGCCCTTTTGAACGGGGGGCAGTGAGACTTCATTGTAGTGCAGATTTCCTTTACACGCTTGCTTGGTTGGCCAAAAAGGGCGTATGCGTTTTTTCCTGAATATATTCAGGAAAAAACGCATACGCCCTTTTTGGTCAAGTGCATCATTTTCGAAATTCTGCCTCTTTTCCTATGCTTTAAGTGCAATTCCAGTCTACCCCCTGAAATCGTTTTCCTGAAATTCTGCCCCGCTTTCAAGTCCTCTTCCAAGACTTACTTCAATACATTTTTGGACGATAGCTGTCATTCATAACTCTGCAGGTTTGTGAATTACAGTGCCCCTGAGCTCTTTTCTTCAACTCGCTTTCTTGTGAGCTGGCCGCAAAACCGCAGGATTGCTTCAGGCCCTAATCTGTTTCCGGCAGGGCACGCTGAGCCTTTGGTTAATTCCTCTTCCTGGTGGGAAATGAGCGTTCCATTTGCCCGTGCAGACACCTACAGCTAGTCTCTCATTGGTTCTCCCTATTCCTGTTCATCTTGCGCAGAAATTGCAAACTGTGCCAAACAGGAGGTTAAAGGCACTGACTCTCCAAGTGGGGAGAGTGTTAGTAAAGCGTCTGGAACGGTGAACCCGAGTACCAGGGGACGAAACCTGAGATGCATTTGAAAACGTTTCCCAATTACACGGTGGATCATACTCTGGGGTTCCCATGCATGTTTTAGCTGAAGGAAGAATCCCTTAAACCTGGAGAGTTGGGACCCATGGAATGGCTACCATGCAGTATGACTTCAAAAGGTCTGCGTTTGCTCACCGAACCTCACCAATGCTATCAGCCCGAAGTGTCCAGCCTTATGTCTCACCCAGCTCTGGGTGTAGATGTGGTAAATCCAGGTTGCATCACAAGCCCTGAATGAATTATTTAAAAATTGCTCTCTATTTCACTGTTATTGTGTTTCGTTTTTGAAATTTATTTTCATAATGGGATTTATCGGATTTTCACTGCTGTGTTTAGGCCGCTGTACACACGCTTGATTTCCTTATGGAGACATATAAATCCATGGGTCTTAAGATTCTTACTTGTCACTTATATTCCCAGGCGTTGAATATGGGGTGTTGAGTCCATTTCGTTGAGCAAGGAGTAGGTCTTTTCTATTGTATATTTTGCTTCTGGAATGGTATCTGTGCTAATTTCAATCTCTGGTTTTATGCAGCACCCCAACACACCTTTCCCCATCAACAAGCATAAGTTGCTTTTCTAAATTTGAGACCCTGTTCTGTTTTGTAATTCAGTTCATGTGTAGCCAAGTTTACGTTCCGTGTATTAGTGATATCTTATGTTTCTTTTTCTGTGTTACTTATTTCTCGTAGAATCGTCATACCTGAATCCACTCATTATGGCGCTACGGGCCTGATGACGTAGAATTCATTGCTGAGTGATATTCCATTGTACGTACGTACCACAACTTCTTTATCCATTTTTTGCTTTCTCGGATATTTAACTTCTACCGTAGACGAGGTTCTTGTAAACAGAGCCGTCCCAAACTTTGGGTTGGCTGTTTGTTTTTTATTTTAATTTCCCTAAGCTATAGGACCATAAGTTGAAGTGCCGTAGGCTGTGTTGCTTTGTTTCCTACGTGTTTCAGGAAACACCATACACTTCTCCAGATTGGCTGTTGGCAATTTACATCCCGCCCATCAGCATAACAAGGCTCCCTGTTCTCCATGACCTGTCCTGCCTTTCTGGATTTTACACTTGTTTCAGATGGCCCTTTTGACCGGGGGGCAGTGAGTCTTCATTGTAGTGCAGATTTCCTTTACACGCATGCTTGGTTGGCCAAAAAGGGCGTATGCGTTTTTTCATGAATATATTCAGGAAAAAACCCATACGACCTTTTTGGCCAAGTGCATCATTGTCGACATTCTGCCTCTTTCCCTATGCTTTAAGTGCAATTCCAGTCTACCCCCTGAAATCGTTTTCCTGAAATTCTGCCCCGCTTTCAATCCACTTCGAAGACTTACTTCAATATATTTTTGGACGATAGCTCTCATTCATAACTCTGCAGGTTTGTGAATTACAGTGCCCCTGAGCTCCTTTCTTCAACTCGCTTTCTTGTGAGCTGGCCGCAAAATCGCAGGATTGCTTCAGGCCCTAATCTGGTTCCGGCAGGACACGCTGAGTCTTTGGTTAATCCCTCTTCCTGGTGGGAAATGAGCATTCCATTTGCCCGTGCAGACACCTACAGCTAGTCTCTCATTGGTTCTCCCTATTCCTGTTCATCTTGCGCAGAAATTGCAAACTGTGCCAAACAGGAGGTTAAAGGCACTGACTCTTCAAGTGGGGAGAGTGTTAGTAAAGCGTCTGGAATGGTGAACCCGAGTACCAGGGGACGAATCCTGAGATGCATTTGAAAACGTTTCCCAATCACACAGTGGACCATACTCTGGGTTTCCCATGCATGTTTTAGCTGAAGGAAGAATCCCTTAAACCTGGAGAGTTGGGAACCATGGAATGGGTACCATGCAGTATGACTTCAAAGGGTCTGCGTTTGCTCACCGAACCTCACCAATGCTATGAGCCCGAAGTGTCCAGCCTTATGTCTCACCCAGCTCTGGGTGTAGATGTGGTAAATCCAGGTTGCATCACAAGCCCTGAATGAGTTATTTAAGAATTGCTCTCTATTTCACTGTCATTGTGTTTTGTTTGTGAAATTTATTTTGATAATGGGATTTATCGGATTTTCACTGCTGTGTTTAGGCCGCTGTACACACGCTTGATTTCCTTATGGAGACATATAAATCCATGGGTCTTAAGATTCTTACTTGTCAGGTATATTCCCCGGCGTTGAATATGAGGTGTTGAGTCCATTTCGTTGAGCAAGGAATAGGTCGTGTCTATTATATATTTGCCTTATGGAACGGTAACTGTGCTAATTTCAATCTCTGGTTTGATACAGCACCCCAACTCACCTTTCCCCATAAGCAAGCATAAGTTGGTTTTCTAAATTTGAGACCCTGTTCTGTTTTGTAATTCAGTTCATGTGTAGCCAAGTTTACGTTCCGTGTATTAGTGATATCTTATGATATTTCTTTTTCTGTGTGACTTATTTCTCGTAGAATCGTCGTACGTGAATCCACTCATTATGCTGCTACGGGCCTGATGACGTAGATCGCATTGCTGACTGATATTCCATTGTACGAACGTACCACAACTTCTTTATCCATTTTCTGCTTTGTCGGATATTTAACTTGTACCGTAGACGAGGTTCTTGTAAACAGAGCCGTCCCAAACTTTGGGGTGGCTGTGTGTTTTTGATTTTAATTTCCCTAAGCTATAGGACCCTAAGTGGAAGTGCCATAGGCTGTGTTGCTTTGTTTCCTACGAGTTTCAGTAAACACCATACACTTCTCCAGAGTGGCTGTGGGCAATTTACATCCCTCCCATCAGCATAACAAGATTCCCTGTTCTCCATGACCTGTCCTGCCTTTCTGGATTTTACACTTTTTTCAGATGGCCCTCTTGACGGGGGGGAGTGAGACTTCATTGTAGTGCAGTTTTCCTTTACACGCTTGCTTGGTTGGCCAAAAAGGGCGTATGCGTTTTTTCCTGAATATATTCAGGAAAAAACGCATACGCCCTTTTTGGGCAAGTGCATCATTGTCGACATGCTGCCTCTTTTCCTATGCTTTAAGTGCAATTCCAGTCTAACCCCTGAAATCATTTTCCTTAAATTCTGCCCCGCTTTTAAGTCCTCTTCGAAGACTTACTTCAATACATTTTTGGACGATAGCTGTCATTCATAACTCTGCAGGTTTGTGAATTACAGTGCCCCTGAGCTCCTTTCTTCAACTCACTGTCTTGTGAGCTGGCCGCAAAACCGCAGGATTGCTTCAGGCCCTAATCTGGTTCCGGCAGGGCACGCTGAGCCTTTGGTTAATCCCTCTTCCTGGTGGGAGATGAGCGTTCCATTTGCCCGTGCAGACACCTACAGCTAGTCTCTCATTAGTTCTCCCTATTCCTGTTCATCTTGCGCAGAAATTGCAACTGTGCCAAACAGGACGTTAAAGGCACTGACTCTCCAAGTGGGGAGAGTGTTAGTAAAGCGTCTGGAACGGTGAACCCGAGTACCAGGGGACGAAACCTGAGATGCATTTGAAAACGTTTCCCAATCACACGGTGGACCATACTCTGCGTTTCCCATGCATGTTTTAGCTAAAGGAAGAATCCCTTAAATCTGGAGAGTTGCGACCCATGGAATGGGTACCGTTCAGTATGACTTCAAAGGGTCTGCGTTTGCTCACCAAACCTCACCAATGCTATCAGCCCAAAGTGTCCAGCCTTATGTCTCACCCAGCTCTGGGTGTAGATGTGGTAAATCCAGGTTGCATCACAAGCCCTGAATGAATTATTTAAGAATTGCTCTCTATTTCACTGTCATTGTGTTTTGTTTTTGAAATTTATTTTGTTAATGGGATTTATCGGATTTTCACTGCTGCGTTTAGGCCGCTGTACACACGCTTGATTTCCTTATGGAGACATATAAATCCATGGGTCTTAAGATTCTTACTTGTCAGGTATATTCCCAGGCGTTGAATATGTGGTGTTGAGTCCATTTCGTTGAGCAAGGAGTAGGTCTTGTCTATTATATATTTGGCTTATGGAACTGTATCTGTGCTAATTTCAATCTCTGGTTTGATGCAGCACCCCAACTCACCTTTCCCCATAAGCAAGCATAAGTTGGCTTTCTAAATTTGAGACCCTGTTCTGTTTTGTAATTCAGTTCATGTGTAGCCAAGTTTACGTTCCGTGTATTAGTGATATCATATGATGTTTCTATTTCTGTGTGACTTATTTCTCGTAGACTCGTCGTACGTGAATCCACTCATTATGCCGCTACGGGCCTGATGACGTAGATCTTATTGCTGAGTGATATTCAATTGTACGTGCGTACCACAACTTCTTTATCCATTTTCTGCTTTGTCGGATATTTAACTTGTACCGTAGACGAGGTTCTTGTAAACAGAGCCGTCCCAAACTTTGGGGTGGCTGTGTGTTTTTGATTTTAATTTCCCTAAGCTATAGGACCATACGTGGAAGTGCCATAGGCTGTGTTGCTTTGTTTCCTACGTGTTTCAGGAAACACCATACACTTCTCCAGAGTGGCTGTTGGCAATTTACATCCCGTCCATCAGCATAACAAGGCTCCCTGTTCTCCATGACCTGTCCTGCCTTTCTGGATTTTACACTTGTTTCAGCTGGCCCTTTTGACCGGGGGGCAGTGAGACTTCATTGTAGTGCAGATTTCCTTTACACGCTTGCTTGGTTGGCCAAAAAGGGCGTATGCGTTTTTTCCTGAATATATTCAGGAAAAAACGCATACGCCCTTTTTGGCCAAGTGCATCATTGTGGACATTCTGCCTCTTTTCCTATGCTTTAAGTGCAATTCCAGTCTACCCCCTGAAATCGTTTTCCTGAAATTCTGCCCCACTTTCAGTCCTCTTCGAAGACTTAATTCAATACATTTTTGGACCATAGCTGTCATTCATAACTCTGCAGGTTTGTGAATTACAGTGCCCCTGAGCTCCTTTCTTCAACTTGCTTTCTTGTGAGCTGGCCGCAAAACCGCAGGATTGCTTCAGGCCCTAATCTTTTTCTGGCAGGGCACGCTGAGCCTTTGGTTAATTCCTCTTCCTGGTGGGAAATGAGTGTTCCATTTGCCCGTGCAGACACCTACAACTAGTCTCTCATTGCTTCTCCCTATTCCTGTTAATCTTGCGCAGAAATTGCAAACTGTGCCAAACAGTAGGTTAAAGGCACTGACTCTCCAAGTGGGGAGAGTGTTAGTAAAGCGTCTGGAACGGTGAACCCGAGTACCAGGGGACGAAACCTGAGATGCATTTGAAAACGTTTCCCAATCACATGGTGGACCATACTCTGTGTTTCCCACGCATGTTTTAGCTGAAGGAAGAATCCCTTAAACCTGGAGAGTTGGGACCCATGGAATGGGTACCATGCAGTATGACTTCAAAGGATCTGCGTTTGCTCAACCAACCTCACCAATGCTATCAGCCCGAAGTGTCCAGCATTATGTCTCACCCAGCTCTGGGTGTAGGTGTGGTAAATCCAGGTTGCATCACAAGCCCTGAATGATTTATTTAAGAATTGCTCTCTATTTCACTGTCATTGGGTTGTGTTTGTGAAATTTATTTTGATAATGGGATTTATTGGATTTTCACTGCTGCGTTTAGGCCCCTGTACACACGCTTGATTTCCTTATGGAGACATATAAATCCATGGGTCTTAAGATTCTTACTTGTCAGGTATATTCCCAGGCGTTGAATATGACGTCTTGATTCCATTTCGTTGAGCAAGGAGTAGGTCTTGTCTATTATATATTTGACTTATGGAACGGTATCTGTGATAATTTCAATCTCTGGTTTTATGCAGCACCCCAACTCACCTTTCCCCATAAGCAAGCATAAGTTGGTTTTCTAAATTTGAGACCCTGTTCTGTTTTGTAATTCAGTTCATGTGTAGCCAAGTTTACGTTCCGTGTATTAGTGATATCTTATGAAGTTTCTTTTTCTGTGTGACTTATTTCTCGTAGAATCGTCGTACCTGAATCCACTCATTATGCCGCTATGGGCCTGATGACCTAGATTTCATTGCTGAGTGATATTCCGTTGTACTTACGTACCACAACTTCTTTATCCATTTTTTATTTTCTCGGATATTTAACTTGTACCGTAGACGAGGTTCTTGTAAACAGAGCCGTCCCAAATTTTGGGGTGGCTGTGTGTTTTTGATTTTAATTTCCCTAAGCTATAGGACCCTAAGTGGAAGTGCCATAGGCTGTGTTGCTTTGTTTCCTACGTGTTTCAGGAAACACCATACACTTCTCCAGAGTGGCTGTTGGCAATTTACATCGCGCCCATCAGCATAACAAGGCTCCCTGTTCTCCATGACCTGTCCTGCCTTTCTGGATTTTACACTTTTTTCAGATGGCCCTTTTGAACGGGGGGCAGTGAGACTTCATTGTAGTGCAGATTTCCTTTACACGCTTGCTTGGTTGGCCAAAAAGGGCGTATGCGTTTTTTCCTGAATATATTCAGGAAAAAACGCATACGCCCTTTTTGGTCAAGTGCATCATTTTCGAAATTCTGCCTCTTTTCCTATGCTTTAAGTGCAATTCCAGTCTACCCCCTGAAATCGTTTTCCTGAAATTCTGCCCCGCTTTCAAGTCCTCTTCCAAGACTTACTTCAATACATTTTTGGACGATAGCTGTCATTCATAACTCTGCAGGTTTGTGAATTACAGTGCCCCTGAGCTCTTTTCTTCAACTCGCTTTCTTGTGAGCTGGCCGCAAAACCGCAGGATTGCTTCAGGCCCTAATCTGTTTCCGGCAGGGCACGCTGAGCCTTTGGTTAATTCCTCTTCCTGGTGGGAAATGAGCGTTCCATTTGCCCGTGCAGACACCTACAGCTAGTCTCTCATTGGTTCTCCCTATTCCTGTTCATCTTGCGCAGAAATTGCAAACTGTGCCAAACAGGAGGTTAAAGGCACTGACTCTCCAAGTGGGGAGAGTGTTAGTAAAGCGTCTGGAACGGTGAACCCGAGTACCAGGGGACGAAACCTGAGATGCATTTGAAAACGTTTCCCAATTACACGGTGGATCATACTCTGGGGTTCCCATGCATGTTTTAGCTGAAGGAAGAATCCCTTAAACCTGGAGAGTTGGGACCCATGGAATGGCTACCATGCAGTATGACTTCAAAAGGTCTGCGTTTGCTCACCGAACCTCACCAATGCTATCAGCCCGAAGTGTCCAGCCTTATGTCTCACCCAGCTCTGGGTGTAGATGTGGTAAATCCAGGTTGCATCACAAGCCCTGAATGAATTATTTAAAAATTGCTCTCTATTTCACTGTTATTGTGTTTCGTTTTTGAAATTTATTTTCATAATGGGATTTATCGGATTTTCACTGCTGTGTTTAGGCCGCTGTACACACGCTTGATTTCCTTATGGAGACATATAAATCCATGGGTCTTAAGATTCTTACTTGTCACTTATATTCCCAGGCGTTGAATATGGGGTGTTGAGTCCATTTCGTTGAGCAAGGAGTAGGTCTTTTCTATTGTATATTTTGCTTCTGGAATGGTATCTGTGCTAATTTCAATCTCTGGTTTTATGCAGCACCCCAACACACCTTTCCCCATCAACAAGCATAAGTTGCTTTTCTAAATTTGAGACCCTGTTCTGTTTTGTAATTCAGTTCATGTGTAGCCAAGTTTACGTTCCGTGTATTAGTGATATCTTATGTTTCTTTTTCTGTGTTACTTATTTCTCGTAGAATCGTCATACCTGAATCCACTCATTATGGCGCTACGGGCCTGATGACGTAGAATTCATTGCTGAGTGATATTCCATTGTACGTACGTACCACAACTTCTTTATCCATTTTTTGCTTTCTTGGATATTTAACTTCTACCGTAGACGAGGTTCTTGTAAACAGAGCCGTGCCAAACTTTGGGTTGGCTGTTTGTTTTTTATTTTAATTTCCCTAAGCTATAGGACCATAAGTTGAAGTGCCGTAGGCTGTGTTGCTTTGTTTCCTACGTGTTTCAGGAAACACCATACACTTCTCCAGATTGGCTGTTGGCAATTTACATCCCGCCCATCAGCATAACAAGGCTCCCTGTTCTCCATGACCTGTCCTGCCTTTCTGGATTTTACACTTGTTTCAGATGGCCCTTTTGACCGGGGGGCAGTGAGTCTTCATTGTAGTGCAGATTTCCTTTACACGCATGCTTGGTTGGCCAAAAAGGGCGTATGCGTTTTTTCATGAATATATTCAGGAAAAAACCCATACGACCTTTTTGGCCAAGTGCATCATTGTCGACATTCTGCCTCTTTTCCTATGCTTTAAGTGCAATTCCAGTCTACCCCCTGAAATCGTTTTCCTGAAATTCTGCCCCGCTTTCAATCCACTTCGAAGACTTACTTCAATATATTTTTGGACGATAGCTCTCATTCATAACTCTGCAGGTTTGTGAATTACAGTGCCCCTGAGCTCCTTTCTTCAACTCGCTTTCTTGTGAGCTGGCCGCAAAATCGCAGGATTGCTTCAGGCCCTAATCTGGTTCCGGCAGGACACGCTGAGTCTTTGGTTAATCCCTCTTCCTGGTGGGAAATGAGCATTCCATTTGCCCGTGCAGACACCTACAGCTAGTCTCTCATTGGTTCTCCCTATTCATGTTCATCTTGCGCAGAAATTGCAAACTGTGCCAAACAGGAGGTTAAAGGCACTGACTCTTCAAGTGGGGAGAGTGTTAGTAAAGCGTCTGGAATGGTGAACCCGAGTACCAGGGGACGAATCCTGAGATGCATTTGAAAACGTTTCCCAATCACACAGTGGACCATACTCTGGGTTTCCCATGCATGTTTTAGCTGAAGGAAGAATCCCTTAAACCTGGAGAGTTGGGAACCATGGAATGGGTACCATGCAGTATGACTTCAAAGGGTCTGCGTTTGCTCACCGAACCTCACCAATGCTATGAGCCCGAAGTGTCCAGCCTTATGTCTCACCCAGCTCTGGGTGTAGATGTGGTAAATCCAGGTTGCATCACAAGCCCTGAATGAGTTATTTAAGAATTGCTCTCTATTTCACTGTCATTGTGTTTTGTTTGTGAAATTTATTTTGATAATGGGATTTATCGGATTTTCACTGCTGTGTTTAGGCCGCTGTACACACGCTTGATTTCCTTATGGAGACATATAAATCCATGGGTCTTAAGATTCTTACTTGTCAGGTATATTCCCCGGCGTTGAATATGAGGTGTTGAGTCCATTTCGTTGAGCAAGGAATAGGTCGTGTCTATTATATATTTGCCTTATGGAACGGTAACTGTGCTAATTTCAATCTCTGGTTTGATACAGCACCCCAACTCACCTTTCCCCATAAGCAAGCATAAGTTGGTTTTCTAAATTTGAGACCCTGTTCTGTTTTGTAATTCAGTTCATGTGTAGCCAAGTTTACGTTCCGTGTATTAGTGATATCTTATGATATTTCTTTTTCTGTGTGACTTATTTCTCGTAGAATCGTCGTACGTGAATCCACTCGTTATGCAGCTACGGGCCTGATGACGTAGATCGCATTGCTGACTGATATTCCATTGTACGAACGTACCACAACTTCTTTATCCATTTTCTGCTTTGTCGGATATTTAACTTGTACCGTAGACGAGGTTCTTGTAAACAGAGCCGTCCCAAACTTTGGGGTGGCTGTGTGTTTTTGATTTTAATTTCCCTAAGCTATAGGACCATACGTGGAAGTGCCATAGGCTGTGTTGCTTTGTTTCCTACGTGTTTCAGGAAACACCATACACTTCTCCAGAGTGGCTGTTGGCAATTTACATCCCGTCCATCAGCATAACAAGGCTCCCTGTTCTCCATGACCTGTCCTGCCTTTCTGGATTTTACACTTGTTTCAGCTGGCCCTTTTGACCGGGGGGCAGTGAGACTTCATTGTAGTGCAGATTTCCTTTACACGCTTGCTTGGTTGGCCAAAAAGGGCGTATGCGTTTTTTCCTGAATATATTCAGGAAAAAACGCATACGCCCTTTTTGGCCAAGTGCATCATTGTGGACATTCTGCCTCTTTTCCTATGCTTTAAGTGCAATTCCAGTCTACCCCCTGAAATCGTTTTCCTGAAATTCTGCCCCACTTTCAGTCCTCTTCGAAGACTTAATTCAATACATTTTTGGACCATAGCTGTCATTCATAACTCTGCAGGTTTGTGAATTACAGTGCCCCTGAGCTCCTTTCTTCAACTTGCTTTCTTGTGAGCTGGCCGCAAAACCGCAGGATTGCTTCAGACCCTAATCTTTTTCTGGCAGGGCACGCTGAGCCTTTGGTTAATTCCTCTTCCTGGTGGGAAATGAGTGTTCCATTTGCCCGTGCAGACACCTACAACTAGTCTCTCATTGCTTCTCCCTATTCCTGTTAATCTTGCGCAGAAATTGCAAACTGTGCCAAACAGTAGGTTAAAGGCACTGACTCTCCAAGTGGGGAGAGTGTTAGTAAAGCGTCTGGAACGGTGAACCCGAGTACCAGGGGACGAAACCTGAGATGCATTTGAAAACGTTTCCCAATCACATGGTGGACCATACTCTGTGTTTCCCACGCATGTTTTAGCTGAAGGAAGAATCCCTTAAACCTGGAGAGTTGGGACCCATGGAATGGGTACCATGCAGTATGACTTCAAAGGATCTGCGTTTGCTCAACCAACCTCACCAATGCTATCAGCCCGAAGTGTCCAGCATTATGTCTCACCCAGCTCTGGGTGTAGGTGTGGTAAATCCAGGTTGCATCACAAGCCCTGAATGATTTATTTAAGAATTGCTCTCTATTTCACTGTCATTGGGTTGTGTTTGTGAAATTTATTTTGATAATGGGATTTATCGGATTTTCACTGCTGCGTTTAGGCCCCTGTACACACGCTTGACTTTCTTATGGAGACATATACATCCATGGGTCTTAAGATTCTTACTTGTCAGGTAAATTCCCAGGCGTTGAATATGGGGTGTTGAGTCCATTTCGTTGAGCAAGGAGTAGGTCTTGTCTATTATATATTTGGTTTATGGAACGGTATCTGTGCTAATTTCAATCTCTGGTTTGATGCAGCACCCCAACTCACATTTCCCCATAAGCAAGCATAAGTTGGTTTTCTAAATTCGAGACCCTCTTCTGTTTTGTAATTCAGTTCATGTGTAGCTAAGTTTACGTTCCGTGTATTAGTGATATCTTATGATGTTTCTTTTTCTGTGTGACTTATTTCTCGTAGAATCGTCGTACCTGAATCCACTCATTATACCGCTACGGGACTCATGACGTAGATTTCATTGCTGAGTGATATTCCATTGTACGTGCGTACCACAACTTCTTTATCCATTTTTTGCTTTCTCTGATATTTAACTTGTACCGTAGACGAGGTTCTTGTAAACAGAGCCGTCCCAAACTTTGGGGTGGCTGTGTGTTTTTGATTTTAATTTCCCTAAGCTATAGGACCCTAAGTGGAAGTGCCATAGGCTGTGTTGCTTTGTTTCCTACGAGTTTCAGTAAACACCATACACTTCTCCAGAGTGGCTGTGGGCAATTTACATCCCTCCCATCAGCATAACAAGATTCCCTGTTCTCCATGACCTGTCCTGCCTTTCTGGATTTTACACTTTTTTCAGATGGCCCTCTTGACGGGGGGGAGTGAGACTTCATTGTAGTGCAGTTTTCCTTTACACGCTTGCTTGGTTGGCCAAAAACGGCGTATGCGTTTTTTCCTGAATATATTCAGGAAAAAACGCATACGCCCTTTTTGGGCAAGTGCATCATTGTCGACATGCTGCCTCTTTTCCTATGCTTTAAGTGCAATTCCAGTCTAACCCCTGAAATCATTTTCCTTAAATTCTGCCCCGCTTTTAAGTCCTCTTCGAAGACTTACTTCAATACATTTTTGGACGATAGCTGTCATTCATAACTCTGCAGGTTTGTGAATTACAGTGCCCCTGAGCTCCTTTCTTCAACTCACTGTCTTGTGAGCTGGCCGCAAAACCGCAGGATTGCTTCAGGCCCTAATCTGGTTCCGGCAGGGCACGCTGAGCCTTTGGTTAATCCCTCTTCCTGGTGGGAGATGAGCGTTCCATTTGCCCGTGCAGACACCTACAGCTAGTCTCTCATTAGTTCTCCCTATTCCTGTTCATCTTGCGCAGAAATTGCAACTGTGCCAAACAGGACGTTAAAGGCACTGACTCTCCAAGTGGGGAGAGTGTTAGTAAAGCGTCTGGAACGGTGAACCCGAGTACCAGGGGACGAAACCTGAGATGCATTTGAAAACGTTTCCCAATCACACGGTGGACCATACTTTGGGTTTCCCATGCATGTTTTAGCTGAAGGAAGAATCCCTTAAACCTGGAGAGTTGGGACCCATGGAATGGCTACCATGCAGTATGACTTCAAATGGTCTGCGTTTGCTCACCAAACATCACCAATGCTATCAGCCCGAAGTGTCCAGCCTTATGTCTCACCCAGCTCTGGGTGTAGATGTGGTAAATCCAGGTTGCATCACAAGCCCTGAATGAATTATTTAAGAATTGCTCTCAATTTCCCTGTCATAGTGTTTTGTTTTTGAAATTAATTTTGATAATGGGATTTATCGGATTTTCACTGCTGCGGTTAGGCCGCTGTACACACGCTTGATTTCCTTATGGAGACATATAAATCCATGGGTCTTAAGATTCTTACTTGTCAGGTATATTCCCAGGCGTTGAATATGAGGTCTTGATTCCATTTCGTTGAGCAAGGAGTAGGTCTTGTCTATTATATATTTGGCTTATGGAACGGTATCTGTGATAATTTCAATCTCTGGTTTTATGCAGCACCCCAACTCACCTTTCCCCATAAGCAAGCATAAGTTGGTTTTCTAAATTTGAGACCCTGTTCTGTTTTGTAATTCAGTTCATCTGTAGCCAAGTTTACGTTCCGTGTATTAGTGATATCTTATGAAGTTTCTTTTTCTGTGTGACTTATTTCTCGTAGAATCGTCGTACCTGAATCCACTCATTATGCCGCTATGGGCCTGATGACCTAGATTTCATTGCTGAGTGATATTCCGTTGTACTTACGTACCACAACTTCTTTATCCATTTTTTATTTTCTCGGATATTTAACTTGTACCGTAGACGAGGTTCTTGTAAACAGAGCCGTCCCAAATTTTGGGGTGGCTGTGTGTTTTTGATTTTAATTTCCCTAAGCTATAGGACCCTAAGTGGAAGTGCCATAGGCTGTGTTGCTTTGTTTCCTACGTGTTTCAGGAAACACCATACACTTCTCCAGAGTGGCTGTTGGCAATTTACATCGCGCCCATCAGCATAACAAGGCTCCCTGTTCTCCATGACCTGTCCTGCCTTTCTGGATTTTACACTTTTTTCAGATGGCCCTTTTGAACGGGGGGCAGTGAGACTTCATTGTAGTGCAGATTTCCTTTACACGCTTGCTTGGTTGGCCAAAAAGGGCGTATGCGTTTTTTCCTGAATATATTCAGGAAAAAACGCATACGCCCTTTTTGGTCAAGTGCATCATTTTCGAAATTCTGCCTCTTTTCCTATGCTTTAAGTGCAATTCCAGTCTACCCCCTGAAATCGTTTTCCTGAAATTCTGCCCCGCTTTCAAGTCCTCTTCCAAGACTTACTTCAATACATTTTTGGACGATAGCTGTCATTCATAACTCTGCAGGTTTGTGAATTACAGTGCCCCTGAGCTCTTTTCTTCAACTCGCTTTCTTGTGAGCTGGCCGCAAAACCGCAGGATTGCTTCAGGCCCTAATCTGTTTCCGGCAGGGCACGCTGAGCCTTTGGTTAATTCCTCTTCCTGGTGGGAAATGAGCGTTCCATTTGCCCGTGCAGACACCTACAGCTAGTCTCTCATTGGTTCTCCCTATTCCTGTTCATCTTGCGCAGAAATTGCAAACTGTGCCAAACAGGAGGTTAAAGGCACTGACTCTCCAAGTGGGGAGAGTGTTAGTAAAGCGTCTGGAACGGTGAACCCGAGTACCAGGGGACGAAACCTGAGATGCATTTGAAAACGTTTCCCAATCACATGGTGGACCATACTCTGTGTTTCCCACGCATGTTTTAGCTGAAGGAAGAATCCCTTAAACCTGGAGAGTTGGGACCCATGGAATGGGTACCATGCAGTATGACTTCAAAGGATCTGCGTTTGCTCAACCAACCTCACCAATGCTATCAGCCCGAAGTGTCCAGCATTATGTCTCACCCAGCTCTGGGTGTAGGTGTGGTAAATCCAGGTTGCATCACAAGCCCTGAATGATTTATTTAAGAATTGCTCTCTATTTCACTGTCATTGGGTTGTGTTTGTGAAATTTATTTTGATAATGGGATTTATCGGATTTTCACTGCTGCGTTTAGGCCCCTGTACACACGCTTGACTTTCTTATGGAGACATATACATCCATGGGTCTTAAGATTCTTACTTGTCAGGTAAATTCCCAGGCGTTGAATATGGGGTGTTGAGTCCATTTCGTTGAGCAAGGAGTAGGTCTTGTCTATTATATATTTGGTTTATGGAACGGTATCTGTGCTAATTTCAATCTCTGGTTTGATGCAGCACCCCAACTCACATTTCCCCATAAGCAAGCATAAGTTGGTTTTCTAAATTCGAGACCCTCTTCTGTTTTGTAATTCAGTTCATGTGTAGCTAAGTTTACGTTCCGTGTATTAGTGATATCTTATGATGTTTCTTTTTCTGTGTGACTTATTTCTCGTAGAATCGTCGTACCTGAATCCACTCATTATACCGCTACGGGACTCATGACGTAGATTTCATTGCTGAGTGATATTCCATTGTACGTGCGTACCACAACTTCTTTATCCATTTTTTGCTTTCTCTGATATTTAACTTGTACCGTAGACGAGGTTCTTGTAAACAGAGCCGTCCCAAACTTTGGGGTGGCTGTGTGTTTTTGATTTTAATTTCCCTAAGCTATAGGACCCTAAGTGGAAGTGCCATAGGCTGTGTTGCTTTGTTTCCTACGAGTTTCAGTAAACACCATACACTTCTCCAGAGTGGCTGTGGGCAATTTACATCCCTCCCATCAGCATAACAAGATTCCCTGTTCTCCATGACCTGTCCTGCCTTTCTGGATTTTACACTTTTTTCAGATGGCCCTCTTGACGGGGGGGAGTGAGACTTCATTGTAGTGCAGTTTTCCTTTACACGCTTGCTTGGTTGGCCAAAAACGGCGTATGCGTTTTTTCCTGAATATATTCAGGAAAAAACGCATACGCCCTTTTTGGGCAAGTGCATCATTGTCGACATGCTGCCTCTTTTCCTATGCTTTAAGTGCAATTCCAGTCTAACCCCTGAAATCATTTTCCTTAAATTCTGCCCCGCTTTTAAGTCCTCTTCGAAGACTTACTTCAATACATTTTTGGACGATAGCTGTCATTCATAACTCTGCAGGTTTGTGAATTACAGTGCCCCTGAGCTCCTTTCTTCAACTCACTGTCTTGTGAGCTGGCCGCAAAACCGCAGGATTGCTTCAGGCCCTAATCTGGTTCCGGCAGGGCACGCTGAGCCTTTGGTTAATCCCTCTTCCTGGTGGGAGATGAGCGTTCCATTTGCCCGTGCAGACACCTACAGCTAGTCTCTCATTAGTTCTCCCTATTCCTGCTCATCTTGCGCAGAAATTGCAACTGTGCCAAACAGGACGTTAAAGGCACTGACTCTCCAAGTGGGGAGAGTGTTAGTAAAGCGTCTGGAACGGTGAACCCGAGTACCAGGGGACGAAACCTGAGATGCATTTGAAAACGTTTCCCAATCACACGGTGGACCATACTTTGGGTTTCCCATGCATGTTTTAGCTGAAGGAAGAATCCCTTAAACCTGGAGAGTTGGGACCCATGGAATGGCTACCATGCAGTATGACTTCAAATGGTCTGCGTTTGCTCACCAAACATCACCAATGCTATCAGCCCGAAGTGTCCAGCCTTATGTCTCACCCAGCTCTGGGTGTAGATGTGGTAAATCCAGGTTGCATCACAAGCCCTGAATGAATTATTTAAGAATTGCTCTCAATTTCCCTGTCATAGTGTTTTGTTTTTGAAATTAATTTTGATAATGGGATTTATCGGATTTTCACTGCTGCGGTTAGGCCGCTGTACACACGCTTGATTTCCTTATGGAGACATATAAATCCATGGGTCTTAAGATTCTTACTTGTCATTTATATTCCCAGGCGTTGAATATGAGGTCTTGATTCCATTTCGTTGAGCAAGGAGTAGGTCTTGTCTATTATATATTTGGCTTATGGAACGGTATCTGTGATAATTTCAATCTCTGGTTTTATGCAGCACCCCAACTCACCTTTCCCCATAAGCAAGCATAAGTTGGTTTTCTAAATTTGAGACCCTGTTCTGTTTTGTAATTCAGTTCATGTGTAGCCAAGTTTACGTTCCGTGTATTAGTGATATCTTATGAAGTTTCTTTTTCTGTGTGACTTATTTCTCGTAGAATCGTCGTACCTGAATCCACTCATTATGCCGCTATGGGCCTGATGACCTAGATTTCATTGCTGAGTGATATTCCGTTGTACTTACGTACCACAACTTCTTTATCCATTTTTTATTTTCTCGGATATTTAACTTGTACCGTAGACGAGGTTCTTGTAAACAGAGCCGTCCCAAATTTTGGGGTGGCTGTGTGTTTTTGATTTTAATTTCCCTAAGCTATAGGACCCTAAGTGGAAGTGCCATAGGCTGTGTTGCTTTGTTTCCTACGTGTTTCAGGAAACACCATACACTTCTCCAGAGTGGCTGTTGGCAATTTACATCGCGCCCATCAGCATAACAAGGCTCCCTGTTCTCCATGACCTGTCCTGCCTTTCTGGATTTTACACTTTTCTCAGATGGCCCTTTTGAACGGGGGGCAGTGAGACTTCATTGTAGTGCAGATTTCCTTTACACGCTTGCTTGGTTGGCCAAAAAGGGCGTATGCGTTTTTTCCTGAATATATTCAGGAAAAAACGCATACGCCCTTTTTGGTCAAGTGCATCATTTTCGAAATTCTGCCTCTTTTCCTATGCTTTAAGTGCAATTCCAGTCTACCCCCTGAAATCGTTTTCCTGAAATTCTGCCCCGCTTTCAAGTCCTCTTCCAAGACTTACTTCAATACATTTTTGGACGATAGCTGTCATTCATAACTCTGCAGGTTTGTGAATTACAGTGCCCCTGAGCTCTTTTCTTCAACTCGCTTTCTTGTGAGCTGGCCGCAAAACCGCAGGATTGCTTCAGGCCCTAATCTTTTTCCGGCAGGGCACGCTGAGCCTTTGGTTAATTCCTCTTCCTGGTGGGAAATGAGCGTTCCATTTGCCCGTGCAGACACCTACAGCTAGTCTCTCATTGGTTCTCCCTATTCCTGTTCATCTTGCGCAGAAATTGCAAACTGTGCCAAACAGGAGGTTAAAGGCACTGACTCTCCAAGTGGGGAGAGTGTTAGTAAAGCGTCTGGAACGGTGAACCCGAGTACCAGGGGACGAAACCTGAGATGCATTTGAAAACGTTTCCCAATCACATGGTGGACCATACTCTGTGTTTCCCACGCATGTTTTAGCTGAAGGAAGAATCCCTTAAACCTGGAGAGTTGGGACCCATGGAATGGGTACCATGCAGTATGACTTCAAAGGATCTGCGTTTGCTCAACCAACCTCACCAATGCTATCAGCCCGAAGTGTCCAGCATTATGTCTCACCCAGCTCTGGGTGTAGGTGTGGTAAATCCAGGTTGCATCACAAGCCCTGAATGATTTATTTAAGAATTGCTCTCTATTTCACTGTCATTGGGTTGTGTTTGTGAAATTTATTTTGATAATGGGATTTATCGGATTTTCACTGCTGCGTTTAGGCCCCTGTACACACGCTTGACTTTCTTATGGAGACATATACATCCATGGGTCTTAAGATTCTTACTTGTCAGGTAAATTCCCAGGCGTTGAATATGGGGTGTTGAGTCCATTTCGTTGAGCAAGGAGTAGGTCTTGTCTATTATATATTTGGTTTATGGAACGGTATCTGTGCTAATTTCAATCTCTGGTTTGATGCAGCACCCCAACTCACATTTCCCCATAAGCAAGCATAAGTTGGTTTTCTAAATTCGAGACCCTCTTCTGTTTTGTAATTCAGTTCATGTGTAGCTAAGTTTACGTTCCGTGTATTAGTGATATCTTATGATGTTTCTTTTTCTGTGTGACTTATTTCTCGTAGAATCGTCGTACCTGAATCCACTCATTATGCCGCTACGGGACTCATGACGTAGATTTCATTGCTGAGTGATATTCCATTGTACGTGCGTACCACAACTTCTTTATCCATTTTTTGCTTTCTCTGATATTTAACTTGTACCGTAGACGAGGTTCTTGTAAACAGAGCCGTCCCAAACTTTGGGGTGGCTGTGTGTTTTTGATTTTAATTTCCCTAAGCTATAGGACCCTAAGTGGAAGTGCCATAGGCTGTGTTGCTTTGTTTCCTACGAGTTTCAGTAAACACCATACACTTCTCCAGAGTGGCTGTGGGCAATTTACATCCCTCCCATCAGCATAACAAGATTCCCTGTTCTCCATGACCTGTCCTGCCTTTCTGGATTTTACACTTTTTTCAGATGGCCCTCTTGACGGGGGGGAGTGAGACTTCATTGTAGTGCAGTTTTCCTTTACACGCTTGCTTGTTTGGCCAAAAAGGGCGTATGCGTTTTTTCCTGAATATATTCAGGAAAAAACGCATACGCCCTTTTTGGGCAAGTGCATCATTGTCGACATGCTGCCTCTTTTCCTATGCTTTAAGTGCAATTCCAGTCTAACCCCTGAAATCATTTTCCTTAAATTCTGCCCCGCTTTTAAGTCCTCTTCGAAGACTTACTTCAATACATTTTTGGACGATAGCTGTCATTCATAACTCTGCAGGTTTGTGAATTACAGTGCCCCTGAGCTCCTTTCTTCAACTCACTGTCTTGTGAGCTGGCCGCAAAACCGCAGGATTGCTTCAGGCCCTAATCTGGTTCCGGCAGGGCACGCTGAGCCTTTGGTTAATCCCTCTTCCTGGTGGGAGATGAGCGTTCCATTTGCCCGTGCAGACACCTACAGCTAGTCTCTCATTAGTTCTCCCTATTCCTGCTCATCTTGCGCAGAAATTGCAACTGTGCCAAACAGGACGTTAAAGGCACTGACTCTCCAAGTGGGGAGAGTGTTAGTAAAGCGTCTGGAACGGTGAACCCGAGTACCAGGGGACGAAACCTGAGATGCATTTGAAAACGTTTCCCAATCACACGGTGGACCATACTTTGGGTTTCCCATGCATGTTTTAGCTGAAGGAAGAATCCCTTAAACCTGGAGAGTTGGGACCCATGGAATGGCTACCATGCAGTATGACTTCAAATGGTCTGCGTTTGCTCACCAAACATCACCAATGCTATCAGCCCGAAGTGTCCAGCCTTATGTCTCACCCAGCTCTGGGTGTAGATGTGGTAAATCCAGGTTGCATCACAAGCCCTGAATGAATTATTTAAGAATTGCTCTCAATTTCCCTGTCATAGTGTTTTGTTTTTGAAATTAATTTTGATAATGGGATTTATCGGATTTTCACTGCTGCGGTTAGGCCGCTGTACACACGCTTGATTTCCTTATGGAGACATATAAATCCATGGGTCTTAAGATTCTTACTTGTCAGGTATATTCCCAGGCGTTGAATATGAGGTCTTGATTCCATTTCGTTGAGCAAGGAGTAGGTCTTGTCTATTATATATTTGGCTTATGGAACGGTATCTGTGATAATTTCAATCTCTGGTTTTATGCAGCACCCCAACTCACCTTTCCCCATAAGCAAGCATAAGTTGGTTTTCTAAATTTGAGACCCTGTTCTGTTTTGTAATTCAGTTCATGTGTAGCCAAGTTTACGTTCCGTGTATTAGTGATATCTTATGAAGTTTCTTTTTCTGTGTGACTTATTTCTCGTAGAATCGTCGTACCTGAATCCACTCATTATGCCGCTATGGGCCTGATGACCTAGATTTCATTGCTGAATGATATTCCGTTGTACTTACGTACCACAACTTCTTTATCCATTTTTTATTTTCTCGGATATTTAACTTGTACCGTAGACGAGGTTCTTGTAAACAGAGCCGTCCCAAATTTTGGGGTGGCTGTGTGTTTTTGATTTTAATTTCCCTAAGCTATAGGACCCTAAGTGGAAGTGCCATAGGCTGTGTTGCTTTGTTTCCTACGTGTTTCAGGAAACACCATACACTTCTCCAGAGTGGCTGTTGGCAATTTACATCGCGCCCATCAGCATAACAAGGCTCCCTGTTCTCCATGACCTGTCCTGCCTTTCTGGATTTTACACTTTTTTCAGATGGCCCTTTTGAACGGGGGGCAGTGAGACTTCATTGTAGTGCAGATTTCCTTTACACGCTTGCTTGGTTGGCCAAAAAGGGCGTATGCGTTTTTTCCTGAATATATTCAGGAAAAAACGCATACGCCCTTTTTGGTCAAGTGCATCATTTTCGAAATTCTGCCTCTTTTCCTATGCTTTAAGTGCAATTCCAGTCTACCCCCTGAAATCGTTTTCCTGAAATTCTGCCCCGCTTTCAAGTCCTCTTCCAAGACTTACTTCAATACATTTTTGGACGATAGCTGTCATTCATAACTCTGCAGGTTTGTGAATTACAGTGCCCCTGAGCTCTTTTCTTCAACTCGCTTTCTTGTGAGCTGGCCGCAAAACCGCAGGATTGCTTCAGGCCCTAATCTGCTTCCGGCAGGGCACGCTGAGCCTTTGGTTAATTCCTCTTCCTGGTGGGAAATGAGCGTTCCATTTGCCCGTGCAGACACCTACAGCTAGTCTCTCATTGGTTCTCCCTATTCCTGTTCATCTTGCGCAGAAATTGCAAACTGTGCCAAACAGGAGGTTAAAGGCACTGACTCTCCAAGTGGGGAGAGTGTTAGTAAAGCGTCTGGAACGGTGAACCCGAGTACCAGGGGACGAAACCTGAGATGCATTTGAAAACGTTTCCCAATTACACGGTGGATCATACTCTGGGGTTCCCATGCATGTTTTAGCTGAAGGAAGAATCCCTTAAACCTGGAGAGTTGGGACCCATGGAATGGCTACCATGCAGTATGACTTCAAAAGGTCTGCGTTTGCTCACCGAACCTCACCAATGCTATCAGCCCGAAGTGTCCAGCCTTATGTCTCACCCAGCTCTGGGTGTAGATGTGGTAAATCCAGGTTGCATCACAAGCCCTGAATGAATTATTTAAAAATTGCTCTCTATTTCACTGTTATTGTGTTTCGTTTTTGAAATTTATTTTCATAATGGGATTTATCGGATTTTCACTGCTGTGTTTAGGCCGCTGTACACACGCTTGATTTCCTTATGGAGACATATAAATCCATGGGTCTTAAGATTCTTACTTGTCACTTATATTCCCAGGCGTTGAATATGGGGTGTTGAGTCCATTTCGTTGAGCAAGGAGTAGGTCTTTTCTATTGTATATTTTGCTTCTGGAATGGTATCTGTGCTAATTTCAATCTCTGGTTTTATGCAGCACCCCAACACACCTTTCCCCATCAACAAGCATAAGTTGCTTTTCTAAATTTGAGACCCTGTTCTGTTTTGTAATTCAGTTCATGTGTAGCCAAGTTTACGTTCCGTGTATTAGTGATATCTTATGTTTCTTTTTCTGTGTTACTTATTTCTCGTAGAATCGTCATACCTGAATCCACTCATTATGGCGCTACGGGCCTGATGACGTAGAATTCATTGCTGAGTGATATTCCATTGTACGTACGTACCACAACTTCTTTATCCATTTTTTGCTTTCTCGGATATTTAACTTCTACCGTAGACGAGGTTCTTGTAAACAGAGCCGTCCCAAACTTTGGGTTGGCTGTTTGTTTTTTATTTTAATTTCCCTAAGCTATAGGACCATAAGTGGAAGTGCCGTAGGCTGTGTTGCTTTGTTTCCTACGTGTTTCAGGAAACACCATACACTTCTCCAGATTGGCTGTTGGCAATTTACATCCCGCCCATCAGCATAACAAGGCTCCCTGTTCTCCATGACCTGTCCTGCCTTTCTGGATTTTACACTTGTTTCAGATGGCCCTTTTGACCGGGGGGCAGTGAGTCTTCATTGTAGTGCAGATTTCCTTTACACGCATGCTTGGTTGGCCAAAAAGGGCGTATGCGTTTTTTCATGAATATATTCAGGAAAAAACCCATACGACCTTTTTGGCCAAGTGCATCATTGTCGACATTCTGCCTCTTTCCCTATGCTTTAAGTGCAATTCCAGTCTACCCCCTGAAATCGTTTTCCTGAAATTCTGCCCCGCTTTCAATCCACTTCGAAGACTTACTTCAATATATTTTTGGACGATAGCTCTCATTCATAACTCTGCAGGTTTGTGAATTACAGTGCCCCTGAGCTCCTTTCTTCAACTCGCTTTCTTGTGAGCTGGCCGCAAAATCGCAGGATTGCTTCAGGCCCTAATCTGGTTCCGGCAGGACACGCTGAGTCTTTGGTTAATCCCTCTTCCTGGTGGGAAATGAGCATTCCATTTGCCCGTGCAGACACCTACAGCTAGTCTCTCATTGGTTCTCCCTATTCATGTTCATCTTGCGCAGAAATTGCAAACTGTGCCAAACAGGAGGTTAAAGGCACTGACTCTTCAAGTGGGGAGAGTGTTAGTAAAGCGTCTGGAATGGTGAACCCGAGTACCAGGGGACGAATCCTGAGATGCATTTGAAAACGTTTCCCAATCACACAGTGGACCATACTCTGGGTTTCCCATGCATGTTTTAGCTGAAGGAAGAATCCCTTAAACCTGGAGAGTTGGGAACCATGGAATGGGTACCATGCAGTATGACTTCAAAGGGTCTGCGTTTGCTCACCGAACCTCACCAATGCTATGAGCCCGAAGTGTCCAGCCTTATGTCTCACCCAGCTCTGGGTGTAGATGTGGTAAATCCAGGTTGCATCACAAGCCCTGAATGAATTATTTAAGAATTGCTCTCTATTTCACTGTCATAGTGTTTTGTTTTTGAAATTAATTTTGATAATGGGATTTATTGGATTTTCTCTGCTGCGTTTAGGCCCCTGTACACACGCTTGATTTCCTTATGGAGACATATAAATCCATGGGTCGTAAGATTCTTACTTGTCAGGTATATTCTCAGGCGTTGAATATGGGGTGTTGAGTCCATTTCATTGAGCAAGGAGTAGGTCTTGTCTATTATATATTTGGCTTATGGAACGGTATCTGTGCTAATTTCAATCTCTGGTTTTATGCAGCACCCCAACTCACCTTTCCCCATAAGCAAGCATAAGTTGATTTTCTAAATTTGAGACCCTGTTCTGTTTTGTAATTCAGTTCATGTGTAGCCAAGATTACGTTCCGTGTATTAGTGATATCTTATGATGTTTCTTTTTCTGTGTGACTTGTTTCTCGTAGAATCGTCGTACCTGAATCCACTCATTATGCCGCTACGGGCCTGATGACGTAGATCTCATTGCTGAGTGATATTCCATTGTACGTACGTACCACAACTTCTTTATCCATTTTTTGCTTTCTCCGATATTTAACTTGTACCGTAGACGAGGTTCTTGTAAACACAGCTGTCCCAAACTTTGGGGTGGCTGTGTGTTTTTGATTTTAATTTCCCTAAGCTATAGGACCCTAAGTGGAAGTGCCATAGGCTGTGTTGCTTTGTTTCCTACGTGTTTCAGGAAACACCATACACTTCTCCAGAGTGGCTGTTGGCAATTTACATACCACCCATCATCATAACAAGGCTCCCTGTTCTCCATGACCTGTCCTGCCTTTATGGATTTTACACATTTTTCAGATGGCCCTTTTGACCGGGGGGCAGTGAGACTTCATTGTAGTGCAGATTTCCTTTACAAGCTTGCTTGTTTGGTCAAAAAGGGCGTATGCGTTTTTTCCTGAATATATTCAGGAAAAAACGCATACGCACTTTTTGGCCAAGTGCGTCATTGTGGATATTCTGCCTCTTTTCCTATGCTTTAAGTGCAATTCCAGTCTACCCCCTGAAACCGTTTTCCTGAAATTCTGCCCCGCTTTCAAGTCCACTTCGAAGACTTACTTCAATACATTTTTGGACGATAGCTGTCATTCATAACTCTGCAGGTTTGTGAATTACAGTGCCCCTGAGCTCCTTTCTTCAACTCGCTTTCTTGTGAGCTGGCCGCAAAACCGCAGGATTGCTTCAGGCCCTAATCTGGTTCCGGAAGTGCACGCTGAGCCTTTGGTTAATTCCTCTTCCTGGTGGGAAATGAGCGTTCCATTTGCCCGTGCACACACCTAGAGCTAGTCTCTCATTGGTTCTCCCTATTCCTGTTCATCTTGCGCAGAAATTGCAAACTGTGCCAAACAGGAGGTTAAAGGCACTGACTCTCCAAGTGGGGAGAGTGTTAGTAAAGCGAATGGAACGGTGCACCCGAGTACCAGGGGACGAAACCTGAGATGCATTTGAAAACGTTTCCCAATCACACGGTGGAACATACTCCGGGTTTCCCATGCATGTTTTAGCTGAAGGAAGAATCCCTTAAACCTGGAGAGTTGGGACCCATGGAATGGGTACCATGCAGTATGGCTTCAAAGGGTCTGCGTTTGCTCACCAAACCTCACCAATGCTATCAGCCCAAAGTGTCCAGCCTTATGTCTCAACCAGCTCTGGGTGTAGATGTGGTAAATCCAGGTTGCATCACAAGCCCTGAATGAATTATTTAAGAATTGCTCTCTATTTCACTGTCATTGTGTTTTTTTTTTTTAAACATCTTTATTGGGGTATAATTGCTTTACAATGGTGTGTTAGTTTCTGCTTTATAACAAATTGAATCAGTTATACATATACATATGTTCACATATGTCTTCCCTCTTGCATCTCCCTCCCTCCCACTCTCCCTATCCCACCCCTCCAGGCTGTCACAAAGCACCAAACTAATATCCCTGTGCCTTGCGGCTGCTTCCCACTAGCTATCTACCTTACTACGTTTGTTAGTGTGTATATGTCCATGACTCTCTCTCGCCCTGTCAAAGCTCACCCCTCCCCCTCCCCATATCCTCAAGTCTGTTCTCCAGTAGGTCTGCGTCTTTATTCCTGTCTTAGCCCTAGGTTCTTCATGACATTTTTTTTCCCCTTAAATTCCATATATATGTGTTAGCATACGGTATTTGTCTTTTTCTTTCTGACTTACTTCACTCTGTATGACAGACTCTAGGTCTATCCATCTCATTACAAATAGCTCAATTTCATTTCTTTTTAAGGCTGAGTAATATTCCATTGTATATATGTGCCACATTTTCTTTATCCATTCATCCGATGATGGGCGCTTAGGTTGTTTCCATCTCCGGGCTATTGTAAATAGAGCTGCAATGAACATTTTGGTACATGACTCTTTTTGAATTTTGGTTTTCCCAGGGTATATGCCCAGTAGTGGGATTGCTGGGTCATATGGTAATTCTATTTGTAGTTTTTTAAGGAACCTCCATACTGTTCTCCATAGTGGCTGAACCAATTCACATTCCCACCAGCAGTGCAAGAGTGTTCCCTTTTCTCCACACCCTCTCCAGCATTTATTGTTTCTAGATTTTTTGATGATGGCCATTCTGACTGGTGTGAGATGATATCTCATTGTAGTTTTGATTTGCATTTCTCTAATGATTAATGATGTTGAGCATTCTTTCATGTGTTTGTTGCCATTCTGTATATCTTCTTTGGAGAAATGTCTATTTAGGTCTTCTGCCCATTTTTGGATTGGGTTGTTTGTTTTTTTGTTATTGAGCTGCATGAGCTGCTTGTAAATTTTGGAGATTAATCCTTTGTCATTTGCTTCATTTGCATGTCATTGTGTTTTGTTTGTGAAATTTATTTTGTTAATGGGATTTATCGGATTTTCACTGCTGCGTTTAGGCCACTGTACACACGCTTGACTTCCTTATGGAGACATATAAATCCATGGGTCTTAAGATTCTTACTTGTCAGGTATATTCCCAGGCGTTGAATATGGGGTGTTGAGTCCATTTCGTTGAGCAACAGTAGGTCTTGTCTATTATATATTTGGCTTATGGAACGGTATCTGTGCTAATTTCAATCTCTGGTTTTATGCAGCACCCCAACTCACCTTTCCCCATAAGCAAGCATAAGTTGGTTTTCGAAATTTGAGACCCTGTTCTGTTTTGTAATTCAGTTCATGTGTAGCCAAGTTTATGTTCCGTGTATTAGTGATATCTTATGATGTTTCTTTTTCTGTGTGACTTATTTCTCGTAGAATCGTCGTACCTGAATCCACTCATTATGCCGCTATGGGCCTGATGACGTAGATCTCATTGTTGAGTGATATTCCATTGTACGTACGTACCACAACTTCTTTATCCATTTTTTGCTTTCTCGGATATTTAACTTGTACCGTAGACGAGGTTCTTGTAAACAGAGCCGTCCCAAACTTTGGGGTGCCTGTGTGTTTTTGATTTTAATTTCCCTAAGCTATAGGACCCTAAGTGGAAGTGCCATAGGCTGTGTTGCTTTGTTTCCTACGTGTTTCAGGAAACACCATACACTTCTCCAGAGTGGCTGTTGGCAATTTACATCCCGCCCATCAGCATAACAAGGCTCCCTCTTCTCCATGACCTGTCCTGCCTTTCTGGATTTTACACTTTTTTCAGATGGCCCTTTTGACCGGGGGGCAGTGAGACTTTAATGTAGTGCAGATTTCCTTTACACGCTTGCTTGGTTGGCCAAAAAGGGCGTATGCATTTTTTCCTAAATATATTCAGGAAAAAACGCATACGCCCTTTTTGGCCAAGTGCATCATTGTGGACATTCTGCCTCTTTTACTATGCTTTAAGTGCAATTCCAGTCTACCTCCTGAAATCGTTTTCCTGAAATTCTGCCCCGCTTTCAAGTCCTCTTCCAAAACTTTCTTCAATACATTTTTGGACGATAGCTGTCATTCATAATTCTGCAATATTGTGAATTACAGTGCCCCTGAGCTCCTTTCTTCAACTCGCTTTCTTGTGAGCTGGCCGCAAAACCGCAGGATTGCTTCAGGCCCTAATCTGGTTCCGGCAGGGCACGCTGAGCCTTTGGTTAATTCCTCTTCCTGGTGGGAAATGAGCGTTCCATTTGCCCGTGCAGACACCTACAGCTAGTCTCTCATTGGTTCTCCCTATTCCTGTTCATCTTGCGCAGAAATTGCAAACTGTGCCAAACAGGAGGTTAAAGGCACTGACTTTCCATGTGGGGAGAGTTTTAGTAAAGTGTCTGGAACGGTGCACCCGAGTACCAGGGGACGAAACCTGAGATGCATTTGAAAACGTTTCCCAATCACACGGTGGAACATACTCCGGGTTTCCCATGCATGTTTTAGCTGAAGGAAGAATCCCTTAAACCTGGAGAGTTGGGACCCATGGAATGGGTACCATGCAGTATGGCTTCAAAGGGTCTGCGTTTGCTCACCAAACCTCACCAATGCTATCAGCCCAAAGTGTCCAGCCTTATGTCTCAACCAGCTCTGGGTGTAGATGTGGTAAATCCAGGTTGCATCACAAGCCCTGAATGAATTATTTAAGAATTGCTCTCTATTTCACTGTCATTGTGTTTTTTTTTTTTAAACATCTTTATTGGGGTATAATTGCTTTACAATGGTGTGTTAGTTTCTGCTTTATAACAAATTGAATCAGTTATACATATACATATGTTCACATATGTCTTCCCTCTTGCATCTCCCTCCCTCCCACTCTCCCTATCCCACCCCTCCAGGCTGTCACAAAGCACCAAACTAATATCCCTGTGCCTTGCGGCTGCTTCCCACTAGCTATCTACCTTACTACGTTTGTTAGTGTGTATATGTCCATGACTCTCTCTCGCCCTGTCAAAGCTCACCCCTCCCCCTCCCCATATCCTCAAGTCTGTTCTCCAGTAGGTCTGCGTCTTTATTCCTGTCTTACCCCTAGGTTCTTCATGACATTTTTTTTCCCCTTAAATTCCATATATATGTGTTAGCATACGGTATTTGTCTTTTTCTTTCTGACTTACTTCACTCTGTATGACAGACTCTAGGTCTATCCATCTCATTACAAATAGCTCAATTTCATTTCTTTTTAAGGCTGAGTAATATTCCATTGTATATATGTGCCACATTTTCTTTATCCATTCATCCGATGATGGGCGCTTAGGTTGTTTCCATCTCCGGGCTATTGTAAATAGAGCTGCAATGAACATTTTGGTACATGACTCTTTTTGAATTTTGGTTTTCCCAGGGTATATGCCCAGTAGTGGGATTGCTGGGTCATATGGTAATTCTATTTGTAGTTTTTTAAGGAACCTCCATACTGTTCTCCATAGTGGCTGAACCAATTCACATTCCCACCAGCAGTGCAAGAGTGTTCCCTTTTCTCCACACCCTCTCCAGCATTTATTGTTTCTAGATTTTTTGATGATGGCCATTCTGACTGGTGTGAGATGATATCTCATTGTAGTTTTGATTTGCATTTCTCTAATGATTAATGATGTTGAGCATTCTTTCATGTGTTTGTTGCCATTCTGTATATCTTCTTTGGAGAAATGTCTATTTAGGTCTTCTGCCCATTTTTGGATTGGGTTGTTTGTTTTTTTGTTATTGAGCTGCATGAGCTGCTTGTAAATTTTGGAGATTAATCCTTTGTCATTTGCTTCATTTGCATGTCATTGTGTTTTGTTTGTGAAATTTATTTTGTTAATGGGATTTATCGGATTTTCACTGCTGCGTTTAGGCCACTGTACACACGCTTGACTTCCTTATGGAGACATATAAATCCATGGGTCTTAAGATTCTTACTTGTCAGGTATATTCCCAGGCGTTGAATATGGGGTGTTGAGTCCATTTCGTTGAGCAACAGTAGGTCTTGTCTATTATATATTTGGCTTATGGAACGGTATCTGTGCTAATTTCAATCTCTGGTTTTATGCAGCACCCCAACTCACCTTTCCCCATAAGCAAGCATAAGTTGGTTTTCGAAATTTGAGACCCTGTTCTGTTTTGTAATTCAGTTCATGTGTAGCCAAGTTTATGTTCCGTGTATTAGTGATATCTTATGATGTTTCTTTTTCTGTGTGACTTATTTCTCGTAGAATCGTCGTACCTGAATCCACTCATTATGCCGCTATGGGCCTGATGACGTAGATCTCATTGTTGAGTGATATTCCATTGTACGTACGTACCACAACTTCTTTATCCATTTTTTGCTTTCTCGGATATTTAACTTGTACCGTAGACGAGGTTCTTGTAAACAGAGCCGTCCCAAACTTTGGGGTGCCTGTGTGTTTTTGATTTTAATTTCCCTAAGCTATAGGACCCTAAGTGGAAGTGCCATAGGCTGTGTTGCTTTGTTTCCTACGTGTTTCAGGAAACACCATACACTTCTCCAGAGTGGCTGTTGGCAATTTACATCCCGCCCATCAGCATAACAAGGCTCCCTGTTCTCCATGACCTGTCCTGCCTTTCTGGATTTTACACTTTTTTCAGATGGCCCTTTTGACCGGGGGGCAGTGAGACTTTAATGTAGTGCAGATTTCCTTTACACGCTTGCTTGGTTGGCCAAAAAGGGCGTATGCATTTTTTCCTGAATATATTCAGGAAAAAACGCATACGCCCTTTTTGGCCAAGTGCATCATTGTGGACATTCTGCCTCTTTTACTATGCTTTAAGTGCAATTCCAGTCTACCTCCTGAAATCGTTTTCCTGAAATTCTGCCCCGCTTTCAAGTCCTCTTCCAAAACTTTCTTCAATACATTTTTGGACGATAGCTGTCATTCATAACTCTGCAATATTGTGAATTACAGTGCCCCTGAGCTCCTTTCTTCAACTCGCTTTCTTGTGAGCTGGCCGCAAAACCGCAGGATTGCTTCAGGCCCTAATCTGGTTCCGGCAGGGCACGCTGAGCCTTTGGTTAATTCCTCTTCCTGGTGGGAAATGAGCGTTCCATTTGCCCGTGCAGACACCTACAGCTAGTCTCTCATTGGTTCTCCCTATTCCTGTTCATCTTGCGCAGAAATTGCAAACTGTGCCAAACAGGAGGTTAAAGGCACTGACTTTCCATGTGGGGAGAGTTTTAGTAAAGTGTCTGGAACGGTGCACCCGAGTACCAGGGGACGAAACCTGAGATGCATTTGAAAACGTTTCCCAATCACACGGTGGAACATACTCCGGGTTTCCCATGCATGTTTTAGCTGAAGGAAGAATCCCTTAAACCTGGAGAGTTGGGACCCATGGAATGGGTACCATGCAGTATGGCTTCAAAGGGTCTGCGTTTGCTCACCAAACCTCACCAATGCTATCAGCCCAAAGTGTCCAGCCTTATGTCTCAACCAGCTCTGGGTGTAGATGTGGTAAATCCAGGTTGCATCACAAGCCCTGAATGAATTATTTAAGAATTGCTCTCTATTTCACTGTCATTGTGTTTTTTTTTTTAAACATCTTTATTGGGGTATAATTGCTTTACAATGGTGTGTTAGTTTCTGCTTTATAACAAATTGAATCAGTTATACATATACATATGTTCCCATATGTCTTCCCTCTTGCATCTCCCTCCCTCCCACTCTCCCTATCCCACCCCTCCAGGCTGTCACAAAGCACCAAACTAATATCCCTGTGCCTTGCGGCTGCTTCCCACTAGCTATCTACCTTACTACGTTTGTTAGTGTGTATATGTCCATGACTCTCTCTCGCCCTGTCAAAGCTCACCCCTCCCCCTCCCCATATCCTCAAGTCTGTTCTCCAGTAGGTCTGCGTCTTTATTCCTGTCTTACCCCTAGGTTCTTCATGACATTTTTTTTCCCCTTAAATTCCATATATATGTGTTAGCATACGGTATTTGTCTTTTTCTTTCTGACTTACTTCACTCTGTATGACAGACTCTAGGTCTATCCATCTCATTACAAATAGCTCAATTTCATTTCTTTTTAAGGCTGAGTAATATTCCATTGTATATATGTGCCACATTTTCTTTATCCATTCATCCGATGATGGGCGCTTAGGTTGTTTCCATCTCCGGGCTATTGTAAATAGAGCTGCAATGAACATTTTGGTACATGACTCTTTTTGAATTTTGGTTTTCCCAGGGTATATGCCCAGTAGTGGGATTGCTGGGTCATATGGTAATTCTATTTGTAGTTTTTTAAGGAACCTCCATACTGTTCTCCATAGTGGCTGAACCAATTCACATTCCCACCAGCAGTGCAAGAGTGTTCCCTTTTCTCCACACCCTCTCCAGCATTTATTGTTTCTAGATTTTTTGATGATGGCCATTCTGACTGGTGTGAGATGATATCTCATTGTAGTTTTGATTTGCATTTCTCTAATGATTAATGATGTTGAGCATTCTTTCATGTGTTTGTTGCCATTCTGTATATCTTCTTTGGAGAAATGTCTATTTAGGTCTTCTGCCCATTTTTGGATTGGGTTGTTTGTTTTTTTGTTATTGAGCTGCATGAGCTGCTTGTAAATTTTGGAGATTAATCCTTTGTCATTTGCTTCATTTGCATGTCATTGTGTTTTGTTTGTGAAATTTATTTTGTTAATGGGATTTATCGGATTTTCACTGCTGCGTTTAGGCCACTGTACACACGCTTGACTTCCTTATGGAGACATATAAATCCATGGGTCTTAAGATTCTTACTTGTCAGGTATATTCCCAGGCGTTGAATATGGGGTGTTGAGTCCATTTCGTTGAGCAACAGTAGGTCTTGTCTATTATATATTTGGCTTATGGAACGGTATCTGTGCTAATTTCAATCTCTGGTTTTATGCAGCACCCCAACTCACCTTTCCCCATAAGCAAGCATAAGTTGGTTTTCGAAATTTGAGACCCTGTTCTGTTTTGTAATTCAGTTCATGTGTAGCCAAGTTTATGTTCCGTGTATTAGTGATATCTTATGATGTTTCTTTTTCTGTGTGACTTATTTCTCGTAGAATCGTCGTACCTGAATCCACTCATTATGCCGCTATGGGCCTGATGACGTAGATCTCATTGTTGAGTGATATTCCATTGTACGTACGTACCACAACTTCTTTATCCATTTTTTGCTTTCTCGGATATTTAACTTGTACCGTAGACGAGGTTCTTGTAAACAGAGCCGTCCCAAACTTTGGGGTGGCTGTGTGTTTTTGATTTTAATTTCCCTAAGCTATAGGACCCTAAGTGGAAGTGCCATAGGCTGTGTTGCTTTGTTTCCTACGTGTTTCAGGAAACACCATACACTTCTCCAGAGTGGCTGTTGGCAATTTACATCCCGCCCATCAGCATAACAAGGCTCCCTGTTCTCCATGACCTGTCCTGCCTTTCTGGATTTTACACTTTTTTCAGATGGCCCTTTTGACCGGGGGGCAGTGAGACTTTAATGTAGTGCAGATTTCCTTTACACGCTTGCTTGGTTGGCCAAAAAGGGCGTATGCATTTTTTCCTAAATATATTCAGGAAAAAACGCATACGCCCTTTTTGGCCAAGTGCATCATTGTGGACATTCTGCCTCTTTTACTATGCTTTAAGTGCAATTCCAGTCTACCTCCTGAAATCGTTTTCCTGAAATTCTGCCCCGCTTTCAAGTCCTCTTCCAAAACTTTCTTCAATACATTTTTGGACGATAGCTGTCATTCATAATTCTGCAATATTGTGAATTACAGTGCCCCTGAGCTCCTTTCTTCAACTCGCTTTCTTGTGAGCTGGCCGCAAAACCGCAGGATTGCTTCAGGCCCTAATCTGGTTCCGGCAGGGCACGCTGAGCCTTTGGTTAATTCCTCTTCCTGGTGGGAAATGAGCGTTCCATTTGCCCGTGCAGACACCTACAGCTAGTCTCTCATTGGTTCTCCCTATTCCTGTTCATCTTGCGCAGAAATTGCAAACTGTGCCAAACAGGAGGTTAAAGGCACTGACTTTCCATGTGGGGAGAGTTTTAGTAAAGTGTCTGGAACGGTGCACCTGAGTACCAGGGGACGAAACCTGAGATGCATTTGAAAACGTTTCCCAATCACACGGTGGAACATACTCCGGGTTTCCCATGCATGTTTTAGCTGAAGGAAGAATCCCTTAAACCTGGAGAGTTGGGACCCATGGAATGGGTACCATGCAGTATGGCTTCAAAGGGTCTGCGTTTGCTCACCAAACCTCACCAATGCTATCAGCCCAAAGTGTCCAGCCTTATGTCTCAACCAGCTCTGGGTGTAGATGTGGTAAATCCAGGTTGCATCACAAGCCCTGAATGAATTATTTAAGAATTGCTCTCTATTTCACTGTCATTGTGTTTTTTTTTTTTAAACATCTTTATTGGGGTATAATTGCTTTACAATGGTGTGTTAGTTTCTGCTTTATAACAAATTGAATCAGTTATACATATACATATGTTCACATATGTCTTCCCTCTTGCATCTCCCTCCCTCCCACTCTCCCTATCCCACCCCTCCAGGCTGTCACAAAGCACCAAACTAATATCCCTGTGCCTTGCGGCTGCTTCCCACTAGCTATCTACCTTACTACGTTTGTTAGTGTGTATATGTCCATGACTCTCTCTCGCCCTGTCAAAGCTCACCCCTCCCCCTCCCCATATCCTCAAGTCTGTTCTCCAGTAGGTCTGCGTCTTTATTCCTGTCTTAGCCCTAGGTTCTTCATGACATTTTTTTTCCCCTTAAATTCCATATATATGTGTTAGCATACGGTATTTGTCTTTTTCTTTCTGACTTACTTCACTCTGTATGACAGACTCTAGGTCTATCCATCTCATTACAAATAGCTCAATTTCATTTCTTTTTAAGGCTGAGTAATATTCCATTGTATATATGTGCCACATTTTCTTTATCCATTCATCCGATGATGGGCGCTTAGGTTGTTTCCATCTCCGGGCTATTGTAAATAGAGCTGCAATGAACATTTTGGTACATGACTCTTTTTGAATTTTGGTTTTCCCAGGGTATATGCCCAGTAGTGGGATTGCTGGGTCATATGGTAATTCTATTTGTAGTTTTTTAAGGAACCTCCATACTGTTCTCCATAGTGGCTGAACCAATTCACATTCCCACCAGCAGTGCAAGAGTGTTCCCTTTTCTCCACACCCTCTCCAGCATTTATTGTTTCTAGATTTTTTGATGATGGCCATTCTGACTGGTGTGAGATGATATCTCATTGTAGTTTTGATTTGCATTTCTCTAATGATTAATGATGTTGAGCATTCTTTCATGTGTTTGTTGCCATTCTGTATATCTTCTTTGGAGAAATGTCTATTTAGGTCTTCTGCCCATTTTTGGATTGGGTTGTTTGTTTTTTTGTTATTGAGCTGCATGAGCTGCTTGTAAATTTTGGAGATTAATCCTTTGTCATTTGCTTCATTTGCATGTCATTGTGTTTTGTTTGTGAAATTTATTTTGTTAATGGGATTTATCGGATTTTCACTGCTGCGTTTAGGCCACTGTACACACGCTTGACTTCCTTATGGAGACATATAAATCCATGGGTCTTAAGATTCTTACTTGTCAGGTATATTCCCAGGCGTTGAATATGGGGTGTTGAGTCCATTTCGTTGAGCAACAGTAGGTCTTGTCTATTATATATTTGGCTTATGGAACGGTATCTGTGCTAATTTCAATCTCTGGTTTTATGCAGCACCCCAACTCACCTTTCCCCATAAGCAAGCATAAGTTGGTTTTCGAAATTTGAGACCCTGTTCTGTTTTGTAATTCAGTTCATGTGTAGCCAAGTTTATGTTCCGTGTATTAGTGATATCTTATGATGTTTCTTTTTCTGTGTGACTTATTTCTCGTAGAATCGTCGTACCTGAATCCACTCATTATGCCGCTATGGGCCTGATGACGTAGATCTCATTGTTGAGTGATATTCCATTGTACGTACGTACCACAACTTCTTTATCCATTTTTTGCTTTCTCGGATATTTAACTTGTACCGTAGACGAGGTTCTTGTAAACAGAGCCGTCCCAAACTTTGGGGTGCCTGTGTGTTTTTGATTTTAATTTCCCTAAGCTATAGGACCCTAAGTGGAAGTGCCATAGGCTGTGTTGCTTTGTTTCCTACGTGTTTCAGGAAACACCATACACTTCTCCAGAGTGGCTGTTGGCAATTTACATCCCGCCCATCAGCATAACAAGGCTCCCTGTTCTCCATGACCTGTCCTGCCTTTCTGGATTTTACACTTTTTTCAGATGGCCCTTTTGACCGGGGGGCAGTGAGACTTTAATGTAGTGCAGATTTCCTTTACACGCTTGCTTGGTTGGCCAAAAAGGGCGTATGCATTTTTTCCTAAATATATTCAGGAAAAAACGCATACGCCCTTTTTGGCCAAGTGCATCATTGTGGACATTCTGCCTCTTTTACTATGCTTTAAGTGCAATTCCAGTCTACCTCCTGAAATCGTTTTCCTGAAATTCTGCCCCGCTTTCAAGTCCTCTTCCAAAACTTTCTTCAATACATTTTTGGACGATAGCTGTCATTCATAATTCTGCAATATTGTGAATTACAGTGCCCCTGAGCTCCTTTCTTCAACTCGCTTTCTTGTGAGCTGGCCGCAAAACCGCAGGATTGCTTCAGGCCCTAATCTGGTTCCGGCAGGGCACGCTGAGCCTTTGGTTAATTCCTCTTCCTGGTGGGAAATGAGCGTTCCATTTGCCCGTGCAGACACCTACAGCTAGTCTCTCATTGGTTCTCCCTATTCCTGTTCATCTTGCGCAGAAATTGCAAACTGTGCCAAACAGGAGGTTAAAGGCACTGACTTTCCATGTGGGGAGAGTTTTAGTAAAGTGTCTGGAACGGTGCACCCGAGTACCAGGGGACGAAACCTGAGATGCATTTGAAAACGTTTCCCAATCACACGGTGGAACATACTCCGGGTTTCCCATGCATGTTTTAGCTGAAGGAAGAATCCCTTAAACCTGGAGAGTTGGGACCCATGGAATGGGTACCATGCAGTATGGCTTCAAAGGGTCTGCGTTTGCTCACCAAACCTCACCAATGCTATCAGCCCAAAGTGTCCAGCCTTATGTCTCAACCAGCTCTGGGTGTAGATGTGGTAAATCCAGGTTGCATCACAAGCCCTGAATGAATTATTTAAGAATTGCTCTCTATTTCACTGTCATTGTGTTTTTTTTTTTTAAACATCTTTATTGGGGTATAATTGCTTTACAATGGTGTGTTAGTTTCTGCTTTATAACAAATTGAATCAGTTATACATATACATATGTTCACATATGTCTTCCCTCTTGCATCTCCCTCCCTCCCACTCTCCCTATCCCACCCCTCCAGGCTGTCACAAAGCACCAAACTAATATCCCTGTGCCTTGCGGCTGCTTCCCACTAGCTATCTACCTTACTACGTTTGTTAGTGTGTATATGTCCATGACTCTCTCTCGCCCTGTCAAAGCTCACCCCTCCCCCTCCCCATATCCTCAAGTCTGTTCTCCAGTAGGTCTGCGTCTTTATTCCTGTCTTACCCCTAGGTTCTTCATGACATTTTTTTTCCCCTTAAATTCCATATATATGTGTTAGCATACGGTATTTGTCTTTTTCTTTCTGACTTACTTCACTCTGTATGACAGACTCTAGGTCTATCCATCTCATTACAAATAGCTCAATTTCATTTCTTTTTAAGGCTGAGTAATATTCCATTGTATATATGTGCCACATTTTCTTTATCCATTCATCCGATGATGGGCGCTTAGGTTGTTTCCATCTCCGGGCTATTGTAAATAGAGCTGCAATGAACATTTTGGTACATGACTCTTTTTGAATTTTGGTTTTCCCAGGGTATATGCCCAGTAGTGGGATTGCTGGGTCATATGGTAATTCTATTTGTAGTTTTTTAAGGAACCTCCATACTGTTCTCCATAGTGGCTGAACCAATTCACATTCCCACCAGCAGTGCAAGAGTGTTCCCTTTTCTCCACACCCTCTCCAGCATTTATTGTTTCTAGATTTTTTGATGATGGCCATTCTGACTGGTGTGAGATGATATCTCATTGTAGTTTTGATTTGCATTTCTCTAATGATTAATGATGTTGAGCATTCTTTCATGTGTTTGTTGCCATTCTGTATATCTTCTTTGGAGAAATGTCTATTTAGGTCTTCTGCCCATTTTTGGATTGGGTTGTTTGTTTTTTTGTTATTGAGCTGCATGAGCTGCTTGTAAATTTTGGAGATTAATCCTTTGTCATTTGCTTCATTTGCATGTCATTGTGTTTTGTTTGTGAAATTTATTTTGTTAATGGGATTTATCGGATTTTCACTGCTGCGTTTAGGCCACTGTACACACGCTTGACTTCCTTATGGAGACATATAAATCCATGGGTCTTAAGATTCTTACTTGTCAGGTATATTCCCAGGCGTTGAATATGGGGTGTTGAGTCCATTTCGTTGAGCAACAGTAGGTCTTGTCTATTATATATTTGGCTTATGGAACGGTATCTGTGCTAATTTCAATCTCTGGTTTTATGCAGCACCCCAACTCACCTTTCCCCATAAGCAAGCATAAGTTGGTTTTCGAAATTTGAGACCCTGTTCTGTTTTGTAATTCAGTTCATGTGTAGCCAAGTTTATGTTCCGTGTATTAGTGATATCTTATGATGTTTCTTTTTCTGTGTGACTTATTTCTCGTAGAATCGTCGTACCTGAATCCACTCATTATGCCGCTATGGGCCTGATGACGTAGATCTCATTGTTGAGTGATATTCCATTGTACGTACGTACCACAACTTCTTTATCCATTTTTTGCTTTCTCGGATATTTAACTTGTACCGTAGACGAGGTTCTTGTAAACAGAGCCGTCCCAAACTTTGGGGTGCCTGTGTGTTTTTGATTTTAATTTCCCTAAGCTATAGGACCCTAAGTGGAAGTGCCATAGGCTGTGTTGCTTTGTTTCCTACGTGTTTCAGGAAACACCATACACTTCTCCAGAGTGGCTGTTGGCAATTTACATCCCGCCCATCAGCATAACAAGGCTCCCTGTTCTCCATGACCTGTCCTGCCTTTCTGGATTTTACACTTTTTTCAGATGGCCCTTTTGACCGGGGGGCAGTGAGACTTTAATGTAGTGCAGATTTCCTTTACACGCTTGCTTGGTTGGCCAAAAAGGGCGTATGCATTTTTTCCTGAATATATTCAGGAAAAAACGCATACGCCCTTTTTGGCCAAGTGCATCATTGTGGACATTCTGCCTCTTTTACTATGCTTTAAGTGCAATTCCAGTCTACCTCCTGAAATCGTTTTCCTGAAATTCTGCCCCACTTTCAAGTCCTCTTCCAAAACTTTCTTCAATACATTTTTGGACGATAGCTGTCATTCATAACTCTGCAATATTGTGAATTACAGTGCCCCTGAGCTCCTTTCTTCAACTCGCTTTCTTGTGAGCTGGCCGCAAAACCGCAGGATTGCTTCAGGCCCTAATCTGGTTCCGGCAGGGCACGCTGAGCCTTTGGTTAATTCCTCTTCCTGGTGGGAAATGAGCGTTCCATTTGCCCGTGCAGACACCTACAGCTAGTCTCTCATTGGTTCTCCCTATTCCTGTTCATCTTGCGCAGAAATTGCAAACTGTGCCAAACAGGAGGTTAAAGGCACTGACTTTCCAAGTGGGGAGAGTTTTAGTAAAGTGTCTGGAACGGTGCACCCGAGTACCAGGGGACGAAACCTGAGATGCATTTGAAAACGTTTCCCAATCACACGGTGGAACATACTCCGGGTTTCCCATGCATGTTTTAGCTGAAGGAAGAATCCCTTAAACCTGGAGAGTTGGGACCCATGGAATGGGTACCATGCAGTATGGCTTCAAAGGGTCTGCGTTTGCTCACCAAACCTCACCAATGCTATCAGCCCAAAGTGTCCAGCCTTATGTCTCAACCAGCTCTGGGTGTAGATGTGGTAAATCCAGGTTGCATCACAAGCCCTGAATGAATTATTTAAGAATTGCTCTCTATTTCACTGTCATTGTGTTTTTTTTTTTTAAACATCTTTATTGGGGTATAATTGCTTTACAATGGTGTGTTAGTTTCTGCTTTATAACAAATTGAATCAGTTATACATATACATATGTTCCCATATGTCTTCCCTCTTGCATCTCCCTCCCTCCCACTCTCCCTATCCCACCCCTCCAGGCTGTCACAAAGCACCAAGCTAATATCCCTGTGCCTTGCGGCTGCTTCCCACTAGCTATCTACCTTACTACGTTTGTTAGTGTGTATATGTCCATGACTCTCTCTCGCCCTGTCAAAGCTCACCCCTCCCCCTCCCCATATCCTCAAGTCTGTTCTCCAGTAGGTCTGCGTCTTTATTCCTGTCTTACCCCTAGGTTCTTCATGACATTTTTTTTCCCCTTAAATTCCATATATATGTGTTAGCATACGGTATTTGTCTTTTTCTTTCTGACTTACTTCACTCTGTATGACAGACTCTAGGTCTATCCATCTCATTACAAATAGCTCAATTTCATTTCTTTTTAAGGCTGAGTAATATTCCATTGTATATATGTGCCACATTTTCTTTATCCATTCATCCGATGATGGGCGCTTAGGTTGTTTCCATCTCCGGGCTATTGTAAATAGAGCTGCAATGAACATTTTGGTACATGACTCTTTTTGAATTTTGGTTTTCCCAGGGTATATGCCCAGTAGTGGGATTGCTGGGTCATATGGTAATTCTATTTGTAGTTTTTTAAGGAACCTCCATACTGTTCTCCATAGTGGCTGAACCAATTCACATTCCCACCAGCAGTGCAAGAGTGTTCCCTTTTCTCCACACCCTCTCCAGCATTTATTGTTTCTAGATTTTTTGATGATGGCCATTCTGACTGGTGTGAGATGATATCTCATTGTAGTTTTGATTTGCATTTCTCTAATGATTAATGATGTTGAGCATTCTTTCATGTGTTTGTTGCCATTCTGTATATCTTCTTTGGAGAAATGTCTATTTAGGTCTTCTGCCCATTTTTGGATTGGGTTGTTTGTTTTTTTGTTATTGAGCTGCATGAGCTGCTTGTAAATTTTGGAGATTAATCCTTTGTCATTTGCTTCATTTGCATGTCATTGTGTTTTGTTTGTGACATTTATTTTGTTAATGGGATTTATCGGATTTTCACTGCTGCGTTTAGGCCACTGTACACACGCTTGACTTCCTTATGGAGACATATAAATCCATGGGTCTTAAGATTCTTACTTGTCAGGTATATTCCCAGGCGTTGAATATGGGGTGTTGAGTCCATTTCGTTGAGCAACAGTAGGTCTTGTCTATTATATATTTGGCTTATGGAACGGTATCTGTGCTAATTTCAATCTCTGGTTTTATGCAGCACCCCAACTCACCTTTCCCCATAAGCAAGCATAAGTTGGTTTTCGAAATTTGAGACCCTGTTCTGTTTTGTAATTCAGTTCATGTGTAGCCAAGTTTATGTTCCGTGTATTAGTGATATCTTATGATGTTTCTTTTTCTGTGTGACTTATTTCTCGTAGAATCGTCGTACCTGAATCCACTCATTATGCCGCTATGGGCCTGATGACGTAGATCTCATTGTTGAGTGATATTCCATTGTACGTACGTACCACAACTTCTTTATCCATTTTTTGCTTTCTCGGATATTTAACTTGTACCGTAGACGAGGTTCTTGTAAACAGAGCCGTCCCAAACTTTGGGGTGCCTGTGTGTTTTTGATTTTAATTTCCCTAAGCTATAGGACCCTAAGTGGAAGTGCCATAGGCTGTGTTGCTTTGTTTCCTACGTGTTTCAGGAAACACCATACACTTCTCCAGAGTGGCTGTTGGCAATTTACATCCCGCCCATCAGCATAACAAGGCTCCCTCTTCTCCATGACCTGTCCTGCCTTTCTGGATTTTACACTTTTTTCAGATGGCCCTTTTGACCGGGGGGCAGTGAGACTTCAATGTAGTGCAGATTTCCTTTACACGCTTGCTTGGTTGGCCAAAAAGGGCGTATGCATTTTTTCCTGAATATATTCAGGAAAAAACGCATACGCCCTTTTTGGCCAAGTGCATCATTGTGGACATTCTGCCTCTTTTACTATGCTTTAAGTGCAATTCCAGTCTACCTCCTGAAATCGTTTTCCTGAAATTCTGCCCCGCTTTCAAGTCCTCTTCGAAAACATTCTTCAATACATTTTTGGACGATAGCTGTCATTCATAACTCTGCAATATTGTGAATTACAGTGCCCCTGAGCTCCTTTCTTCAACTCGCTTTCTTGTGAGCTGGCCGCAAAACCGCAGGATTGCTTCAGGCCCTAATCTGGTTCCGGCAGGGCACGCTGAGCCTTTGGTTAATTCCTCTTCCTGGTGGGAAATGAGCGTTCCATTTGCCCGTGCAGACACCTACAGCTAGTCTCTCATTGGTTCTCCCTATTCCTGTTCATCTTGCGCAGAAATTGCAAACTGTGCCAAACAGGAGGTTAAAGGCACTGACTTTCCAAGTGGGGAGAGTTTTAGTAAAGTGTCTGGAACGGTGCACCCGAGTACCAGGGGACGAAACCTGAGATGCATTTGAAAACGTTTCCCAATCACACGGTGGAACATACTCCGGGTTTCCCATGCATGTTTTAGCTGAAGGAAGAATCCCTTAAACCTGGAGAGTTGGGACCCATGGAATGGGTACCATGCAGTATGACTTCAAAGGGTCTGCGTTTGCTCACCAAACCTCACCAATGCTATCAGCCCAAAGTGTCCAGCCTTATGTCTCAACCAGCTCTGGGTGTAGATGTGGTAAATCCAGGTTGCATCACAAGCCCTGAATGAATTATTTAAGAATTGCTCTCTATTTCACTGTCATTGTGTTTTTTTTTTTTAAACATCTTTATTGGGGTATAATTGCTTTACAATGGTGTGTTAGTTTCTGCTTTATAACAAATTGAATCAGTTATACATATACATATGTTCCCATATGTCTTCCCTCTTGCGTCTCCCTCCCTCCCACTCTCCCTATCCCACCCCTCCAGGCTGTCACAAAGCACCAAGCTAATATCCCTGTGCCTTGCGGCTGCTTCCCACTAGCTATCTACCTTACTACGTTTGTTAGTGTGTATATGTCCATGACTCTCTCTCGCCCTGTCAAAGCTCACCCCTCCCCCTCCCCATATCCTCAAGTCTGTTCTCCAGTAGGTCTGCGTCTTTATTCCTGTCTTACCCCTAGGTTCTTCATGACATTTTTTTTCCCCTTAAATTCCATATATATGTGTTAGCATACGGTATTTGTCTTTTTCTTTCTGACTTACTTCACTCTGTATGACAGACTCTAGGTCTATCCATCTCATTACAAATAGCTCAATTTCATTTCTTTTTAAGGCTGAGTAATATTCCATTGTATATATGTGCCACATTTTCTTTATCCATTCATCCGATGATGGGCGCTTAGGTTGTTTCCATCTCCGGGCTATTGTAAATAGAGCTGCAATGAACATTTTGGTACATGACTCTTTTTGAATTTTGGTTTTCCCAGGGTATATGCCCAGTAGTGGGATTGCTGGGTCATATGGTAATTCTATTTGTAGTTTTTTAAGGAACCTCCATACTGTTCTCCATAGTGGCTGAACCAATTCACATTCCCACCAGCAGTGCAAGAGTGTTCCCTTTTCTCCACACCCTCTCCAGCATTTATTGTTTCTAGATTTTTTGATGATGGCCATTCTGACTGGTGTGAGATGATATCTCATTGTAGTTTTGATTTGCATTTCTCTAATGATTAATGATGTTGAGCATTCTTTCATGTGTTTGTTGCCATTCTGTATATCTTCTTTGGAGAAATGTCTATTTAGGTCTTCTGCCCATTTTTGGATTGGGTTGTTTGTTTTTTTGTTATTGAGCTGCATGAGCTGCTTGTCAATTTTGGAGATTAATCCTTTGTCATTTGCTTCATTTGCATGTCATTGTGTTTTGTTTGTGACATTTATTTTGTTAATGGGATTTATCGGATTTTCACTGCTGCGTTTAGGCCACTGTACACACGCTTGACTTCCTTATGGAGACATATAAATCCATGGGTCTTAAGATTCTTACTTGTCAGGTATATTCCCAGGCGTTGAATATGGGGTGTTGAGTCCATTTCGTTGAGCAACAGTAGGTCTTGTCTATTATATATTTGGCTTATGGAACGGTATCTGTGCTAATTTCAATCTCTGGTTTTATGCAGCACCCCAACTCACCTTTCCCCATAAGCAAGCATAAGTTGGTTTTCGAAATTTGAGACCCTGTTCTGTTTTGTAATTCAGTTCATGTGTAGCCAAGTTTATGTTCCGTGTATTAGTGATATCTTATGATGTTTCTTTTTCTGTGTGACTTATTTCTCGTAGAATCGTCGTACCTGAATCCACTCATTATGCCGCTATGGGCCTGATGACGTAGATCTCATTGTTGAGTGATATTCCATTGTACGTACGTACCACAACTTCTTTATCCATTTTTTGCTTTCTCGGATATTTAACTTGTACCGTAGACGAGGTTCTTGTAAACAGAGCCGTCCCAAACTTTGGGGTGCCTGTGTGTTTTTGATTTTAATTTCCCTAAGCTATAGGACCCTAAGTGGAAGTGCCATAGGCTGTGTTGCTTTGTTTCCTACGTGTTTCAGGAAACACCATACACTTCTCCAGAGTGGCTGTTGGCAATTTACATCCCGCCCATCAGCATAACAAGGCTCCCTGTTCTCCATGACCTGTCCTGCCTTTCTGGATTTTACACTTTTTTCAGATGGCCCTTTTGACCGGGGGGCAGTGAGACTTCAATGTAGTGCAGATTTCCTTTACACGCTTGCTTGGTTGGCCAAAAAGGGCGTATGCATTTTTTCCTGAATATATTCAGGAAAAAACGCATACGCCCTTTTTGGCCAAGTGCATCATTGTGGACATTCTGCCTCTTTTACTATGCTTTAAGTGCAATTCCAGTCTACCTCCTGAAATCGTTTTCCTGAAATTCTGCCCCGCTTTCAAGTCCTCTTCCAAAACTTTCTTCAATACATTTTTGGACGATAGCTGTCATTCATAACTCTGCAATATTGTGAATTACAGTGCCCCTGAGCTCCTTTCTTCAACTCGCTTTCTTGTGAGCTGGCCGCAAAACCGCAGGATTGCTTCAGGCCCTAATCTGGTTCCGGCAGGGCACGCTGAGCCTTTGGTTAATTCCTCTTCCTGGTGGGAAATGAGCGTTCCATTTGCCCGTGCAGACACCTACAGCTAGTCTCTCATTGGTTCTCCCTATTCCTGTTCATCTTGCGCAGAAATTGCAAACTGTGCCAAACAGGAGGTTAAAGGCACTGACTTTCCAAGTGGGGAGAGTTTTAGTAAAGTGTCTGGAACGGTGCACCCGAGTACCAGGGGACGAAACCTGAGATGCATTTGAAAACGTTTCCCAATCACACGGTGGAACATACTCCGGGTTTCCCATGCATGTTTTAGCTGAAGGAAGAATCCCTTAAACCTGGAGAGTTGGGACCCATGGAATGGGTACCATGCAGTATGGCTTCAAAGGGTCTGCGTTTGCTCACCAAACCTCACCAATGCTATCAGCCCAAAGTGTCCAGCCTTATGTCTCAACCAGCTCTGGGTGTAGATGTGGTAAATCCAGGTTGCATCACAAGCCCTGAATGAATTATTTAAGAATTGCTCTCTATTTCACTGTCATTGTGTTTTTTTTTTTAAACATCTTTATTGGGGTATAATTGCTTTACAATGGTGTGTTAGTTTCTGCTTTATAACAAATTGAATCAGTTATACATATACATATGTTCCCATATGTCTTCCCTCTTGCATCTCCCTCCCTCCCACTCTCCCTATCCCACCCCTCCAGGCTGTCACAAAGCACCAAGCTAATATCCCTGTGCCTTGCGGCTGCTTCCCACTAGCTATCTACCTTACTACGTTTGTTAGTGTGTATATGTCCATGACTCTCTCTCGCCCTGTCAAAGCTCACCCCTCCCCCTCCCCATATCCTCAAGTCTGTTCTCCAGTAGGTCTGCGTCTTTATTCCTGTCTTACCCCTAGGTTCTTCATGACATTTTTTTTCCCCTTAAATTCCATATATATGTGTTAGCATACGGTATTTGTCTTTTTCTTTCTGACTTACTTCACTCTGTATGACAGACTCTAGGTCTATCCATCTCATTACAAATAGCTCAATTTCATTTCTTTTTAAGGCTGAGTAATATTCCATTGTATATATGTGCCACATTTTCTTTATCCATTCATCCGATGATGGGCGCTTAGGTTGTTTCCATCTCCGGGCTATTGTAAATAGAGCTGCAATGAACATTTTGGTACATGACTCTTTTTGAATTTTGGTTTTCCCAGGGTATATGCCCAGTAGTGGGATTGCTGGGTCATATGGTAATTCTATTTGTAGTTTTTTAAGGAACCTCCATACTGTTCTCCATAGTGGCTGAACCAATTCACATTCCCACCAGCAGTGCAAGAGTGTTCCCTTTTCTCCACACCCTCTCCAGCATTTATTGTTTCTAGATTTTTTGATGATGGCCATTCTGACTGGTGTGAGATGATATCTCATTGTAGTTTTGATTTGCATTTCTCTAATGATTAATGATGTTGAGCATTCTTTCATGTGTTTGTTGCCATTCTGTATATCTTCTTTGGAGAAATGTCTATTTAGGTCTTCTGCCCATTTTTGGATTGGGTTGTTTGTTTTTTTGTTATTGAGCTGCATGAGCTGCTTGTCAATTTTGGAGATTAATCCTTTGTCATTTGCTTCATTTGCATGTCATTGTGTTTTGTTTGTGACATTTATTTTGTTAATGGGATTTATCGGATTTTCACTGCTGCGTTTAGGCCACTGTACACACGCTTGACTTCCTTATGGAGACATATAAATCCATGGGTCTTAAGATTCTTACTTGTCAGGTATATTCCCAGGCGTTGAATATGGGGTGTTGAGTCCATTTCGTTGAGCAACAGTAGGTCTTGTCTATTATATATTTGGCTTATGGAACGGTATCTGTGCTAATTTCAATCTCTGGTTTTATGCAGCACCCCAACTCACCTTTCCCCATAAGCAAGCATAAGTTGGTTTTCGAAATTTGAGACCCTGTTCTGTTTTGTAATTCAGTTCATGTGTAGCCAAGTTTATGTTCCGTGTATTAGTGATATCTTATGATGTTTCTTTTTCTGTGTGACTTATTTCTCGTAGAATCGTCGTACCTGAATCCACTCATTATGCCGCTATGGGCCTGATGACGTAGATCTCATTGTTGAGTGATATTCCATTGTACGTACGTACCACAACTTCTTTATCCATTTTTTGCTTTCTCGGATATTTAACTTGTACCGTAGACGAGGTTCTTGTAAACAGAGCCGTCCCAAACTTTGGGGTGCCTGTGTGTTTTTGATTTTAATTTCCCTAAGCTATAGGACCCTAAGTGGAAGTGCCATAGGCTGTGTTGCTTTGTTTCCTACGTGTTTCAGGAAACACCATACACTTCTCCAGAGTGGCTGTTGGCAATTTACATCCCGCCCATCAGCATAACAAGGCTCCCTGTTCTCCATGACCTGTCCTGCCTTTCTGGATTTTACACTTTTTTCAGATGGCCCTTTTGACCGGGGGGCAGTGAGACTTCAATGTAGTGCAGATTTCCTTTACACGCTTGCTTGGTTGGCCAAAAAGGGCGTATGCATTTTTTCCTGAATATATTCAGGAAAAAACGCATACGCCCTTTTTGGCCAAGTGCATCATTGTGGACATTCTGCCTCTTTTACTATGCTTTAAGTGCAATTCCAGTCTACCTCCTGAAATCGTTTTCCTGAAATTCTGCCCCGCTTTCAAGTCCTCTTCCAAAACTTTCTTCAATACATTTTTGGACGATAGCTGTCATTCATAACTCTGCAATATTGTGAATTACAGTGCCCCTGAGCTCCTTTCTTCAACTCGCTTTCTTGTGAGCTGGCCGCAAAACCGCAGGATTGCTTCAGGCCCTAATCTGGTTCCGGCAGGGCACGCTGAGCCTTTGGTTAATTCCTCTTCCTGGTGGGAAATGAGCGTTCCATTTGCCCGTGCAGACACCTACAGCTAGTCTCTCATTGGTTCTCCCTATTCCTGTTCATCTTGCGCAGAAATTGCAAACTGTGCCAAACAGGAGGTTAAAGGCACTGACTTTCCAAGTGGGGAGAGTTTTAGTAAAGTGTCTGGAACGGTGCACCCGAGTACCAGGGGACGAAACCTGAGATGCATTTGAAAACGTTTCCCAATCACACGGTGGAACATACTCCGGGTTTCCCATGCATGTTTTAGCTGAAGGAAGAATCCCTTAAACCTGGAGAGTTGGGACCCATGGAATGGGTACCATGCAGTATGACTTCAAAGGGTCTGCGTTTGCTCACCAAACCTCACCAATGCTATCAGCCCAAAGTGTCCAGCCTTATGTCTCAACCAGCTCTGGGTGTAGATGTGGTAAATCCAGGTTGCATCACAAGCCCTGAATGAATTATTTAAGAATTGCTCTCTATTTCACTGTCATTGTGTTTTTTTTTTTTAAACATCTTTATTGGGGTATAATTGCTTTACAATGGTGTGTTAGTTTCTGCTTTATAACAAATTGAATCAGTTATACATATACATATGTTCCCATATGTCTTCCCTCTTGCATCTCCCTCCCTCCCACTCTCCCTATCCCACCCCTCCAGGCTGTCACAAAGCACCAAGCTAATATCCCTGTGCCTTGCGGCTGCTTCCCACTAGCTATCTACCTTACTACGTTTGTTAGTGTGTATATGTCCATGACTCTCTCTCGCCCTGTCAAAGCTCACCCCTCCCCCTCCCCATATCCTCAAGTCTGTTCTCCAGTAGGTCTGCGTCTTTATTCCTGTCTTACCCCTAGGTTCTTCATGACATTTTTTTTCCCCTTAAATTCCATATATATGTGTTAGCATACGGTATTTGTCTTTTTCTTTCTGACTTACTTCACTCTGTATGACAGACTCTAGGTCTATCCATCTCATTACAAATAGCTCAATTTCATTTCTTTTTAAGGCTGAGTAATATTCCATTGTATATATGTGCCACATTTTCTTTATCCATTCATCCGATGATGGGCGCTTAGGTTGTTTCCATCTCCGGGCTATTGTAAATAGAGCTGCAATGAACATTTTGGTACATGACTCTTTTTGAATTTTGGTTTTCCCAGGGTATATGCCCAGTAGTGGGATTGCTGGGTCATATGGTAATTCTATTTGTAGTTTTTTAAGGAACCTCCATACTGTTCTCCATAGTGGCTGAACCAATTCACATTCCCACCAGCAGTGCAAGAGTGTTCCCTTTTCTCCACACCCTCTCCAGCATTTATTGTTTCTAGATTTTTTGATGATGGCCATTCTGACTGGTGTGAGATGATATCTCATTGTAGTTTTGATTTGCATTTCTCTAATGATTAATGATGTTGAGCATTCTTTCATGTGTTTGTTGCCATTCTGTATATCTTCTTTGGAGAAATGTCTATTTAGGTCTTCTGCCCATTTTTGGATTGGGTTGTTTGTTTTTTTGTTATTGAGCTGCATGAGCTGCTTGTAAATTTTGGAGATTAATCCTTTGTCATTTGCTTCATTTGCATGTCATTGTGTTTTGTTTGTGACATTTATTTTGTTAATGGGATTTATCGGATTTTCACTGCTGCGTTTAGGCCACTGTACACACGCTTGACTTCCTTATGGAGACATATAAATCCATGGGTCTTAAGATTCTTACTTGTCAGGTATATTCCCAGGCGTTGAATATGGGGTGTTGAGTCCATTTCGTTGAGCAACAGTAGGTCTTGTCTATTATATATTTGGCTTATGGAACGGTATCTGTGCTAATTTCAATCTCTGGTTTTATGCAGCACCCCAACTCACCTTTCCCCATAAGCAAGCATAAGTTGGTTTTCGAAATTTGAGACCCTGTTCTGTTTTGTAATTCAGTTCATGTGTAGCCAAGTTTATGTTCCGTGTATTAGTGATATCTTATGATGTTTCTTTTTCTGTGTGACTTATTTCTCGTAGAATCGTCGTACCTGAATCCACTCATTATGCCGCTATGGGCCTGATGACGTAGATCTCATTGTTGAGTGATATTCCATTGTACGTACGTACCACAACTTCTTTATCCATTTTTTGCTTTCTCGGATATTTAACTTGTACCGTAGACGAGGTTCTTGTAAACAGAGCCGTCCCAAACTTTGGGGTGCCTGTGTGTTTTTGATTTTAATTTCCCTAAGCTATAGGACCCTAAGTGGAAGTGCCATAGGCTGTGTTGCTTTGTTTCCTACGTGTTTCAGGAAACACCATACACTTCTCCAGAGTGGCTGTTGGCAATTTACATCCCGCCCATCAGCATAACAAGGCTCCCTGTTCTCCATGACCTGTCCTGCCTTTCTGGATTTTACACTTTTTTCAGATGGCCCTTTTGACCGGGGGGCAGTGAGACTTCAATGTAGTGCAGATTTCCTTTACACGCTTGCTTGGTTGGCCAAAAAGGGCGTATGCATTTTTTCCTGAATATATTCAGGAAAAAACGCATACGCCCTTTTTGGCCAAGTGCATCATTGTGGACATTCTGCCTCTTTTACTATGCTTTAAGTGCAATTCCAGTCTACCTCCTGAAATCGTTTTCCTGAAATTCTGCCCCGCTTTCAAGTCCTCTTCCAAAACTTTCTTCAATACATTTTTGGACGATAGCTGTCATTCATAACTCTGCAATATTGTGAATTACAGTGCCCCTGAGCTCCTTTCTTCAACTCGCTTTCTTGTGAGCTGGCCGCAAAACCGCAGGATTGCTTCAGGCCCTAATCTGGTTCCGGCAGGGCACGCTGAGCCTTTGGTTAATTCCTCTTCCTGGTGGGAAATGAGCGTTCCATTTGCCCGTGCAGACACCTACAGCTAGTCTCTCATTGGTTCTCCCTATTCCTGTTCATCTTGCGCAGAAATTGCAAACTGTGCCAAACAGGAGGTTAAAGGCACTGACTTTCCAAGTGGGGAGAGTTTTAGTAAAGTGTCTGGAACGGTGCACCCGAGTACCAGGGGACGAAACCTGAGATGCATTTGAAAACGTTTCCCAATCACACGGTGGAACATACTCCGGGTTTCCCATGCATGTTTTAGCTGAAGGAAGAATCCCTTAAACCTGGAGAGTTGGGACCCATGGAATGGGTACCATGCAGTATGGCTTCAAAGGGTCTGCGTTTGCTCACCAAACCTCACCAATGCTATCAGCCCAAAGTGTCCAGCCTTATGTCTCAACCAGCTCTGGGTGTAGATGTGGTAAATCCAGGTTGCATCACAAGCCCTGAATGAATTATTTAAGAATTGCTCTCTATTTCACTGTCATTGTGTTTTTTTTTTTTAAACATCTTTATTGGGGTATAATTGCTTTACAATGGTGTGTTAGTTTCTGCTTTATAACAAATTGAATCAGTTATACATATACATATGTTCCCATATGTCTTCCCTCTTGCATCTCCCTCCCTCCCACTCTCCCTATCCCACCCCTCCAGGCTGTCACAAAGCACCAAACTAATATCCCTGTGCCTTGCGGCTGCTTCCCACTAGCTATCTACCTTACTACGTTTGTTAGTGTGTATATGTCCATGACTCTCTCTCGCCCTGTCAAAGCTCACCCCTCCCCCTCCCCATATCCTCAAGTCTGTTCTCCAGTAGGTCTGCGTCTTTATTCCTGTCTTACCCCTAGGTTCTTCATGACATTTTTTTTCCCCTTAAATTCCATATATATGTGTTAGCATACGGTATTTGTCTTTTTCTTTCTGACTTACTTCACTCTGTATGACAGACTCTAGGTCTATCCATCTCATTACAAATAGCTCAATTTCATTTCTTTTTAAGGCTGAGTAATATTCCATTGTATATATGTGCCACATTTTCTTTATCCATTCATCCGATGATGGGCGCTTAGGTTGTTTCCATCTCCGGGCTATTGTAAATAGAGCTGCAATGAACATTTTGGTACATGACTCTTTTTGAATTTTGGTTTTCCCAGGGTATATGCCCAGTAGTGGGATTGCTGGGTCATATGGTAATTCTATTTGTAGTTTTTTAAGGAACCTCCATACTGTTCTCCATAGTGGCTGAACCAATTCACATTCCCACCAGCAGTGCAAGAGTGTTCCCTTTTCTCCACACCCTCTCCAGCATTTATTGTTTCTAGATTTTTTGATGATGGCCATTCTGACTGGTGTGAGATGATATCTCATTGTAGTTTTGATTTGCATTTCTCTAATGATTAATGATGTTGAGCATTCTTTCATGTGTTTGTTGCCATTCTGTATATCTTCTTTGGAGAAATGTCTATTTAGGTCTTCTGCCCATTTTTGGATTGGGTTGTTTGTTTTTTTGTTATTGAGCTGCATGAGCTGCTTGTAAATTTTGGAGATTAATCCTTTGTCATTTGCTTCATTTGCATGTCATTGTGTTTTGTTTGTGAAATTTATTTTGTTAATGGGATTTATCGGATTTTCACTGCTGCGTTTAGGCCACTGTACACACGCTTGACTTCCTTATGGAGACATATAAATCCATGGGTCTTAAGATTCTTACTTGTCAGGTATATTCCCAGGCGTTGAATATGGGGTGTTGAGTCCATTTCGTTGAGCAACAGTAGGTCTTGTCTATTATATATTTGGCTTATGGAACGGTATCTGTGCTAATTTCAATCTCTGGTTTTATGCAGCACCCCAACTCACCTTTCCCCATAAGCAAGCATAAGTTGGTTTTCGAAATTTGAGACCCTGTTCTGTTTTGTAATTCAGTTCATGTGTAGCCAAGTTTATGTTCCGTGTATTAGTGATATCTTATGATGTTTCTTTTTCTGTGTGACTTATTTCTCGTAGAATCGTCGTACCTGAATCCACTCATTATGCCGCTATGGGCCTGATGACGTAGATCTCATTGTTGAGTGATATTCCATTGTACGTACGTACCACAACTTCTTTATCCATTTTTTGCTTTCTCGGATATTTAACTTGTACCGTAGACGAGGTTCTTGTAAACAGAGCCGTCCCAAACTTTGGGGTGCCTGTGTGTTTTTGATTTTAATTTCCCTAAGCTATAGGACCCTAAGTGGAAGTGCCATAGGCTGTGTTGCTTTGTTTCCTACGTGTTTCAGGAAACACCATACACTTCTCCAGAGTGGCTGTTGGCAATTTACATCCCGCCCATCAGCATAACAAGGCTCCCTGTTCTCCATGACCTGTCCTGCCTTTCTGGATTTTACACTTTTTTCAGATGGCCCTTTTGACCGGGGGGCAGTGAGACTTCAATGTAGTGCAGATTTCCTTTACACGCTTGCTTGGTTGGCCAAAAAGGGCGTATGCATTTTTTCCTAAATATATTCAGGAAAAAACGCATACGCCCTTTTTGGCCAAGTGCATCATTGTGGACATTCTGCCTCTTTTACTATGCTTTAAGTGCAATTCCAGTCTACCTCCTGAAATCGTTTTCCTGAAATTCTGCCCCGCTTTCAAGTCCTCTTCCAAAACTTTCTTCAATACATTTTTGGACGATAGCTGTCATTCATAACTCTGCAATATTGTGAATTACAGTGCCCCTGAGCTCCTTTCTTCAACTCGCTTTCTTGTGAGCTGGCCGCAAAACCGCAGGATTGCTTCAGGCCCTAATCTGGTTCCGGCAGGGCACGCTGAGCCTTTGGTTAATTCCTCTTCCTGGTGGGAAATGAGCGTTCCATTTGCCCGTGCAGACACCTACAGCTAGTCTCTCATTGGTTCTCCCTATTCCTGTTCATCTTGCGCAGAAATTGCAAACTGTGCCAAACAGGAGGTTAAAGGCACTGACTTTCCAAGTGGGGAGAGTTTTAGTAAAGTGTCTGGAACGGTGCACCCGAGTACCAGGGGACGAAACCTGAGATGCATTTGAAAACGTTTCCCAATCACACGGTGGAACATACTCCGGGTTTCCCATGCATGTTTTAGCTGAAGGAAGAATCCCTTAAACCTGGAGAGTTGGGACCCATGGAATGGGTACCATGCAGTATGACTTCAAAGGGTCTGCGTTTGCTCACCAAACCTCACCAATGCTATCAGCCCAAAGTGTCCAGCCTTATGTCTCAACCAGCTCTGGGTGTAGATGTGGTAAATCCAGGTTGCATCACAAGCCCTGAATGAATTATTTAAGAATTGCTCTCTATTTCACTGTCATTGTGTTTTTTTTTTTTAAACATCTTTATTGGGGTATAATTGCTTTACAATGGTGTGTTAGTTTCTGCTTTATAACAAATTGAATCAGTTATACATATACATATGTTCCCATATGTCTTCCCTCTTGCATCTCCCTCCCTCCCACTCTCCCTATCCCACCCCTCCAGGCTGTCACAAAGCACCAAACTAATATCCCTGTGCCTTGCGGCTGCTTCCCACTAGCTATCTACCTTACTACGTTTGTTAGTGTGTATATGTCCATGACTCTCTCTCGCCCTGTCAAAGCTCACCCCTCCCCCTCCCCATATCCTCAAGTCTGTTCTCCAGTAGGTCTGCGTCTTTATTCCTGTCTTAGCCCTAGGTTCTTCATGACATTTTTTTTCCCCTTAAATTCCATATATATGTGTTAGCATACGGTATTTGTCTTTTTCTTTCTGACTTACTTCACTCTGTATGACAGACTCTAGGTCTATCCATCTCATTACAAATAGCTCAATTTCATTTCTTTTTAAGGCTGAGTAATATTCCATTGTATATATGTGCCACATTTTCTTTATCCATTCATCCGATGATGGGCGCTTAGGTTGTTTCCATCTCCGGGCTATTGTAAATAGAGCTGCAATGAACATTTTGGTACATGACTCTTTTTGAATTTTGGTTTTCCCAGGGTATATGCCCAGTAGTGGGATTGCTGGGTCATATGGTAATTCTATTTGTAGTTTTTTAAGGAACCTCCATACTGTTCTCCATAGTGGCTGAACCAATTCACATTCCCACCAGCAGTGCAAGAGTGTTCCCTTTTCTCCACACCCTCTCCAGCATTTATTGTTTCTAGATTTTTTGATGATGGCCATTCTGACTGGTGTGAGATGATATCTCATTGTAGTTTTGATTTGCATTTCTCTAATGATTAATGATGTTGAGCATTCTTTCATGTGTTTGTTGCCATTCTGTATATCTTCTTTGGAGAAATGTCTATTTAGGTCTTCTGCCCATTTTTGGATTGGGTTGTTTGTTTTTTTGTTATTGAGCTGCATGAGCTGCTTGTAAATTTTGGAGATTAATCCTTTGTCATTTGCTTCATTTGCATGTCATTGTGTTTTGTTTGTGAAATTTATTTTGTTAATGGGATTTATCGGATTTTCACTGCTGCGTTTAGGCCACTGTACACACGCTTGACTTCCTTATGGAGACATATAAATCCATGGGTCTTAAGATTCTTACTTGTCAGGTATATTCCCAGGCGTTGAATATGGGGTGTTGAGTCCATTTCGTTGAGCAACAGTAGGTCTTGTCTATTATATATTTGGCTTATGGAACGGTATCTGTGCTAATTTCAATCTCTGGTTTTATGCAGCACCCCAACTCACCTTTCCCCATAAGCAAGCATAAGTTGGTTTTCGAAATTTGAGACCCTGTTCTGTTTTGTAATTCAGTTCATGTGTAGCCAAGTTTATGTTCCGTGTATTAGTGATATCTTATGATGTTTCTTTTTCTGTGTGACTTATTTCTCGTAGAATCGTCGTACCTGAATCCACTCATTATGCCGCTATGGGCCTGATGACGTAGATCTCATTGTTGAGTGATATTCCATTGTACGTACGTACCACAACTTCTTTATCCATTTTTTGCTTTCTCGGATATTTAACTTGTACCGTAGACGAGGTTCTTGTAAACAGAGCCGTCCCAAACTTTGGGGTGCCTGTGTGTTTTTGATTTTAATTTCCCTAAGCTATAGGACCCTAAGTGGAAGTGCCATAGGCTGTGTTGCTTTGTTTCCTACGTGTTTCAGGAAACACCATACACTTCTCCAGAGTGGCTGTTGGCAATTTACATCCCGCCCATCAGCATAACAAGGCTCCCTGTTCTCCATGACCTGTCCTGCCTTTCTGGATTTTACACTTTTTTCAGATGGCCCTTTTGACCGGGGGGCAGTGAGACTTTAATGTAGTGCAGATTTCCTTTACACGCTTGCTTGGTTGGCCAAAAAGGGCGTATGCATTTTTTCCTAAATATATTCAGGAAAAAACGCATACGCCCTTTTTGGCCAAGTGCATCATTGTGGACATTCTGCCTCTTTTACTATGCTTTAAGTGCAATTCCAGTCTACCTCCTGAAATCGTTTTCCTGAAATTCTGCCCCGCTTTCAAGTCCTCTTCCAAAACTTTCTTCAATACATTTTTGGACGATAGCTGTCATTCATAATTCTGCAATATTGTGAATTACAGTGCCCCTGAGCTCCTTTCTTCAACTCGCTTTCTTGTGAGCTGGCCGCAAAACCGCAGGATTGCTTCAGGCCCTAATCTGGTTCCGGCAGGGCACGCTGAGCCTTTGGTTAATTCCTCTTCCTGGTGGGAAATGAGCGTTCCATTTGCCCGTGCAGACACCTACAGCTAGTCTCTCATTGGTTCTCCCTATTCCTGTTCATCTTGCGCAGAAATTGCAAACTGTGCCAAACAGGAGGTTAAAGGCACTGACTTTCCATGTGGGGAGAGTTTTAGTAAAGTGTCTGGAACGGTGCACCCGAGTACCAGGGGACGAAACCTGAGATGCATTTGAAAACGTTTCCCAATCACACGGTGGAACATACTCCGGGTTTCCCATGCATGTTTTAGCTGAAGGAAGAATCCCTTAAACCTGGAGAGTTGGGACCCATGGAATGGGTACCATGCAGTATGGCTTCAAAGGGTCTGCGTTTGCTCACCAAACCTCACCAATGCTATCAGCCCAAAGTGTCCAGCCTTATGTCTCAACCAGCTCTGGGTGTAGATGTGGTAAATCCAGGTTGCATCACAAGCCCTGAATGAATTATTTAAGAATTGCTCTCTATTTCACTGTCATTGTGTTTTTTTTTTTAAACATCTTTATTGGGGTATAATTGCTTTACAATGGTGTGTTAGTTTCTGCTTTATAACAAATTGAATCAGTTATACATATACATATGTTCACATATGTCTTCCCTCTTGCATCTCCCTCCCTCCCACTCTCCCTATCCCACCCCTCCAGGCTGTCACAAAGCACCAAACTAATATCCCTGTGCCTTGCGGCTGCTTCCCACTAGCTATCTACCTTACTACGTTTGTTAGTGTGTATATGTCCATGACTCTCTCTCGCCCTGTCAAAGCTCACCCCTCCCCCTCCCCATATCCTCAAGTCTGTTCTCCAGTAGGTCTGCGTCTTTATTCCTGTCTTAGCCCTAGGTTCTTCATGACATTTTTTTTCCCCTTAAATTCCATATATATGTGTTAGCATACGGTATTTGTCTTTTTCTTTCTGACTTACTTCACTCTGTATGACAGACTCTAGGTCTATCCATCTCATTACAAATAGCTCAATTTCATTTCTTTTTAAGGCTGAGTAATATTCCATTGTATATATGTGCCACATTTTCTTTATCCATTCATCCGATGATGGGCGCTTAGGTTGTTTCCATCTCCGGGCTATTGTAAATAGAGCTGCAATGAACATTTTGGTACATGACTCTTTTTGAATTTTGGTTTTCCCAGGGTATATGCCCAGTAGTGGGATTGCTGGGTCATATGGTAATTCTATTTGTAGTTTTTTAAGGAACCTCCATACTGTTCTCCATAGTGGCTGAACCAATTCACATTCCCACCAGCAGTGCAAGAGTGTTCCCTTTTCTCCACACCCTCTCCAGCATTTATTGTTTCTAGATTTTTTGATGATGGCCATTCTGACTGGTGTGAGATGATATCTCATTGTAGTTTTGATTTGCATTTCTCTAATGATTAATGATGTTGAGCATTCTTTCATGTGTTTGTTGCCATTCTGTATATCTTCTTTGGAGAAATGTCTATTTAGGTCTTCTGCCCATTTTTGGATTGGGTTGTTTGTTTTTTTGTTATTGAGCTGCATGAGCTGCTTGTAAATTTTGGAGATTAATCCTTTGTCATTTGCTTCATTTGCATGTCATTGTGTTTTGTTTGTGAAATTTATTTTGTTAATGGGATTTATCGGATTTTCACTGCTGCGTTTAGGCCACTGTACACACGCTTGACTTCCTTATGGAGACATATAAATCCATGGGTCTTAAGATTCTTACTTGTCAGGTATATTCCCAGGCGTTGAATATGGGGTGTTGAGTCCATTTCGTTGAGCAACAGTAGGTCTTGTCTATTATATATTTGGCTTATGGAACGGTATCTGTGCTAATTTCAATCTCTGGTTTGATGCAGCACCCCAACTCACCTTTCCCCATAAGCAAGCATAAGTTGGTTTTCGAAATTTGAGACCCTGTTCTGTTTTGTAATTCAGTTCATGTGTAGCCAAGTTTATGTTCCGTGTATTAGTGATATCTTATGATGTTTCTTTTTCTGTGTGACTTATTTCTCGTAGAATCGTCGTACCTGAATCCACTCATTATGCCGCTATGGGCCTGATGACGTAGATCTCATTGTTGAGTGATATTCCATTGTACGTACGTACCACAACTTCTTTATCCATTTTTTGCTTTCTCGGATATTTAACTTGTACCGTAGACGAGGTTCTTGTAAACAGAGCCGTCCCAAACTTTGGGGTGCCTGTGTGTTTTTGATTTTAATTTCCCTAAGCTATAGGACCCTAAGTGGAAGTGCCATAGGCTGTGTTGCTTTGTTTCCTACGTGTTTCAGGAAACACCATACACTTCTCCAGAGTGGCTGTTGGCAATTTACATCCCGCCCATCAGCATAACAAGGCTCCCTGTTCTCCATGACCTGTCCTGCCTTTCTGGATTTTACACTTTTTTCAGATGGCCCTTTTGACCGGGGGGCAGTGAGACTTTAATGTAGTGCAGATTTCCTTTACACGCTTGCTTGGTTGGCCAAAAAGGGCGTATGCATTTTTTCCTAAATATATTCAGGAAAAAACGCATACGCCCTTTTTGGCCAAGTGCATCATTGTGGACATTCTGCCTCTTTTACTATGCTTTAAGTGCAATTCCAGTCTACCTCCTGAAATCGTTTTCCTGAAATTCTGCCCCGCTTTCAAGTCCTCTTCCAAAACTTTCTTCAATACATTTTTGGACGATAGCTGTCATTCATAATTCTGCAATATTGTGAATTACAGTGCCCCTGAGCTCCTTTCTTCAACTCGCTTTCTTGTGAGCTGGCCGCAAAACCGCAGGATTGCTTCAGGCCCTAATCTGGTTCCGGCAGGGCACGCTGAGCCTTTGGTTAATTCCTCTTCCTGGTGGGAAATGAGCGTTCCATTTGCCCGTGCAGACACCTACAGCTAGTCTCTCATTGGTTCTCCCTATTCCTGTTCATCTTGCGCAGAAATTGCAAACTGTGCCAAACAGGAGGTTAAAGGCACTGACTTTCCATGTGGGGAGAGTTTTAGTAAAGTGTCTGGAACGGTGCACCCGAGTACCAGGGGACGAAACCTGAGATGCATTTGAAAACGTTTCCCAATCACACGGTGGAACATACTCCGGGTTTCCCATGCATGTTTTAGCTGAAGGAAGAATCCCTTAAACCTGGAGAGTTGGGACCCATGGAATGGGTACCATGCAGTATGGCTTCAAAGGGTCTGCGTTTGCTCACCAAACCTCACCAATGCTATCAGCCCAAAGTGTCCAGCCTTATGTCTCAACCAGCTCTTGGTGTAGATGTGGTAAATCCAGGTTGCATCACAAGCCCTGAATGAATTATTTAAGAATTGCTCTCTATTTCACTGTCATTGTGTTTTTTTTTTTTAAACATCTTTATTGGGGTATAATTGCTTTACAATGGTGTGTTAGTTTCTGCTTTATAACAAATTGAATCAGTTATACATATACATATGTTCACATATGTCTTCCCTCTTGCATCTCCCTCCCTCCCACTCTCCCTATCCCACCCCTCCAGGCTGTCACAAAGCACCAAACTAATATCCCTGTGCCTTGCGGCTGCTTCCCACTAGCTATCTACCTTACTACGTTTGTTAGTGTGTATATGTCCATGACTCTCTCTCGCCCTGTCAAAGCTCACCCCTCCCCCTCCCCATATCCTCAAGTCTGTTCTCCAGTAGGTCTGCGTCTTTATTCCTGTCTTAGCCCTAGGTTCTTCATGACATTTTTTTTCCCCTTAAATTCCATATATATGTGTTAGCATACGGTATTTGTCTTTTTCTTTCTGACTTACTTCACTCTGTATGACAGACTCTAGGTCTATCCATCTCATTACAAATAGCTCAATTTCATTTCTTTTTAAGGCTGAGTAATATTCCATTGTATATATGTGCCACATTTTCTTTATCCATTCATCCGATGATGGGCGCTTAGGTTGTTTCCATCTCCGGGCTATTGTAAATAGAGCTGCAATGAACATTTTGGTACATGACTCTTTTTGAATTTTGGTTTTCCCAGGGTATATGCCCAGTAGTGGGATTGCTGGGTCATATGGTAATTCTATTTGTAGTTTTTTAAGGAACCTCCATACTGTTCTCCATAGTGGCTGAACCAATTCACATTCCCACCAGCAGTGCAAGAGTGTTCCCTTTTCTCCACACCCTCTCCAGCATTTATTGTTTCTAGATTTTTTGATGATGGCCATTCTGACTGGTGTGAGATGATATCTCATTGTAGTTTTGATTTGCATTTCTCTAATGATTAATGATGTTGAGCATTCTTTCATGTGTTTGTTGCCATTGTGTATATCTTCTTTGGAGAAATGTCTATTTAGGTCTTCTGCCCATTTTTGGATTGGGTTGTTTGTTTTTTTGTTATTGAGCTGCATGAGCTGCTTGTAAATTTTGGAGATTAATCCTTTGTCATTTGCTTCATTTGCATGTCATTGTGTTTTGTTTGTGAAATTTATTTTGTTAATGGGATTTATCGGATTTTCACTGCTGCGTTTAGGCCACTGTACACACGCTTGACTTCCTTATGGAGACATATAAATCCATGGGTCTTAAGATTCTTACTTGTCAGGTATATTCCCAGGCGTTGAATATGGGGTGTTGAGTCCATTTCGTTGAGCAACAGTAGGTCTTGTCTATTATATATTTGGCTTATGGAACGGTATCTGTGCTAATTTCAATCTCTGGTTTTATGCAGCACCCCAACTCACCTTTCCCCATAAGCAAGCATAAGTTGGTTTTCGAAATTTGAGACCCTGTTCTGTTTTGTAATTCAGTTCATGTGTAGCCAAGTTTATGTTCCGTGTATTAGTGATATCTTATGATGTTTCTTTTTCTGTGTGACTTATTTCTCGTAGAATCGTCGTACCTGAATCCACTCATTATGCCGCTATGGGCCTGATGACGTAGATCTCATTGTTGAGTGATATTCCATTGTACGTACGTACCACAACTTCTTTATCCATTTTTTGCTTTCTCGGATATTTAACTTGTACCGTAGACGAGGTTCTTGTAAACAGAGCCGTCCCAAACTTTGGGGTGCCTGTGTGTTTTTGATTTTAATTTCCCTAAGCTATAGGACCCTAAGTGGAAGTGCCATAGGCTGTGTTGCTTTGTTTCCTACGTGTTTCAGGAAACACCATACACTTCTCCAGAGTGGCTGTTGGCAATTTACATCCCGCCCATCAGCATAACAAGGCTCCCTGTTCTCCATGACCTGTCCTGCCTTTCTGGATTTTACACTTTTTTCAGATGGCCCTTTTGACCGGGGGGCAGTGAGACTTTAATGTAGTGCAGATTTCCTTTACACGCTTGCTTGGTTGGCCAAAAAGGGCGTATGCATTTTTTCCTAAATATATTCAGGAAAAAACGCATACGCCCTTTTTGGCCAAGTGCATCATTGTGGACATTCTGCCTCTTTTACTATGCTTTAAGTGCAATTCCAGTCTACCTCCTGAAATCGTTTTCCTGAAATTCTGCCCCGCTTTCAAGTCCTCTTCCAAAACTTTCTTCAATACATTTTTGGACGATAGCTGTCATTCATAATTCTGCAATATTGTGAATTACAGTGCCCCTGAGCTCCTTTCTTCAACTCGCTTTCTTGTGAGCTGGCCGCAAAACCGCAGGATTGCTTCAGGCCCTAATCTGGTTCCGGCAGGGCACGCTGAGCCTTTGGTTAATTCCTCTTCCTGGTGGGAAATGAGCGTTCCATTTGCCCGTGCAGACACCTACAGCTAGTCTCTCATTGGTTCTCCCTATTCCTGTTCATCTTGCGCAGAAATTGCAAACTGTGCCAAACAGGAGGTTAAAGGCACTGACTTTCCATGTGGGGAGAGTTTTAGTAAAGTGTCTGGAACGGTGCACCCGAGTACCAGGGGACGAAACCTGAGATGCATTTGAAAACGTTTCCCAATCACACGGTGGAACATACTCCGGGTTTCCCATGCATGTTTTAGCTGAAGGAAGAATCCCTTAAACCTGGAGAGTTGGGACCCATGGAATGGGTACCATGCAGTATGGCTTCAAAGGGTCTGCGTTTGCTCACCAAACCTCACCAATGCTATCAGCCCAAAGTGTCCAGCCTTATGTCTCAACCAGCTCTGGGTGTAGATGTGGTAAATCCAGGTTGCATCACAAGCCCTGAATGAATTATTTAAGAATTGCTCTCTATTTCACTGTCATTGTGTTTTTTTTTTTTAAACATCTTTATTGGGGTATAATTGCTTTACAATGGTGTGTTAGTTTCTGCTTTATAACAAATTGAATCAGTTATACATATACATATGTTCACATATGTCTTCCCTCTTGCATCTCCCTCCCTCCCACTCTCCCTATCCCACCCCTCCAGGCTGTCACAAAGCACCAAGCTAATATCCCTGTGCCTTGCGGCTGCTTCCCACTAGCTATCTACCTTAGTACGTTTGTTAGTGTGTATATGTCCATGACTCTCTCTCGCCCTGTCAAAGCTCACCCCTCCCCCTCCCCATATCCTCAAGTCCGTTCTCCAGTAGGTCTGCGTCTTTATTCCTGTCTTACCCCTAGGTTCTTCATGACATTTTTTTTCCCCTTAAATTCCATATATATGTGTTAGCATACAGTATTTGTCTTTTTCTTTCTGACTTACTTCACTCTGTATGACAGACTCTAGGTCTATCCATCTCATTACAAATAGCTCAATTTCATTTCTTTTTAAGGCTGAGTAATATTCCATTGTATATATGTGCCACATTTTCTTTATCCATTCATCCGATGATGGGCGCTTAGGTTGTTTCCATCTCCGGGCTATTGTAAATAGAGCTGCAATGAACATTTTGGTACATGACTCTTTTTGAATTTTGGTTTTCCCAGGGTATATGCCCAGTAGTGGGATTGCTGGGTCATATGGTAATTCTATTTGTAGTTTTTTAAGGAACCTCCATACTGTTCTCCATAGTGGCTGAACCAATTCACATTCCCACCAGCAGTGCAAGAGTGTTCCCTTTTCTCCACACCCTCTCCAGCATTTATTGTTTCTAGATTTTTTGATGATGGCCATTCTGACTGGTGTGAGATGATATCTCATTGTAGTTTTGATTTGCATTTCTCTAATGATTAATGATGTTGAGCATTCTTTCATGTGTTTGTTGCCATTCTGTATATCTTCTTTGGAGAAATGTCTATTTAGGTCTTCTGCCCATTTTTGGATTGGGTTGTTTGTTTTTTTGTTATTGAGCTGCATGAGCTGCTTGTAAATTTTGGAGATTAATCCTTTGTCATTTGCTTCATTTGCATGTCATTGTGTTTTGTTTGTGAAATTTATTTTGTTAATGGGATTTATCGGATTTTCACTGCTGCGTTTAGGCCACTGGACACACGCTTGACTTCCTTATGGAGACATATAAATCCATGGGTCTTAAGATTCTTACTTGTCAGGTATATTCCCAGGCGTTGAATATGGGGTGTTGAGTCCATTTCGTTGAGCAACAGTAGGTCTTGTCTATTATATATTTGGCTTATGGAATGGTATCTGTGCTAATTTCAATCTCTGGTTTGATGCAGCACCCCAACTCACCTTTCCCCATAAGCAAGCATAAGTTGGTTTTCTAAATTTGAGACCCTGTTCTGTTTTGTAATTCAGTTCATGTGTAGCCAAGTTTATGTTCCGTGTATTAGTGATATCTTATGATGTTTCTTTTTCTGTGTGACTTATTTCTCGTAGAATCGTCGTTACCTGAATCCACTCATTATGCTGCTATGGGCCTGATGACGTAGATCTCATTGTTGAGTGATATTCCATTGTACGTACGTACCACAACTTCTTTATCCATTTTTTGCTTTCTCGGATATATAACTTGTACCGTAGACGAGGTTCTTGTAAACAGAGCCGTCCCAAACTTTGGGGTGCCTGTGTGTTTTTGATTTTAATTTCCCTAAGCTATAGGACCCTAAGTGGAAGTGCCATAGGCTGTGTTGCTTTGTTTCCTACGTGTTTCAGGAAACACCATACACTTCTCCAGAGTGGCTGTTGGCAATTTACATCCCGCCCATCAGCATAACAAGGCTCCCTCTTCTCCATGACCTGTCCTGCCTTTCTGGATTTTACACTGTTTTCAGATGGCCCTTTTGACCTGGGGGCAGTGAGACTTCAATGTAGTGCAGATTTCCTTTACACGCTTGCTTGGTTGGCCAAAAAGGGCGTATGCATTTTTTCCTGAATATATTCAGGAAAAAACGCATACGCCCTTTTTGGCCAAGTGCATCATTGTGGACATTCTGCCTCTTTTCCTATGCTTTAAGTGCAATTCCAGTCTACCTCCTGAAATCGTTTTCCTGAAATTCTGCCCCGCTTTCAAGTCCTCTTCGAAAACTTACTTCAATACATTTTTGGACGATAGCTGTCATTCATAACTCTGGAATATTGTGAATTACAGTGCCCCTGAGCTCCTTTCTTCAACTCGCTTTCTTGTGAGCTGGCCGCAAAACCGCAGGATTGCTTCAGGCCCTAATCTGGTTCCGGCAGGGCACGCTGAGCCTTTGGTTAATTCCTCTTCCTGGTGGGAAATGAGCGTTCCATTTGCCTGTGCAGACACCTACAGCTAGTCTCTCATTGGTTCTCCTTATTCCTGTTCATCTTGCGCAGAAATTGCAAACTGTGCCAAACAGGAGGTTAAAGGCACTGACTTTCCAAGTGGGGAGAGTTTTAGTAAAGTGTCTGGAATGCTGCACCCGAGTACCAGGGGACGAAACCTCAGATGCATTTCAAAACGTTTCCCAATCACACGGTGGAACATACTCCGGGTTTCCCATGCATGTTTTAGCTGAAGGAAGAATCCCTTAAACCTGGAGAGTTTGGACCCATGGAATGGGTACCATGCAGTATGACTTCAAAGGGTCTGCGTTTGCTCACCAAACCTCAACAATGCTATCAGCCCAAAGTGTCCAGCCTTATGTCTCAACCAGCTCTGGGTGTAGATGTGGTAAATCCAGGTTGCATCACAAGCCCTGAATGAATTATTTAAGAATTGCTCTCTATTTCACTGTCATTGTGTTTTTTTTTTTTAAACATCTTTATTGGGGTATAATTGCTTTACAATGGTGTGTTAGTTTCTGCTTTATAACAAAGCGAATCAGTTATACATATACATATGTTCCCATATATCTTCCCTCTTGCGTCTCCCTCCCTCCCACTCTCCCTATCCCACCCCTCCAGGCTGTCACAAAGCACCAAGCTAATATCCCTGTGCCTTGCGGCTGCTTCCCACTAGCTAACTACCTTACTACGTTTGTTAGTGTGTATATGTCCATGACTCTCTCTCGCCCTGTCAAAGCTCACCCCTCCCCCTCCCCATATCCTCAAGTCCGTTCTCCAGTAGGTCTGCGTCTTTATTCCTGTCTTACCCCTAGGTTCTTCATGACATTTTTTTTCCCCTTAAATTCCATATATATGTGTTAGCATACGGCATTTGTCTTTTTCTTTCTGACTTACTTCACTCTGTATGACAGACTCTAGGTCTAATCATCTCATTACAAATAGCTCAATTTCATTTCTTTTTAAGGCTGAGTAATATTCCATTGTATATATGTGCCACATTTTCTTTATCCATTCATCCGATGATGGGCGCTTAGGTTGTTTCCATCTCCGGGCTATTGTAAATAGAGCTGCAATGAACATTTTGGTACATGACTCTTTTTGAATTTTGGTTTTCCCAGGGTATATGCCCAGTAGTGGGATTGCTGGGTCATATGGTAATTCTATTTGTAGTTTTTTAAGGAACCTCCATACTGTTCTCCATAGTGGCTGAACCAATTCACATTCCCACCAGCAGTGCAAGAGTGTTCCCTTTTCTCCACACCCTCTCCAGCATTTATTGTTTCTAGATTTTTTGATGATGGCCATTCTGACTGGTGTGAGATGATATCTCATTGTAGTTTTGATTTGCATTTCTCTAATGATTAATGATGTTGAGCATTCTTTCATGTGTTTGTTGCCATTCTGTATATCTTCTTTGGAGAAATGTCTATTTAGGTCTTCTGCCCATTTTTGGATTGGGTTGTTTGTTTTTTTGTTATTGAGCTGCATGAGCTGCTTGTAAATTTTGGAGATTAATCCTTTGTCATTTGCTTCATTTGCATGTCATTGTGTTTTGTTTGTGAAATTTATTTTGTTAATGGGATTTATCGGATTTTCACTGCTGCGTTTAGGCCACTGTACACACGCTTGACTTCCTTATGGAGACATATAAATCCATGGGTCTTAAGATTCTTACTTGTCAGGTATATTCCCAGGCGTTGAATATGGGGTGTTGAGTCCATTTCGTTGAGCAACAGTAGGTCTTGTCTATTATATATTTGGCTTATGGAACGGTATCTGTGCTAATTTCAATCTCTGGTTTTATGCAGCACCCCAACTCACCTTTCCCCATAAGCAAGCATAAGTTGGTTTTCTAAATTTGAGACCCTGTTCTGTTTTGTAATTCAGTTCATGTGTAGCCAAGTTTATGTTCCGTGTATTAGTGATATCTTATGATGTTTCTTTTTCTGTGTGACTTATTTCTCGTAGAATCGTCGTACCTGAATCCACTCATTATGCCGCTATGGGCCTGATGACGTAGATCTCATTGTTGAGTGATATTCCATTGTACGTACGTACCACAACTTCTTTATCCATTTTTTGCTTTCTCGGATATTTAACTTGTACCGTAGACGAGGTTCTTGTAAACAGAGCCGTCCCAAACTTTGGGGTGCCTGTGTGTTTTTGATTTTAATTTCCCTAAGCTATAGGACCATACGTGGAAGTGCCATAGGCTGTGTTGCTTTGTTTCCTACGTGTTTCAGGAAACACCATACACTTCTCCAGAGTGGCTGTTGGCAATTTACATCCCACCCATCAGCATAACAAGGCTCCCTCTTCTCCATGACCTGTCCTGCCTTTCTGGATTTTACACTTTTTTCAGATGGCCCTTTTGACCGGGGGGCAGTGAGACTTCAATGTAGTGCAGATTTCCTTTACACGCTTGCTTGGTTGGACAAAAAGGGCGTATTCATTTTTTCCTGAATATATTCAGGAAAAAACGCATACGCCCTTTTTGGCCAAGTGCATCATTGTGGACATTCTGCCTCTTTTCCTATGCTTTAAGTGCAATTCCAGTCTACCTCCTGAAATCGTTTTCCTGAAATTCTGCCCCGCTTTCAAGTCCTCTTCGAAAACTTACTTCAATACATTTTTGGACGATAGCTGTCATTCATAACTCTGCAATATTGTGAATTACAGTGCCCCTGAGCTCCTTTCTTCAACTCGCTTTCTTGTGAGCTGGCCGCAAAACCGCAGGATTGCTTCAGGCCCTAATCTGGTTCCGGCAGGGCACTCTGAGCCTTTGGTTAATTCCTCTTCCTGGTGGGAAATGAGCGTTCCATTTGCCCGTGCAGACACCTACAGCTAGTCTCTCATTGCTTCTCCCTATTCCTGTTCATCTTGCGCAGAAATTGCAAACTGTGCCAAACAGGAGGTTAAAGGCACTGACTTTCCAAGTGGGGAGAGTTTTAGTAAAGTGTCTGGAACGGTGCACCCGAGTACCAGGGGATGAAACCTGAGATGCATTTGAAAACGTTTCCCAATCACACGGTGGAACATACTCCGGGTTTCCCATGCATGTTTTAGCTGAAGGAAGAATCCCTTAAACCTGGAGAGTTGGGACCCATGGAATGGGTACCATGCAGTATGACTTCAAAGGGTCTGCATTTGCTCACCAAACATCACCAATGCTTTCAGCCCGAAGTGTTCAGCCTTATGTCTCAACCAGCTCTGGGTGTAGATGTGGTAAATCCAGGTTGCATCACAAGCCCTGAATGAATTATTTAAGAATTGCTCTCTATTTCACTGTCATTGTGTTTTGTTTTTGAAATTTATTTTGTTAATGGGATTTATCGGATTTTCAATGCTGCGTTTAGGCCACTGTACACACGGTTGACTTCCTTATTTAGACATATAAATCCATGGGTCTTAAGATTCTTACTTGTCAGGTTTATTCCCAGGCGTTGAATATGGGGTGTTGATTCCATTTCGTTGAGCAAGGAGTAGGTCATGTCTATTATATATTTGGCTTATGGAACGGTGTCTGTGCTAATTTCAATCTCTGGTTTGATGCAGCACCCCAACTCACCTTTCCCCATAAGCAAGCATAAGTTGGTTTTCTAAATTTGAGACCCTGTTCTGTTTTGTAATTCAGTTCATGTGTAGCCATGTTTACGTTCCATGTATTAGTGATATCTTATGATGTTTCTTTTTCTGTGTGACTTATTTCTCGTAGAATCGTCGTACCTGAATCCACTCATTATGCCGCTACGGGCCTGATGACGTAGATCTCATTGCTGAGTGATATTCCATTGTACGTACGTACCACAACTTCTTTATCCATTTTTTGCTTTCTCGGATATTTAACTTGTACCATAGATGAGGTTCTTGTAAACAGAGCCGTCCCAAACTTTGGGGTGGCTGTGTGTTTTTGATATTAATTTCCCTAAGCTATAGGACCCTAAGTGGAAATGTGATAGGCTGTGTTGCTTTGTTTCCTACGTGTTTCAGGAAACACCATACACTTCTCCAGAGTGGCTGTTGGCAATTTACATCCCGCCCATCAGGATAACAAGGCTCCCTGTTCTCCATGACCTGTTCTGCCTTTCTGGATTTTACACTTTTTTCAGATGGCCCTTTTGACCGGGGGGCAGTGATACTTCATTGTAGTGCATATTTCCTTTACACGCTTGCTTGGTTGTCCAAAAAGTGCGTATGCGTTTTTTCCTGAATATATTCAGGAAAAAACGCATACGCCCTTTTTGGCCAAGTGCATCATTGTGGACATTCTGCCTCTTTTCCTATGCTTTAAGTGCAATTCCAGTCTACCTCCTGAAATCGTTTTCCTGAAATTCTGCCCCGCTTTCAAGTCCTCTTCGAAAACTTACTTCAATACATTTTTGGACGATAGCTGTCATTCATAACTCTGCAGGATTGTGAATTACACTGCCCCTGAGCTCCTTTCTTCAACTAGCTTTCTTGTGAGCTGGCCGCAAAACCGCAGGATTGCTTCAGGCCCTAATCTGGTTCCGGCAGGGCACACTGAGCCTTTGGTTAATTCCTCTTCCTGGTGGGAAATGAGCGTTCCATTTGCCCGTGCAGACACCTACAGCTAGTCTCTCATTGCTTCTCCCTATTCCTGTTCATCTTGCGCAAAAATTGCAAACTGTGCCAAACAGGAGGTTAAAGGCACTGACTTTCCAAGTGGGGAGAGTTTTAGTAAAGTGTCTGGAACGGTGCACCCGAGTACCAGGGGACGAAACCTGAGATGCATTTGAAAACGTTTCCCTATCACACGGTGAAACATACTCCGGGTTTCCCATGCATGTTTTAGCTGAAGGAAGAATCCCTTAAACCTGGAGAGTTGGGACCCATGGAATGGGTACCATGCAGTATGACTTCAATGGGTCTGCGTTTGCTCACCAAACCTCACCAATGCTATCAGCCCAAAGTGTCCAGCCTTATGTCTCAACCAGCTCTGGGTGCAGATGTGATAAATCCAGGTTGCATCACAAGCCCTGAATGAATTATTTAAGAATTGCTCTCTATTTCACTGTCATTGGGTTTTTGTTTTTTTTTAAACATCTTTATTGGGGTATAATTGCTTTACAATGGTGTGTTAGTTTCTGCTTTATAACAAAGTGAATCAGTTATACATATACATATGTTCCCATATGTCTTCCCTCTTGCGTCTCCCTCCCTCCCACTCTCCCTATCCCACCCCTCCAGGCTGTCACAAAGCACCAAGCTAATATCCCTGTGCCTTGCGGCTGCTTCCCACTAGCTATCTACCTTACTACGTTTGTTAGTGTGTATATGTCCATGACTCTCTCTCGCCCTGTCAAAACTCACCCCTCCCCCTCCCCATATCCTCAAGTCCGTTCTCCAGTAGGTCTGCGTCTTTATTCCTGTCTTACCCCTAGGTTCTTCATGACATTTTTTTCCCCTTAAATTCCATATATATGTGTTAGCATACGGTATTTGTCTTTTTCTTTCTGACTTACTTCACTCTGTATGACAGACTCTAGGTCTATCCATCTCATTACAAATAGCTCAATTTCATTTCTTTTTAAGGCTGAGTAATATTCCATTGTATATATGTGCCACATTTTCTTTATCCATTCATCCGATGATGGGCGCTTAGGTTGTTTCCATCTCCGGGCTATTGTAAATAGAGCTGCAATGAACATTTTGGTACATGACTCTTTTTGAATTTTGGTTTTCCCAGGGTATATGCCCAGTAGTGGGATTGCTGGGTCATATGGTAATTCTATTTGTAGTTTTTTAAGGAACCTCCATACTGTTCTCCATAGTGGCTGAACCAATTCACATTCCCACCAGCAGTGCAAGAGTGTTCCCTTTTCTCCACACCCTCTCCAGCATTTATTGTTTCTAGATTTTTTGATGATGGCCATTCTGACTGGTGTGAGATGATATCTCATTGTAGTTTTGATTTGCATTTCTCTAATGATTAATGATGTTGAGCATTCTTTCATGTGTTTGTTGCCATTCTGTATATCTTCTTTGGAGAAATGTCTATTTAGGTCTTCTGCCCATTTTTGGATTGGGTTGTTTGTTTTTTTGTTATTGAGCTGCATGAGCTGCTTGTAAATTTTGGAGATTAATCCTTTGTCATTTGCTTCATTTGCATGTCATTGTGTTTTGTTTGTGAAATTTATTTTGTTAATGGGATTTATCGGATTTTCACTGCTGCGTTTAGGCCACTGGACACACGCTTGACTTCCTTATGGAGACATATAAATCCATGGGTCTTAAGATTCTTACTTGTCAGGTATATTCCCAGGCGTTGAATATGGGTTGTTGAGTCCATTTCGTTGAGCAAGGAGTAGGTCTTGTCTATTATATATTTGGCTTATGGAACGGTATCTGTGCTAATTTCAATCTCTGGTTTGATGCAGCACCCCAACTCACCTTTCCCCATAAGCAAGCATAAGTTGGTTTTCTAAATTTGAGACCCTGTTCTGTTTTGTAATTCAGTTCATGTGTAGCCAAGTTTATGTTCCGTGTATTAGTGATATCTTATGATGTTTCTTTTTCTGTGTGACTTATTTCTCGTAGAATCGTCGTACCTGAATCCACTCATTATGCCGCTATGGGCCTGATGACGTAGATCTCATTGTTGAGTGATATTCCATTGTACGTACATACCACAACTTCTTTATCCATTTTTTGCTTTCTCGGATATTTAACTTGTACCGTAGACGAGGTTCTTGTAAACAGAGCCGTCCCAAATTTTGGGGTGCCTGTGTGTTTTTGATTTTAATTTCCCTAAGCTATAGGACCCTAAGTGGAAGTGCCATAGGCTGTGTTGCTTTGTTTCCTACGTGTTTCAGGAAACACCATACACTTCTCCAGAGTGGCTGTTGGCAATTTACATCCTGCCCATCAGCATAACAAGGCTCCCTCTTCTCCATGACCTGTCCTGCCTTTCTGGATTTTACACTTTTTTCAGATGGCCCTTTTGACCGGGGGGCAGTGAGACTTCAATGTAGTGCAGATTTCCTTTACACGCTTGCTTGGTTGGCCAAAAAGGGCGTATGCGTTTTTTCCTGAATATATTCAGGAAAAAACGCATACGCCCTTTTTGGCCAAGTGCATCATTGTGGACATTCTGCCTCTTTTCCTATGCCTTAAGTGCAATTCCAGTCTACCTCCTGAAATCGTTTTCCTGAAATTCTGCCCCGCTTTCAAGTCCTCTTCGAAAACTTACTTCAATATATTTTTGGACGATAGCTGTCATTCATAACTCTGCAGGATTGTGAATTACAGTGCCCCTGAGCTCCTTTCTTCAACTAGCTTTCTTGTGAGCTGGCCGCAAAACCGCAGGATTGCTTCAGGCCCTAATCTGGTTCCGGCAGGGCACGCTGAGCCTTTGGTTAATTCCTCTTCCTTTTGGGAAATGAGCGTTCCATTTGCCCGTGCAGACACCTACAGCTAGTCTCTCATTGCTTCTCCCTATTCCTGTTCATCTTGCGCAGAAATTGCAAACTGTGCCAAACAGGAGGTTAAAGGCACTGACTTTCCAAGTGGGGAGAGTTTTAGTAAAGTGTCTGGAACGGTGCACCCGAGTACCAGGGGACGAAACCTGAGATGCATTTGAAAACGTTTCCCTATCACACGGTGAAACATACTCCGGGTTTCCCATGCATGTTTTAGCTGAAGGAAGAATCCCTTAAACCTGGAGAGTTGGGACCCATGGAATGGGTACCATGCAGTATGACTTCAATGGGTCTGCGTTTGCTCACCAAACCTCACCAATGCTATCAGCCCAAAGTGTCCAGCCTTATGTCTCAACCAGCTCTGGGTGCAGATGTGATAAATCCAGGTTGCATCACAAGCCCTGAATGAATTATTTAAGAATTGCTCTCTATTTCACTGTCATTGGGTTTTTGTTTTTTTTTAAATATCTTTATTGGGGTATAATTGCTTTACAATGGTGTGTTAGTTTCTGCTTTATAACAAAGTGAATCAGTTATACATATACATATGTTCCCATATGTCTTCCCTCTTGCGTCTCCCTCCCTCCCACTCTCCCTATCCCACCCCTCCAGGCTGTCACAAAGCACCAAGCTAATATCCCTGTGCCTTGCGGCTGCTTCCCACTAGCTATCTACCTTACTACGTTTGTTAGTGTGTATATGTCTATGACTCTCTCTCGCCCTGTCAAAACTCACCCCTCCCCCTCCCCATATCCTCAAGTCCGTTCTCCAGTAGGTCTGCGTCTTTATTCCTGTCTTACCCCTAGGTTCTTCATGACATTTTTTTCCCCTTAAATTCCATATATATGTGTTAGCATACGGTATTTGTCTTTTTCTTTCTGACTTACTTCACTCTGTATGACAGACTCTAGGTCTATCCATCTCATTACAAATAGCTCAATTTCATTTCTTTTTAAGGCTGAGTAATATTCCATTGTATATATGTGCCACATTTTCTTTATCCATTCATCCGATGATGGGCGCTTAGGTTGTTTCCATCTCCGGGCTATTGTAAATAGAGCTGCAATGAACATTTTGGTACATGACTCTTTTTGAATTTTGGTTTTCCCAGGGTATATGCCCAGTAGTGGGATTGCTGGGTCATATGGTAATTCTATTTGTAGTTTTTTAAGGAACCTCCATACTGTTCTCCATAGTGGCTGAACCAATTCACATTCCCACCAGCAGTGCAAGAGTGTTCCCTTTTCTCCACACCCTCTCCAGCATTTATTGTTTCTAGATTTTTTGATGATGGCCATTCTGACTGGTGTGAGATGATATCTCATTGTAGTTTTGATTTGCATTTCTCTAATGATTAATGATGTTGAGCATTCTTTCATGTGTTTGTTGCCATTCTGTATATCTTCTTTGGAGAAATGTCTATTTAGGTCTTCTGCCCATTTTTGGATTGGGTTGTTTGTTTTTTTGTTATTGAGCTGCATGAGCTGCTTGTAAATTTTGGAGATTAATCCTTTGTCATTTGCTTCATTTGCATGTCATTGTGTTTTGTTTGTGAAATTTATTTTGTTAATGGGATTTATCGGATTTTCACTGCTGCGTTTAGGCCACTGGACACACGCTTGACTTCCTTATGGAGACATATAAATCCATGGGTCTTAAGATTCTTACTTGTCAGGTATATTCCCAGGCGTTGAATATGGGTTGTTGAGTCCATTTCGTTGAGCAACAGTAGGTCTTGTCTATTATATATTTGGCTTATGGAACGGTATCTGTGCTAATTTCAATCTCTGGTTTGATGCAGCACCCCAACTCACCTTTCCCCATAAGCAAGCATAAGTTGGTTTTCTAAATTTGAGACCCTGTTCTGTTTTGTAATTCAGTTCATGTGTAGCCAAGTTTATGTTCCGTGTATTAGTGATATCTTATGATGTTTCTTTTTCTGTGTGACTTATTTCTCGTAGAATCGTCGTACCTGAATCCACTCATTATGCCGCTATGGGCCTGATGACGTAGATCTCATTGTTGAGTGATATTCCATTGTACGTACGTACCACAACTTCTTTATCCATTTTTTGCTTTCTCGGATATTTAACTTGTACCGTAGACGAGGTTCTTGTAAACAGAGCCGTCCCAAATTTTGGGGTGCCTGTGTGTTTTTGATTTTAATTTCCCTAAGCTATAGGACCCTAAGTGGAAGTGCCATAGGCTGTGTTGCTTTGTTTCCTACGTGTTTCAGGAAACACCATACACTTCTCCAGAGTGGCTGTTGGCAATTTACATCCTGCCCATCAGCATAACAAGGCTCCCTCTTCTCCATGACCTGTCCTGCCTTTCTGGATTTTACACTTTTTTCAGATGGCCCTTTTGACCGGGGGGCAGTGAGACTTCAATGTAGTGCAGATTTCCTTTACACGCTTCCTAAGCTGGCCAAAAATGTCGTATGCGTTTTTTCCTGAATATATTCAGGAAAAAACGCATACGCCCTTTTTGGTCAAGTGCATCATTGTGGACATTCTGCCTCTTTTCCTATGATTTAAGTGCAATTCCAGTCTACCCCCTGAAATCGTTTTCCTGAAATTCTGCCCCGCTTTCAAGTCCTCTTCGAAGACTTACTTCAATACATTTTTGGACGATAGCTGTCATTCATAACTCTGCAGGTTTGTGAATTACAGTGCCCCTGAACTCCTTTCTTCAACTCGCTATCTTGTGAGCTGGCCGCAAAACCGCAGGATTGCTTCAGGCCTTCTTCTGGTTCCGGCAGGGCACGCTGAGCCTTTGGTTAATTCCTCTTCCTGGTGGGAAATGAGCGTTCCATTTGCCCGTGCAGACACCTACAGCTAGTCTCTCATTGGTTCTCCCTATTCCTGTTCATCTTGCGCAGAAATTGCAAACTGTGCCAAACAGGAGGTTAAAGGCACTGACTCTCCATGTGGGGAGAGTGTTAGTAAAGCGTCTGGAACGGTGAACCCGAGTAACAGGGGACGAAACCTGAGATGCATTTGAAAAGGTTTCCCAATCACACGGTGGACCATACTCTGGGTTTCCCATGCATGTTTTAGCTGAAGGAAGAATCCCGTAAACCTGGAGAGTTGGGACCCATGGAATGGGTACCATGCAGTATGACTTCAAAGGGTCTGCGTTTGCTCACCGAACTTTACCATTGCTATCATCCCGAAGTGTCCAGCCTTATGTCTCACCCAGCTCTGGGTGTAGATGTGGTAAATCCAGGTTGCATCACAAGCCCTGAATGAATTATTTAAGAATTGCTCTCTATTTCACTGTCATTGTGTTTTGTTTGTGAAATTTATTTTGATAATGGGATTTATCGGATTTTCACTGCTGCGTTTAGGCCCCTGTACACACGCTTGATTTCCTTATGGAGACATATAAATCCATCGGTCTTAAGATTATTACTTGTCAGGTATATTCCCAGGCGTTGAATATGGGGTGTTGAGTCCATTTCGTTGAGCAAGTTGTAGGTTTGTCTATTATATATTTTGCTTCTGGAACGGTATCTGTGCTAATTTCAATCTCTGGTTTTATGCAGCACCCCAACTCACCTTTCCCCATAAGCAAGCATAAGTTGCTTTTCTAAATTTGAGACCCTGTTCTGTTTGGTAATTCAGTTCATGTTTAGCCACGGTTACGTTCCGTGTATTAGTGATATCTTATTTTCTTTCTTTTTCTGTGTGACTTATTTCTCGTAGAATCATCGTACCTGAATTCACTCATTATGCCGCTACGGGCCTGATGACGTAGATCTCATTGCTGAGTGATATTCCATTGTACGTACGTACCACAACTTCTTTATCCATTTTTTGCTTTCTCGGATATTTAACTTGTACCGTAGACGAGGTTCTTGTAAACAGAGCCGTCCCAAACTTTTGGGTGGCTGTGTGTTTTTGATTTTAATTTCCCTAAGCTATAGGACCCTAAGTGGAAGTGCCATACGCTGTGTTGCTTTGTTTCCTACGTGTTTCAGGAAACACCATACACTTCTCCAGTGTGGCCGTTGGCAATTTACATCCCGCCCATCAGCATAACAAGGCTCCCTGTTCTCCATGACCTGTCCTGCCTTTCTGGATTTTACACCTGTTTCAGATGGCCTTTTGGAACACGGGGCAATGAGACTTCATTGTAGTGCAGATTTCCTTTACACGCTTGCTTGGTTGGCCAAAAAGGGCGTATGCGTTTTTTCCTGAATATATTCAGGAAAAAACGCATACGCCCTTTTTGGCCAAGTGCATCATTGTGGACATTCTGCCTCTTTTCCTATGCTTTAAGTGCAATTCCAGTCTACCCCCTGAAATCGTTTTCCTGAAATTCTGCCCCGCATTCAAGTCCTCTTCGAAGACTTACTTCAATACATTTTTGGACGATAGCTGTCATTCATAACTCTGCAGGTTTGTGAATTACAGTGCCCCTGAGCTCCATTCTTGAACTCGCTTTCTTGTGAGCTGGCCGCAAAATCGCAGGATTGCTTCAGGCCGTAATCTGGTTCCGGCAGGGCACGCTGAGCCTTTGTTTAATTCCTCTTCCTGGTGGGAAATGAGCGTTCCATTTGCCCGTGCAGACACCTACAGCTAGTGTCTCATTGGTTCTCCCTATTCCTGTTCATCTTGCGCAGAAATTGCAAACTGTGCCAAACAGGAGGTTAAAGGCACTGACTCTCCAAGTGGGGAGAGTGTTAGTAAAGCGTCTGGAACGGTGAACCCGAGTACCAGGGGACGAAACCTGAGATGCATTTGAAAACGTTTCCCAATCACACGGTGGACCATACTCTGGGTTTCCCATGCATGTTTTAGCTGAAGGAAGAATCCCTTAAACCTGGAGAGTTGGGAAACATGGAATGGGTACCAAGCAGTATGACTTCAAAGGGTCTGCGTTTGCTCACCAAACCTCACCAATGCTATCAGCCCGAAGTGTACAGCCTTATGTCTCACCCAGTTCTGGGTGTAGATGTGGTAAATCCAGGTTGCATCACAAGCCCTGAATGAATTATTTAAGAATTGCTCTCTATTTCACTGTCATTGTGTTTTGTTTGTTATATTTATTTGGATAATGGGATTTATCGGATTTTCACTGCTGCGTTTAGGCCGCTGTACACACGCTTGCTTTCCTTATGGAGACTTATAAATCCATGGGTCTTAAGATTCTTACTTGTCAGGTATATTCCCAGGCGCTGAATATGGGGTGTTGAGTCCATTTCGTTGAGCAAGGAGTAGGTCTTGTCTATTATATATTTGGCTTATGGAACGGTATCTGTGCTAATTTCAATCTCTGGTTTTATGCAGCACCCCAACTCACTTTTCAGCATAAGCAAGCATAAGTTGGTTTTCGAAATTTGAGACCCTGTTCTGTTTTGTAATTCAGTTCATGTGTAGACAAGTTTACGTTCTCTGTATTAGTGATATCTTATGATGTTTCTTTTTCTGTGTGACTTATTTCTCGTAGAATCGTCGTACCTGAATGCACTCATTATGGCGCTACGGGCCTGATGACGTAGATCTCATTGCTGAGTGATATTCCACTGTACGTACGTACCACAACTTCTTTATCGATTTTTTGCTTTCTCGGATATTAAACTTGTACCGTAGATAAGGTTCTTGTAAACAGAGCCGTCCCAAATTTTGGGGTGGCTGTGTGTTTTTGATTTTAATTTCCCTAAGCTATAGGACCCTAAGTGGAAATGCAATAGGCTGTGTTGCTTTGTTTCCTACGTGTTTCAGGAAACACCATACACTTCTTCAGAGTGGCTGTTGGCAATTTACATCCCGCCCATCAGCATAACAAGGCTCCCTGTTCTCCATGACCTGTTCTGCCTTTCTGGATTTTACACTTTTTTCAGATGGCCCTTTTGACCGGGGGGCAGTGAGACTTCATTGTAGTGCAGATTTCCTTTACACGCTTGCTTGGTTGGACAAAAAGTGCGTATGCGTTTTTTCCTGAATATATTCTGGAAAAAACGCATACGCCCTTTTTGGCCAAGTGCATCATTGTGGACATTCTGCCTCTTTTCCTATGCTTTAAGTGCAATTCCAGTCTACCTCCTGAAATCGTTTTCCTGAAATTCTGCCCCGCTTTCAAGTCCTCTTCGAAAACTTACTTCAATACATTTTTGGACGATAACTGTCATTCATAACTCTGCAGGATTGTGAATTACAGTGCCCCTGAGCTCCTTTCTTCAACTCGCTTTCTTGTGAGCTGGCCGCAAAACCGCAGGATTGCTTCAGGCCCTAAAATGGTTCCGGCAGGGCACGCTAAACCTTTGGTTAATTCCTCTTCCTGGTGGGAAATGAGCGTTCCATTTGCCCGTGCAGACACCTACAGCTAGTCTCTCATTGCTTCTCCCTATTCCTGTTCATCTTGCGCAGAAATTGCAAACTGTGCCCAACAGGAGGTTAAAGGCACTGACTTTCCAAGTGGGGAGAGTTTTAGTAAAGTGTCTGGAACGGTGCACCCGAGTACCAGGGGACGAAACCTGAGATGCATTTGAAAACGTTTCCCAATCACACGGTGGAACATACTCCGGGTTTCCCATGCATGTTTTAGCTGAAGGAAGAATCCCTTAAACCAGGAGTGTTGGGACCCATGGAATGGGTACCATGCAGTATGACTTCAATGGGTCTGCGTTTGCTCACCAAACCTCACCAATGCTATCAGCCCAAAGTGTCCAGCCTTATGTCTCAACCAGCTCTGGGTGCAGATGTGGTAAATCCAGGTTGCATCAGAAGCCCTGAATGAATTATTTAAGAATTGCTCTCTATTTCACTGTCATTGTGTTTTTTTTTTTTTAAACATCTTTATTGGGGTATAATTGCTTTACAATGGTGTGTTAGTTTCTGCTTTATAACAAAGTGAATCTGTTATACATATACATATGTTCCCATATGTCTTCCCTCTTGCGTCTCCCTCCCTCCCACTCTCCCTATCCCACCCCTCCAGGCTGTCACAAAGCATCAAGCTAATAGCCCTGTGCCTTGCGGCTGCTTCCCACTATCTATCTACCTTACTACGTTTGTTAGTGTGTATATGTCCATGACTCTCTCTCGCCCTGTCAAAACTCACCCCTCCCCCTCCCCATATCCTCAAGTCCGTTCTCCAGTAGGTCTGCGTCTTTATTCCTGTCTTACCCCTAGGTTCTTCATGACATTTTTTCCCCTTAAATTCCATATATATGTGTTAGCATACGGTATTTGTCTTTTTCTTTCTGACTTACTTCACTCTGTATGACAGACTCTAGGTCTATCCATCTAATTACAAATAGCTCAATTTCATTTCTTTTTAAGGCTGAGTAATATTCCATTGTATATATGTGCCACATTTTCTTTATCCATTCATCCGATGATGGGCGCTTAGGTTGTTTCCATCTCCGGGCTATTGTAAATAGAGCTGCAATGAACATTTTGGTACATGACTCTTTTTGAATTTTGGTTTTCCCAGGGTATATGCCCAGTAGTGGGATTGCTGGGTCATATGGTAATTCTATTTGTAGTTTTTTAAGGAACCTCCATACTGTTCTCCATAGTGGCTGAACCAATTCACATTCCCACCAGCAGTGCAAGAGTGTTCCCTTTTCTCCACACCCTCTCCAGCATTTATTGTTTCTAGATTTTTTGATGATGGCCATTCTGACTGGTGTGAGATGATATCTCATGGTAGTTTTGATTTGCATTTCTCTAATGATTAATGATGTTGAGCATTCTTTCATGTGTTTGTTGCCATTCTGTATATCTTCTTTGGAGAAATGTCTATTTAGGTCTTCTGCCCATTTTTGGATTGGGTTGTTTGTTTTTTTGTTATTGAGCTGCATGAGCTGCTTGTAAATTTTGGAGATTAATCCTTTGTCATTTGCTTCATTTGCATGTCATTGTGTTTTGTTTGTGAAATTTATTTTGTTAATGGGATTTATCGGATTTTCACTGCTGCGTTTAGGCCACTGGACACACGCTTGACTTCCTTATGGAGACATATAAATCCATGGGTCTTAAGATTCTTACTTGTCAGGTATATTCCCAGGCGTTGAATATGGGGTGTTGAGTCCATTTCGTTGAGCAACAGTAGGTTTGTCTATTATATATTTGGCTTATGGAACGGTATCTGTGCTAATTTCAATCTCTGGTTTGATGCAGCACCCCAACTCACCTTTCCCCATAAGCAAGCATAAGTTGGTTTTCTAAATTTGAGACCCTGTTCTGTTTTGTAATTCAGTTCATGTGTAGCCAAGTTTATGTTCCGTGTATTAGTGATATCTTATGATGTTTCTTTTTCTGTGTGACTTATTTCTCGTAGAATCGTCGTACCTGAATCCACTCATTATGCCGCTATGGGCCTGATGACGTAGATCTCATTGTTGAGTGATATTCCATTGTACGTACGTACCACAACTTCTTTATCCATTTTTTGCTTTCTCGGATATTTTACTTGTACCGTAGACGAGGTTCTTGTAAACAGAGCCGTCCCAAACTTTGGGGTGCCTGTGTGTTTTTGATTTTAATTTCCCTAAGCTATAGGACCCTAAGTGGAAGTGCCATAGGCTGTGTTGCTTTGTTTCCTACGTGTTTCAGGAAACACCATACACTTCTCCAGAGTGGCTGTTGGCAATTTACATCCCGCCCATCAGCATAACAAGTCTCCCTCTTCTCCATGACCTGTCCTGCCTTTCTGGATTTTACACTTTTTTCAGATGGCCCTTTTGACCGGGGGGGCAGTGAGACTTCAATGTAGTGCAGATTTCCTTTACACGCTTGCTTGGTTGGCCAAAAAGGGCGTATGCATTTTTTCCTGAATATATTCAGGAAAAAACGCATACGCCCTTTTTGGTCAAGTGCATCATTGTGGACATTCTGCCTCTTTTCCTGTGCTTTAAGTGCAATTCCAGTCTACCCCCTGAAATCGTTTTCCTGAAATTCTGCCCCACTTTCAAGTCCTCTTCGAAGACTTACTTCAATACATTTTTGGACGATAACTGTCATTCATAACTCTGCAGGTTTGTGAATTACAGTGCCCCTGGGCTCTTTTCTTCAACTCGCTATCTTGTGAGCTGGCCGCAAAACCGCAGGATTGCTTCAGGCCCTAATCTGGTTCCGGCAGGGCACGCTGAGCCTTTGGTTAATTCCTCTTCCTGGTGGGAAATGAGCGTTCCATTTGCCCGTGCAGACACTTACAGCTAGTCTCCATTCGTTCTCCCTATTCCTGTTAATCTTGCGCAGAAATTGCAAACTGTGCCAAACAGAAGGTTAAAGGCAGTGACTTTCCAAGTGGGGAGAGTGTTAGTAAAGTGTCTGGAACGGTGCACCCGAGTACCAGAGGATGAAACCTGAGATGCATTTGAAAACGTTTCCCAATCACACTGTGGAACATACTCCGGGTTTCCCATGCATGTTTTAGCTGAAGGAAGAATCCCGTAAACCTGGAGAGTTGGGACCCATGGAATGGGTACCATGCAGTATGACTTCAAAGGGTCTGCGTTTGCTCACCGAACTTCACCATTGCTATCATCCCGAAGTGTCCAGCCTTATGTCTCACCCAGCTCTGGGTGTAGATGTGGTAAATCCAGGTTGCATCACAAGCCCTGAATGAATTATTTAAGAATTGCTCTCTATTTCACTGTCATTGTGTTTTGTTTGTGAAATTTATTTTGATAATGGGATTTATTGGATTTTCACTGCTGCGTTTAGGCCCCTGTACACACGCTTGATTTCCTTATGGAGACATATAAATCCATGGGTCTTAAGATTATTACTTGTCAGGTATATTCCCAGGCGTTGAATATGGGGTGTTGAGTCCATTTCGTTGAGCAAGTTGTAGGTTTGTCTATTATATATTTTGCTTCTGGAACGGTATCTGTGCTAATTTCAATCTCTGGTTTTATGCAGCACCCCAACTCACCTTTCCCCATAAGCAAGCATAAGTTGCTTTTCTAAATTTGAGACCCTGTTCTGTTTGGTAATTCAGTTCATCTTTAGCCACGGTTACGTTCCGTGTATTAGTGATATCTTATTTTCTTTCTTTTTCTGTGTGACTTATTTCTCGTAGAATCATCGTACCTGAATGCACTCATTATGGCGCTATGGGCCTGATGACGTAGATCTCATTGCTGAGTGATATTCCATTGTACGTACGTACCACAACTTCTTTATCCATTTTTTGCTTTCTCGGATATTGAACTTGTACCGTAGACGAGGATCTTGTAAACAGAGCCGTCCCAAACTTTGGTGTGGCTGTGTGTTCTTTATTTTAATTTCCCTAAGCTATAGGACCATAAGTGGAAGTGCCATAGGCTGTGTTGCTTTGTTTCCTACGTGTTTCAGGAAACACCATACACTTCTCCAGATTGGCTGTTGGCACTTTACATCCCGCCCATCAGCATAACAATGTTCCGTGTTCTCCATGACCTGTGCTGCCTTTCTGGATTTTACACTTGTTTCAGATGGCCCTTTTGACCGGGGGGCAGTGAGACTTCATTGTAGTGCAGATTTCCTTTACACGCTTGCTTGGTTCGCCAAAAAGGGCGTATGCGTTTTTTCCTGAATATATTCAGGAAAAAACGCATACGCCCTTTTTGGCCAAGTGCATCATTGTCCACATTCTGCCTCTTTTCCTATGCTTTAAGTGCAATTCCAGTTTACCCCCTGAAATCGTTTTCCTGAAATTCTGCCCCGCTTTCAAGTCCTCTTTGAAGACTTACTTCAATACATTTTTGGACGACAGCTGTCATTCATAACTCTGCAGTTTTGTGAATTACAGTGCCCCTGAGCTCCTTTCTTCAACTCGCTTTCTTATGAGCTGGCCGCAAACCCACATGATTGCTTCAGGCCCTAATCTGGTTCTGGCACGGCATGCTGAGCCTTTGGTTAATTCCTCTTCCTGGTGGGAAATGAGCATTAAATTTGCACGTGCAGACACCTACAGCTAGTCTCTGATTGGTTCTCCCTATTCCTGTTCACCTTGCGCAGAATTTCCAAACTGTGCCAAACAGGAGGTTAAAGGCACTGACTCTCCAAGTGGAGAGAGTGTTAGTAAAGGGTCTGGAATGGTGAACCCGTGTAAAAGGGGACGAAAACTGAGATGCATTTGAAAACGCTTCCCAGTCACACGGTGGACCATTCTTTGGGTTTCCCATGCATGTTTTAGCTGAAGGAAGAATCTCTTAAACCTGGAGAGTTGGGACCCATGGAATGGGTACCATGCAGTATGACTTCAAAGGATCTGCATTTCTTCATCGTACCTCACCAGTGCTATCCGCCCGAAGTGTCCAACCTTATGTCTCACTCGGCTCTTGGTGCAGATGTGGTTAATCCAGGTTGCATCAGAAGCTCTGAATGAATTATTTAAGAATAGCTCTCTATTTCACTGTCATTGTGTTTTGTTTTTGTAATTCATTTTGATAATTGGATTTATCGGATTTTCTCTGCTGCGTTCATAAATCTATACACACGCTTGATTCTCTTACGGAGACATATAAATCCATGGGTTTGAAGATTCTTACTAGTCAGGTGTATTCCTAGGCGTTGAATATGGGGTGTTTAGTCCATTTCGTTGAGCAACTGGTAGGTCTTGACTATTACATATTTGGCTTATGGAAAGGTATCTGTGCTAATTTCTATCTCTGGTTTTATGCAGCACCCCAGCTCTCCTTTATCCTTAAGCAAGCATATGTTGGTTTTCTAAATTTGAGACCCCATTCTGTTTTGTAATTCAGTTCATTTGTAGCCACGTTTACATTGCATATATTAGTAATATCGTGTGTCTTTTTCTTTTTGAATTATGTGACTTCGAATGATCATACGTAACTCCTCTGTGGTTGTTACAACTGGCCATATTTCATTGATTTCCAGGCTGAGTAATATTCCACTCTACATAAGTGCCACATCTCTATCCATTTTTTCCCTCCAGAGACTTATAAATTATATCCTAGTCGAGGATCTTTTAAACATAGAGGCGGTAAATATTGGGGTGCCTGTGTCCTCTCGATTTTTGTTTTTCCCAAGATATACGTCCATGAGTGCAAGTGCCCTGTGCTCTGTAGCTCATTTTTTAGATGCTTTAGTAAACACAATACACTTCTCCAGAGTGACCGTTGGCAATATACATTTCCAGTATAAGCCTCAGAGGGCTCCCTTTTCTCCTTGCCCTGTCCTGCATTTCTGGTGTTTACACTTTATGAGGAAGGCTCTTCTGACTGATGCGAAGTGATATGTTTTGTAGTATTGATTTCCAGTGCCCACCTGTTTGGTTGGCTAAAAAAGTGTATGCCCTTTTCTTGAATACATACAGAAAAAGACGCATACACGCTTTTTGGCCAATTGCAATGTTGGCAATGTTCAGCCCCTTTTCTTGTGCTTAATGGCGAGTCCTTTCTACCAATCCCTTTCCTGCCATTCTCTGTTGCTTACAAGTCCTTTCCTCTGACTTTCCTCAAGACATTTTTCAGTGATAGATATTTTCAACTCTGCAGTTTCATGAATTTTAGTGTCCCTGAGTTCCATTTTTCAACTTGTCTTTATGGGAACTGGCCACAAAGCAGCGGAATTTCCTCAAGCCCTATTCTGTTTCCATGGGCAACCCTAGCCTTTGGTCAATTCGTCTTCCTGATTGGAAATAAGAGTGACATGTGCCTGTCCGAACACCTAGGACTTGTCTCTCATTGTTCCTCCTCCTTCTGCTTCATCCTCTGGACAAATTCCAAACTGTCTGCAACAGGATGTTGACAGTGCTGACATCTCCAAGTGGGGAGACTGTTCGTAAAGACGCTGGAGGGGTGAACCCGAGCACCAGGAGATGAGGAGTTGAGATGCCTTTTCCAAACTCTTCCCGATCAGACGGTATACCATCCTCTGGGTGTGACAGGCATGTTTTAGCTGTAGGAAGTGTCCCATTCATGTGAGGAGAACACCAGGGCTTTTACAAAATCAGTGTCTCTCCACAACCCAAACTGGGGAATTTTTTAAGCTACGGCTACACATATGTTCATTAAGGGCCTTGGGAAGTAGGCAGAGTCCAAACTTTAGATGATTGAAGTCTTCAGGGTCAGAAGCACTCACCACCGGCTTCCCTTAGGTTCCATTTTAACTGTCATTAATAGATGATGTCAATAAAAATATCTATTCTTTTTCAGATGATTTCCCCTTATAGGTTATTGTAAAATATTGAGTGTAGTTCCCGGGGCTATACAGTAGTTCCTTGTTGATGATCGATTTTATACATAGCAGTGTGTATGTGTTAATCCCAAACTGTTAATTTATCCCTCCTCCCACCTTTCCCCTTTGGTAGTAATAAATTATAAGATTTTATACTTCTCAGAATTGGGGGAACTGAAAGAGAGGTATCATTTTCAATGGAAAAGCATTTAAAACAAGATTGAAGCTTTAACCAAGATTATTAGATGTACATCCTTGGAAAGAAATCACTTCGTTTCTCTAATATTGACCTGACAAATAAGACAAACCTTTTCACTGAACTTGCTTCTAATAAAGTGATGGAAATATCAAATGGGAGTGTTAGAAACATCTTATTTTACCCGAGCCTTATACACTGTTCTATGTTAATTACAGTTTGGCTCAAACATCTGTTCATTGAAGTTACAATGTTCTCAATTTCTGTTACTGATCCTCCAGAGTGGACCCCAACAAGTGTCCCCCTGCCCAGTGTCATTGGAGCCAACAGATTGAGACTGAGTTTGGTTCAGAAGCAAAGGAAACTTTATATTTTGATCAGAGAATGGAGAGGTGAGAGCATGTGCTACCCCGTGGGCTGTGGGCTGGGCTGCTGTGTAGAGATCCTGTCAGAGTCAGTGGGAGGGAGGGGGCGGAGCTCTCGAGGGCCCGGTTGGCTGCAGCTCAGGCTCTATATCGCAGAGTGTGCACTGTGTCCCAGGAGCTGAGGTGTCGACCCAGCCATTCCGCACTAGGAAATCTGGTCTGAAGTGCCGGCTGTTGAACCTCTGTATGCGGGACCCTAGGAGCATGTGAAATTAGACAAAGCACAAAGGATAAAAAAGGTTAGACTTTATTTTATTGCCCAGATTCTATTTTTATCTCCCAGGGATTTTTAAGGGGCTTTGCCTGGGAAAAAGCCCTCTTCTGCCTTTTTCCCCCTTCCTCATTCTTAGAGTGCTGAGGGTGCAGACCCTTCTTCTGTAACTGCTGAGTGCTGAGTTAGGAGCCCTCATACCCATGGGCGAGGGTCAGAACTTCTCCCCAGCAGCCTCCAGGTGACGTTGATTGTCCCCAGGCCTCCTGCCTCCCAGCTCGTCCGCCTGAGCACCAGTATTGGAAGCGTTATAGATTCTAATGACCTTTAAGGGTCCAGGAAGGAGATGTGCAGTGACGCTGTGAGGTCCAGTTTCACCCCACCCTGCATTTGTTTGGCCACCTTAGGCTGACCGTTTCTGCCAGCCTAGATGCTCTGACCAGTAGTCTGCACTTTCTTCAATTAGGCCCCTGAATTAACGTAAAAAGAGCACCAGGTGTCAGGACCCTGCCTGCTCAACTCCCAGACAGCCCAGGGTGAGTGGTGATGAAGGACCATGATGGCCACTGAGTCAACAGCCTTTTGAAGTAAACAGGAGTCCAGCTGGTCTTATTGGCCACCATCATCACAGTGTCTGTAGGCTCTTCTATGGTGACAGCGTGATATACGTTTCCCCCGCCAAGATTATTAGGTCCGCTCTGGGTGCAGTAAGTCCTGCAAGCAGTAGTCTACTCTTTTGGGACACACTCTTGTTGTTTTATGAGAGAAACTCCAGGTCAAGTGATGGTCACATGAGTCGTCATGGTGCCCCTTTACCCCGGTTATCTCTCTGGAGGTTGGAGTTGGAGGGCCTCCTCACTCGAGGTCAGTGTGCCCACGGAGCAAACCCTGCAACATCAGGGCATGGTTGGGGCTTAGGATCACCACGTGGGGTCCTTTTCCCTTAGGAGGGAGGTGGCCTTTTGTGCTGCTGATTTCCAGGTTTTCAGATACCACCAGTATCTTGGCCAGATGTGGCGGTGGGCCAAGCCCATTGGTGACCGTAGTTTATCCTACCGGGATGGCATTCTTGCATTGTTCCATTTCAAGTGGTCCCAGTTTTTGCACTAATACTCCAATAGCGATTCACCATTCACCAGGAATGTAAAGGTCAAAGGGTTTAGCTAAATTAGGGAGTTCCAGGGCAAGGTTCTGAATTGACTGCTCTTTCCATTCTTGAAAGGCCACTTCTGGATTCTATTCAAAAGGATCATCATCTTTTCCTTTCAGTGTTTCATATAGAGGCCCAGCTAGTAGACTGTAGTTAGGGATCCAGAAGCACCAACCCTGGCCTCCCCAGGAACCCCTAAGCTGTCTTCTAGTTTTAGAAATGGGTAAGGCTGTAAATTGTTTCTTCCCTTTCCTGAGATGGGCTTCTCCGACCTTCTGTGAGAATGAAGCCCAGGCAGGTCACCGTAGTCTGTGATATTTGAGCTTTTTATTTGACAACTTCTATCCTTTATTGGCTTGGTAGTTCAGAGGTCTCCTTAGTAGGGCTGGCGATCAGAATGTCGTCTGCATATTGAAGGAGTGTTTCCTTTTCCAGAGGTAGAACTTTTAGGTCTTTAACTGAGCTTTCCCCAAAGATGGTGTGGGAATTTTTGAACCCTTGGGGCAACACGGCCCAGAAGTATTGTTTTAGTTGTATGTTGAGTCCTGCCACTCACAAGCCAAAATTTCTTGTGACTCTGGGACTAATAGAATACAAAAGAAGGCATCATTGAAGGCTAATACAGAATACCATGTCCCGGTGGTTGGTAGAATGACCAGCAGGGTGTAGGATTTAGGAACTACTGGAGGTATATCCTCGGTGGCTTCACTGCCTGTCCAGGCATCCATTACCAGGACTCCAGCAGCCCATGGGGCTCTCGAGGTCAGGCCAATCCCAGGATATGGAGCTCACCTGGGCAGGTACCCCACCCCCACCCCAGCCCACGGTGCTCTCCTGTTCAGGCCCCTCCCAGGATATGGGGTTCCCTGGGCAGGTTCCCCTGCAGCCCATGGGGCTCTCATGGTCAGGCCCCTCCCAGGATACAGAGCTACCCTTGCAGTTACCCTGGCAGGGCTGGGCACACAGGTACCGTGCACATCGCCCTCATTGCAGAGCACTTCCAGCTCACCTGTCACTCAGATCTGACACAGAGCACCTCAGAGCAGGACTTGAACTAAGAAACAGCAGCTCCAACAGGTCTGTGACCCTGGGCATCACTCTGTGTGGCCTCCCTCCACCTGGTCTTCCAGAGACTTCCACTGCACCCGGGGCACCAGGCCTCTGTCTCCACCCACCACCCACCCCTCCTCTCCCTGACTCCTGGGTTCCTCTCATTAGGAGAGGGTTTTCTTGAAGTTGTCTCCCACTCATGGGCCAGATAATATAATTAGAAAACAAGCCAGAGCTGCAACCCCTTGTCTATCCTGACTCTCAGGAGCCCACACCTGTTCCTTGGACCTGGCCGATTCAGCAAGTTCCAGTTTCTGCAACTGTGAGCGCCTGAGGGGTGATTATTGGCTGGCCTGGGAAGCCTGACCGTGCCGGCCAGCCCTCCCCAGGTGTGCCTGTTTGAGATCAATATAAACACCGCTCCAGGCAGCAAGAGCCCCTGCAGCTGTGCCTGACGCCATTTTCTCTGCCCTGTCAGCAGCCTCGGGGCTGGACTGGTGGGAGGGAGTGAGAGGCCACGGCTTTGTGGGTGGCCCAGTGTGAGTGGGGCTCTGCTGGACTTTCTGCAGCAGTTACCAAGATGTCACCTGCTAAAGAAGAGGATGTGCCACCCATATCTGCCTCTGGAATTTCTCCCTGGGCAGAGGTGAGTGAGGAAGAAAGCAGTGGGGGTCCGGACAGCAGGGGTATCTCAGGCAGGGAAATGGAAAGCTTCCAGAAGAGTAACCAGGGCCAGGACCACCCTGGCTGGCCTGCAGGCACCAAATCGCCTGGCATGCTGTCGCTCATGTGGCTCCATGGCCCTTCCTCTAGGCTTTCAAGTCCTTGTACATATTCAGGTGTTTTACCTGGGAAGGGTGGGAACATTTCAGCAGCAGCTGGCCTGGGGCTCGGCCCACATTTACTCACAGATGCCTTGGCACGGTCCCCCAGCTTTGCAATGAGGATGCTTGTTGCGTGGGGCCTGCTGGCTGAATGGGAGATGATTCCCCACCACTGGCCAACTACAGAATTGTTTACAACTGGAGCAAGTGCCCTGATACGGTTTTCCTCTGTGTAACTGGTGGGTTCTGTTTTTTTTTTTTCTTTTTTTCATTTTTGGTTCAAGGTAGATTTTATTCCTCTTTTTTGTATTTACAGATGTAAGCATGGAAATAATTTATTCATATAAATACATGTATGTGAAGGGAAGAATATTTTTTCTGTTTTACTTTTTGTAATTTTGAATTTTATTTTATTTTTTTATACAGCAGGTTCTTTTTGGTTATCTATTTTATACATATAAATGTATACATGCCAATCCCAATCTCTCAATCCTCCCACCACCACCCCCCAACAGCTTTCCCCCCTTGGTGTCCTTACGTTTGTTGTCTACATGTGTTGCTCTATTTCTGCCTTAAAAAACGGTTCATCTGTATAATTTTTCTAGGTTCCACATATATGCATTAATATACAAGATTTGTTTTTCTATTTCTGACTTACTTCACTCTGTATGACAGTCTCTAGATCCATCAACGTCTCTACAAATGACCCAATTTCATTCCTTTTTATGGCTTAGTAATATTCCATTTTATATTTGTACCACATCTTTATGCATTCGTCTGTCTCTGGGCATTTAGATTGCTTCCATTACCTGGATATTGTAAATAGTGATGCAATGAACATTGAGGTGAATGTCTCTTTTTGATTTATGGTTTTGTCTGGGTATATGCCCAGTAGTGGGATTGCTGTATCATATGGTAATTCTATTCTTAGTTTTATAAGAAACTCCATAATGTTCTCCACAGTGACTGTATCAATTTACATTCCCAACAGTAGTGGAAGAGGGTTCCTTATCTCCACACCCTTTCCAGCATTTGTTGTTTGTAGATTTTCTAATGATGCCCATTCTAACAGGTGTGAGGTGATACACCATGGATGAGTCTATTTCGTTGAGCAAAGAGTAGGTCTTGTCTATTACATATTTGGCTTATGGAATGGTATGTGTGCTAATTTCAAGCTCTGGTTTTATACAGCACCCCAACTCAACTTTCCCCTTAAGCAAGCATAAGTTTTTATCTAAATGTGAGACTGTTCGGTTTTGTAATTCAGTTTATGTGTAGCCAAGTTTACACTCCCTCTATTAGTGATATCTTATGATAATTATCTTTCTCTGTGTGACATATTTCTCTTAGAATCATCATACTTAAATCCACTCAATTTGCTGCTACAGGCCTGATGACATTGATTGCATTGCTGAGTGATATTCCATTGTACGTAAGTAGCACAACTCCTTTATCCATTTTTTTCTTTCTGGGATATTTAATTTGTACTGGACTCGAGGTTCTTGTAAACACAGCAGCCCTAAATTTTGTGTTGGCTGTGTCTTGTTGATTTTAATTTTCCTAAGCTATAGGGCCAAAAGTGGAAGTGCCCTAGTCTTCGTAGCTTTGTTTTTCAGATGTTTCAGGATACACCATAAACATCTCCAGAGTGTCTGTTGGCAATTTACATCCCGCCCATCAGCATAACAAGGCTCCCTGTTCTCCATGGCCTGTCCTGTGTTTCTTGTTTTTACACTTTTTTCAGATGGCCCTTTTGACGAATGGGAAATGAGACTTCATTGTAGTACGGATTTCCATTGCTCGAGTGCTTGGTTGGCCAAAAAGGGCATATGCGTTTTTTCCTGAATATATTCAGGAAAAAATGTATACGCACTGTTCGTCCAAGTGCATCACTGTCAAAGATCTGCCGCTTTTCACATGTTTTAAATGCAATTCCAATCTACCTCCTGAAATATGATTCCTCAATTCTGCCTCGTTTTCAAGTCCTCTTTGCAGACTTACTTCAATATATTTTTGCCAATAGCTGTCATTTATAACTCTGCAGGTTTGTGAATAACAGTGCCCGTGATTTCCTTTCTTAACTCGCTTCCTTGAAAGCTGGCCACAAAACCACAGGTTTGCTTCAGGCCGTAATCAGGGTGTGGCACGGCACTCTGAGCCTTTGGTTAATTCCTCTTCCTGGTGGGAAATTAGAGTTAAATGTGCCCCTCCAGACACCTGCCTCACTCCCAGCCCCTTGGTGATGTGTGTCCTCTGGTTTGAGGCCACATGTGATGGGTTCCTCATCTTTTGATGATGTGGCCCCACTGGTGTGAGGACACTCCTGCCTGCTTCCCATCCCCTTGGTGATGTGGTCCCTCCGGCGAGAGTCTGATCCTGGTTGGGTTCCTCACACTTGTGTGAGGTGGGCCCTCTTCTCTGAGGTCACTCCTGCCTGGCTAGCACACCCCGCCTTGGCGACGTCGGACCTCTGGTGGCAGTTGGAGCCTGCTGGGAGCCTCCTCCCCTCGGTGATGAGGCCCTCTGGCATCAGGCCCTAACTGCTGGGTTCCCACATTTTCTGATACGTCCTAAGTGGTGCGAGGGCACTCCTGCCAGGTTCCCATCCCCATGGGCATGTGGGCCTTCTGCTCTAAGGTCCCAACACCTGTGTTGTTCACCGTTTCATGATGTTGGCTCTCTGGTGTTAGTTCACTCAGGCCTAGATCCCATAGACTCTGTGCTCTGAGCCGCCTGCTGGGAGGTTCCTACTGCTGAATTCCTTACCTTTTCTATTCTTTGGGTTCTGTGTTTTCATGCTCCTCCTTCCTGACTCACTCCCAGCCCCTTTGTGATGTAGGTCCTCTGGTTTGAGGCCACATGTGCCGGTTTCCTCACCTTTATTGATGTGGCCCCACTGGTGTGAGGACACTCCTGCCTGGTTCCCATCCACTTGGTGATGGGGGCCCTCTGGTGAGAGCCTGATCCTGGCTGGATTCCTCACCCTTCTGTGAGGTAGACCCTCTGCTGTGAGGTCAATCCTGCCTGGCTGGCACACGTCACCTTGGCGATGTGGGCCCTCAGTTGGGAGTTGGTGCCTGCTGGGAGTCTCCTCCCCTCGGTAATGAGGGCCCTCTGGCGTCAGGCCCTAACTCATGGGCTCCCAAAATTTTCTGATGTGCACCCTGTCGTGCGAGTACACTCCTGCCAGGTTCCCATCCCCATGGGGATGTTGGCTTTCTGCTCTGAGGTCCCAACGGCTGGGTTGCTCACAGTGTCTGAACGTGGGCCCTCTGCTGTGAGTTCACTCCGGCATGGATCCCATAGCCTCGGTGCTCTGGGCCACCTGCTTGGAGCTTCCAACTGTGGGGTTCCTCACCTTTTTATTCTATGGGCCCTCTGTTGTGAGTCTCCTCCTGCCTGCCTCACTCCCAGCCCTTTCGTGATGTGTGTCCCCTTATTTGAGGCCACATGTGCTGTGTTCCTCACCTTTGGCTGATGTGGCCCCACTGGTGTGAGGACACTCCTGCCTGGTTTCCATCCCCTTGGTGATGTGGGCCCTCTGGTTAGAGTCTGATCCTGGTTGGGTTCCTCACACTTCTGTGAGGTGGGCCCTCTGCTGTGAGGTAACTCCTGCCTGGCTTGCTCTCATTGCCTTGGTGACGTCGGCCCTCTGGTGGCATTTGGAGCCTGCTGGTAGCCTCCTCTCCTCGGTGATGAGGGCCCTCTGGCGTCAGGCCCTAACTGCTGGGTTCCCACATTTTCTGATACGTGTTAAGTTGTGCGAGGACACTCCTGCGAGGTTCCTATCCCCATGGGGATGTGGGTCTTCTGCTCTGAGGTTCCACCGGCTGGGTTGCTCACAGTTTCATGATGTGGGCCCTCTGCTGTGAGTTCACTGTGGCCTGGATCCCATAGACTCCGTGCTCTGGGCCACCTGCTGGGAGGTTCAAACTGCTGGATTCCTCACATTTTTTATTCTGTGGGCCCTGTGTTGTTAGGCTACTCCTGCTTGCCTCACTCGGAGCACCGAGGAAATGTGGGTCCTCTGGTTTAGGCCACATGTGCTGGGTTCCTCACCTTTCTATAATGTGGCCACACTGGCGTGAGGACACTGCTGCCTTTTTCCGATCCCCTTGGTGATGTGGGCTCTCTGGTGAGAGTCTTATCCTGGCTGGTTTCCTCACCCTTCTGTGAGGTAGACCCTCTGCTGTGAGGTCACTCCTGCCTGGCTGGCACACATCACCTTGGCGACGTGGGCCCTCAGTTGGGAGTTGGTGCCTGCTGGGGGTCTCCACCCCTCGGTAATGAGGGCCCTCTGGCGTCAGACCCTAACTCCTGGGCTCCCAAAATTTTCTGATGTGCGCCCTGTGGTGCGACTACACTCCTGCCAGGTTCCCAACCCCATGGGAATGTGGGCCTTCTGCTCTGAGGTCCCAACGGTGGGTTGCTCAGTTTCATGATGAGGGTCCTCTGGTGTGAGTTCACTCCGTCCTGGATCCAATAGCCTCGCTGCTCCTGGCTGCCTGCGGGGAGGTTCCAACTGCGGGATTCCTCACCCTTTTTCTTCTATGGGCCCTCTGTTTTGAGACTCCTCCTGCCTGCCTGACTCCCAGCCCCTTGGTGATGTGTGTCCTCTGGTTTGAGGCTACGTGTGCTGGGTCCCTCACCTTTCGATTATGTGGCCCCACTGGTGTGAGGACACTCCTGCCTGGTTCCTATCCCCTTGGTGATGTGGGCCCTCTGGTGAGAGTCTGATCCTGGCTGGGTTCCTCACCCTTCTGTGAGGTGGACCCTCTGCTGTGAGGTCACTCCTGCCTGGCTGGCACGCCCCACCTTGGCAACGTCGGCCCTCTTGTGGCAGTTGGAGCCTGCTGGGAGCTTCCTCTCCTCGGTCATGAGGGCCCTCTGGCGTCAGGCCCTAACTTCTGGGCTCCCAAAATTCTCTAATGTGCGCCCTGTGGTGCGAGTACACTGCTGCCAGGTTCCCAACCACATGGGAATGTGGGCCTTCTGCTCTGAGGTCCCAACGGCTGGGTTGCTCACAGTTTCATGATGAGGGCCCTCTGTTTTGTGTTCAGTCAGGCCTGGATCCCATATCCTCGCTGCTCCTGGCCGCCTGCTGGGAGGTTCCAACTGCGGGATTCCTCACCTTTTTTATTCTATGGGCCCTCTGTTTTGAGGCTCCTCCTGCCTGCCTCACTCCCAGCCCCTTGGTGATGTGTGTCCTCTAGTTTGAGGCCACGTGTGCTGGGTCCATCACATTTCGGTGATGTGGCCCCACTGGTGTGAGGACACTCCTGCCTGGTTTCCATTCCCTTGGTGATGTGGGCCCTCTGGTGAGAGTCTGATCCTCTTTGGGTTCCTCACACTTTTGTGTGGTTGGCCCTCTGCTCTGAGGTCACTCCTGCCTGGCTGGCACACACCGCATTGGCGACGTCAGCCCTCTGGTAGCAGTTGGAGCTTGCTGGGAGCCTCCTCTCCTCAGTGATGAGGGCCCTCTGGCGTCTGGCCCTAACTGCTGGGCTCCCCACATTTTCTGATGTGTGCCCACTGGTGCGATGACACTCCTGCTTGGTTCCCTCCCCCATGGGGATGTGGGCCTTGTGCTCTGAGGTCACAACGGCTGGGTTGCTTACAGTATCACGATGAGGGCCCTCTGTTGTGAGTTCATCACTGCCTGGATCCCATAGCCTCGGTGATCTGGGCCGCCTGCTGGGATGTTCCAATGGCTGGATTCCTCACCTTTTTTATACAATGGGCCATGTGTTGGGAGGTTAATCCTGCCTGCCTCGCTCCGAGACCCATGGTGATGTGGGTCCTCTGGTTTGAGGCCACATGTGCTGGGTACCTCAACTTTCGATGATGTGGTCCCACGGGTGTGAGGACACTCCTGCCTGGTTCCCAGCCCCTTGCTGTTGTGGGCACTCTGGTGAGGGTCTGATCCTTCCTGGGTTCCTTACCCTTCTGTGAGGTGGGCCCTCTGATGTGAGGTCACTCCTGCATGGCTGGCTCACGTCGCCTTGGCGACGTGGGTCTTCTGTTGGGCACTGAAGCATACTGGGAGCCTCCTACCCTCTTTAATGAGGGCCCTGGAAAAAACGCATATGCCCTTTTTGACCAAGTGCATCATTGTCGACATTCTGCCTCTTTTCCTATGCTTTAAGTGCAATTCCAGTCTACCCCCTGAAATCGTTTTCCTGAAATTCTGCCCCGCTTTCAAGTCCTCTTCGAAGACTTACTTCAATACATTTTTGGACGATAGCTGTCATTCATAACTCTGCAGGTTTGTGAATTACAGTGCCCCTGAGTTCCTTTCTTCAACTCGCTTTCTTGTGAGCTGGCCGCAAAACCGCAGGATTGCTTCAGGCCCTAATCTTGTTCCTGCAGGGCACGCTGAGCCTTTGGTTAATTCCTCTTCCTGGTGGGAAATGAGCGTTCCATTTGCCCGTGCAGACACCTATAGCTAGTCTCTCATTGGTTCTCCCTATTCCTGTACATCTTGCGCAGAAATTGCAAACTGTGCCAAACAGGAGGTTAAAGGCACTGACTTTCCAAGTGGGGAGACTGTTAGTAAAGCGTCTGGAATGGTGCACTCGAGTACCAGGGGACAAAACGTGAGATGCATATGAAAACGTTTCCCAATCACACGGTGGACCATACTCTGTGTTTCCCATGCATGTTTTAGCTGAAGGAAGAATCCCTTAAACCTGGAGAGTTGGGACCCATGGAATGGGTACCATGCAGTATGACTTCAAAGGGTCTGCGTTTGCTCACCGAACCTCACCAATGCTATCAGCCCGAAGTGTGCAGCCTTATGTCTCACCCAGCTCTGGGTGTAGATGTGGTAAATCCAGGTTGCATCACAAGCCCTGAATGAATTATTTAAGAATTGCTCTCTATTTCACTGTCATTGTGTTTTTTTTTTGTTAAACATCTTTATTGGGGTATAATTGCTTTACAATGGTGTGTTAGTTTCTGCTTTATAACAAAGTGAATCAGTTATACATATACATATGTTCCCATATGTCTTCCCTCTTGCGTCTCCCTCCCTCCCACTCTCCCTATCCCACCCCTCCAGGCTGTCACAAAGCACCAAGCTAATATCCCTGTGCCTTGCGGCTGCTTCCCACTAGCTATCTACCTTACTACGTTTGTTAGTGTGTATATGTCCATGACTCTCTCTCGCCCTGTCAAAGCTCACCCCTCCCCCTCCCCATATCCTCAAGTCCGTTCTCCAGTAGGTTTGCGTCTTTATTCCTGTCTTACCCCTAGGTTCTTCATGACATTTTTTTCCCCTTAAATTCCATATATATGTGTTAGCATACGGTATTTGTCTTTTTCTTTCTGACTTACTTCACTCTGTATGACAGACTCTAGGTCTATCCATCTCATTACAAATAGCTCAATTTCATTTCCTTTTAAGGCTGAGTAATATTCCATTGTATATATGTGCAACATTTTCTTTATCCATTCATCCGATGATGGGCGCTTAGGTTGTTTCCATCTCCGGGCTATTGTAAATAGAGCTGCAATGAACATTTTGGTACATGACTCTTTTTGAATTTTGGTTTTCCCAGGGTATATGCCCAGTAGTGGGATTGCTGGGTCATATGGTAATTCTATTTGTAGTTTTTTAAGGAACCTCCATACTGTTCTCCATAGTGGCTGAACCAATTCACATTCCCACCAGCAGTGCAAGAGTGTTCCCTTTTCTCCACACCCTCTCCAGCATTTATTGTTTCTAGATTTTTTGATGATGGCCATTCTGACTGGTGTGAGATGATATCTCATTGTAGTTTTGATTTGCATTTCTCTAATGATTAATGATGTTGAGCATTCTTTCATGTGTTTGTTGCCATTCTGTATATCTTCTTTGGAGAAATGTCTATTTAGGTCTTCTGCCCATTTTTGGATTGGGTTGTTTGTTTTTTTGTTATTGAGCTGCATGAGCTGCTTGTCAATTTTGGAGATTAATCCTTTGTCATTTGCTTCATTTGCATGTCATTGTGTTTTGTTTGTGAAATTTATTTTGTTAATGGGATTTATCGGATTTTCACTGCTGCGTTTAGGCCACTGTACACACGCTTGACTTCCTTATGGAGACATATAAATCCATGGGTCTTAAGATTCTTACTTGTCAGGTATATTCCCAGGCGTTGAATATGGGGTGTTGAGTCCATTTCGTTGAGCAACAGTAGGTCTTGTCTATTATATATTTGGCTTATGGAACGGTATCTGTGCTAATTTCAATCTCTGGTTTTATGCAGCACACCAACTCACCTTTCCCCATAAGCAAGCATAAGTTGGTTTTCTAAATTTGAGACCCTGTTCTGTTTTGTAATTCAGTTCATGTGTAGGCAAGTTTATGTTCCGTGTATTAGTGATATCTTATGATGTTTCTTTTTCTGTGTGACTTATTTCTCGTAGAATTCTCGTACCTGAATCCACTCATTATGCCACTACGGGCCTGATGATGTAGATCTCATTGCTGAGTGATATTCCATTGTACATACGTACCAGAACTTCTTAATCCATTTTTTGCTTTCTTGGATATTTAACTTGTACCGTAGACGAGGTTCTTGTAAACAGAGCCGTCCCAAACTTTGGGGTGCCTGTGTGTTTTTGATTTTAATTTCCCTAAGCTATAGGACCATAAGTGGAAGTGCCATAGGCTGTGTTGCTTTGTTTCCTTCGTGATTCAGGAAACACCATACTTTTCTCCAGAGTGGCTGTTGGCAATTTAAATCCCGCCCATCAGCATAACAAGGCTCCCTCTTCTCCATGACCTGTCCTGCCTTTCTGGATTTTACACTTTTTTCAGATGGCCCTTTTGACCGGGGTGCAGCGAGACTTCATTGTAGTGCAGATTTCCTTTACACGCTTGCTTGGTTGACGAAAAAGGGCGTATGCTTTTTTTCCTGAATATATTCAGGAAAAAACGCATACGCCCTTTTTGGCCAAGTGCATCATTGTGGACATTCTGCCTCTTTTCCTATGCTTTAAGTGCAATTCCAGTCTACCCCCTGAAATCGTTTTCCTGAAATTCTGCCCCGCTTTCAAGTCCTCTTCGAAGACTTACTTCAATACATTTTTGGACGATAGCTGTCATTCATAACTCTGCAGGTTTGTGAATTACAGTGCCCCTGAGCTCCTTTCTTCAACTCGCTTTCTTGTGAGCTGGCCGCAAAACCGCAGGATTGCTTCAGGCCCTAAACTGGTTCCGGCAGGCACGCTGAGCCTTTGGTTAATTCCTCTTCCTGGTGGGAAATGAGCGTTCCATTTGCCCGTGCAGACACCTACAGCTAGTCTCTCATTGGTTCTCCCTATTCCTGTTCATCTTGCGCAGAAATTGCAAACTGTGCCAAACAGGAGGTTAAAGGCACTGACTCTCCAAGTGGGGAGAGTGTTAGTAAAGCGTCTGGAGTGGTGAACCCGAGTACCAGGGGACGAAACCTGAGATGCATTTGAAAACGTTTCCCAATCACACGGTGGACCATACTCTGGGTTTCCCATGCATGTTTTAGCTGAAGGAAGAATCCGTTAAACCTGGAGAGTTGGGACCCATGGAATGGCTACCATGCAGTATGACTTCAAAGGGTCTGCGTTTGCTCAACGAACCTCACCATTGCTATCAGCCCAAAGTGTCCTGCCTTATGTCTCAACCAGCTTTGGGTGCAGAGGTGGTAAATCCAGGTTTCATCACAAGCCCTGTATGAATTATTTAAGAATTGCTCTCTATTTCACTGTCATTGTGTTTTGTTTTTAAAATTTATTTTGATAATGGGATTTATCGGATTTTCACTGCTGCGTTTAGGCCGCTGTACACACGCTTGATTTCCTTATGGAGACTTATAAATCCATGGGTCTTAAGATTATTACTTGTCAGGTATATTCCCAAGCGTTGAATATGGGGTGTTGAGTCCATTTCGTTGAGCAAGGAGTAGGTCTTGTCTATTATATATTTGGCTTATGGAAGGATATCTGTGCTAATTTCAATCTCTGGTTTTATGCAGCACCCCAACTCACCTTTCCCCATAAGCAAGCATAAGTTGGTTTTCTAAATTTGAGACCCTGTTCTGTTTTGTAATTCAGTTGATGTGTAGCCAAGTTTACGTTCCGTGTATTAGTGATATCTTATGATGTTTCTTTTTCTGTGTGACTTATTTCTCGTAGAATCGTCGTCCCTGAATCCACTCTTTATGCCGCTATGTGCCTGATGACCTAGATTTCATTGCTGAGTGATATTCCATTTTACGTACGTACCACACGTTCTTTATCCATTTTTTGCTTTGTCGGATATTTAACTTGTACCGTAGACAAGGTTCTTGTAAACAGAGCCGTTCCAAACTTTGGTGTGGCTGTGTGTTTTTGATTTTAATTTCCCTAAGCTATAGGACCCTAAGTGGAAGTGCCATAGGCTGTGTTGCTTTGTTTCCTACGTGTTTCAGGAAACACCATACACTTCTCCAGAGTGGCTGTGGGCAATTTACATCCCGCCCATCAGCATAACAAGGCTCCCTGTTCTCCATGACCTATCCTGCCTTTCTGGATTTTACACATTTTTCAGATGGCCCTTTTGACCGGGGTGCAGCGAGACTTCATTGTAGTGCAGATTTCCTTTACACGCTTGCTTGGTTGACGAAAAAGGGCGTATGCTTTTTTTCCTGAATATATTCAGGAAAAAACGCATACGCCCTTTTTGGCCAAGTGCATCATTGTGGACATTCTGCCTCTTTTCCTATGTTTTAAGTGCAATTCCAGTCTACCCCCTGAAATCGTTTTCCTGAAATTCTGCCCCGCTTTCAAGTCCTCTTCGAAGACTTACTTCAATACATTTTTGGACGATAGCTGTCATTCATAACTCTGCAGGTTTGTGAATTACAGTGCCCCTGAGCTCCTTTCTTCAACTCGCTTTCTTGTGAGCTGGCCGCAAAACCGCAGGATTGCTTCAGGCCCTAAACTGGTTCCGGCAGGCATGCTGAGCCTTTGGTTAATTCCTCTTCCTGGTGGGAAATGAGCGTTCCATTTGCCCGTGCAGACACCTACAGCTAGTCTCTCATTGGTTCTCCCTATTCCTGTTCATCTTGCGCAGAAATTGCAAACAGTGCCAAACAGGAGGTTAAAGGCACTGACTCTCCAAGTGGGGAGAGTGTTAGTAAAGCTTCTGGAACGGTTAACACGAGTACCAGGGAACGAAACCTGAGATGCATTTGAAAACGTTTCCCAATCACACGGTGGACCATACTCTGCCTTTCCCATGCATGTTTTAGCTGAAGGAAGAATCCCTTAAACCTGGAGAGTTGGGACCCATGGAATGGGTACCATGCAGTATGACTTCAAAGGGTCTGCGTTTGCTCACCGAACCTCACCAATGCTATCAGCCTGAAGTGTCCAGCCTTATGTCTCACCGAGCTCTGGGGGTAGATGTGGTAAATCCAGGTTGCATCACAAGGCCTGAATGAATTATTTAAGAATTGCTCTCTATTTCACTGTCATTGTGTTTTGTTTGTGAAATTTATTTTGATAATGGGATTTATCGGATTTTCACTGCTGTGTTTAGGCCGCTGTACACATGCTTGATTTCCTTATGGAGACATATAAATCCATGGGTCTTAAGATTCTTACTTGTCACTTATATTCCCAGGCGTTGAATATGGGGTGTTGAGTCCATTTCGTTGAGCAAGGAGTAAGTCTTGTCTATTATATATTAGGCTTATTGAATGGTATCTGTGCTAATTTCAATCTCTGGTTTTATGCAGCACCCCAACACACCTTTCCCCATCAACAAGCATAAGTTGGTTTTCTAAATTTGAGACCCTGTTCTGTTTTGTAATTCAGTTCATGTGTAGCCAAGTTTACGTTCCGTGTATTAGTGATATCTTATGTTTCTTTTTCTGTGTTACTTATTTCTCGTAGAATCGTCATACCTGAATCCACTCATTATGGCGCTATGGGCCTGATGACGTAGAATTCATTGCTGAGTGATATTCCATTGTACGTACGTACCACAACTTCTTTATCCATTTTTTGCTTTCTCGGATATTTAACTTCTACCATAGACGAGGTTCTTGTTAACAGAGCCGTCCCAAACTTTGGGTTGGCTGTTTGTTTTTTATTTTAATTTCCCTAAGCTATAGGACCATAAGTGGAAGTGCCGTAGGCTGTGTTGCTTTGTTTCCTACGTGTTTCAGGAAACACCATACACTTCTCCAGATTGGCTGTTGGCAATTTTCATCCCGCCCATCAGCATAACAAGGCTTCCTGTTCTCCATGACCTGTCCTACCTTTCTGGATTTTACACTTTTTTCAGATGGCCCTTTTGACCGTGGGGCAGTGAGACTTCATTGTAGTGCAGATTTCCTTTACACGCTTGCTTGGTTAGCCAAAAGGTGCGTATGCGTTTTTTCATGAATATATTCAGGAAAAAACCCATACGCCCTTTTTAGCCAAGTGCAACATTGTCGACATTCTGCCTCTTTCCCTATGCTTTAAATGCAATTCCAGTCTACCCCCTGAAATCGTTTTCCTGAAATTCTGCCCCGCTTTCAAGTCCACTTCGAAGACTTATTTCAATATATTTTTGGACGATAGCTGTCATTCATAACTCTGCAGGTTTGTGAATTACAGTGCCCCTGAGCTCCATTCTTCAACTCGCTTTCTTGTGAGCTGGCCGCAAAATCGCAGGATTGCTTCAGGCCCTAATCTCTTTCCGGCAGGGCACGCTGAGCCTTTGGTTAATCCCTCTTCCTGGTGGGAAATGAGCGTTCCATTTGCCCGTGCAGACACCTACAGCTAGTGTCTCATTGGTTCTCCCTATTCCTGTTCATCTTGCGCAGAAATTGCAAACTGTGCCAAACAGGACGTTAAAGGCACTGACTCTCCAAGTGGGGAGAGTGTTAGTAAAGCGTCTGGAGCGGTGAACCCGAGTACCAGGGGACGAAACCTGAGATGCATTTGAAAACGTTTCCCAATCACACGGTGGACCATACTCTGGGTTTCCCATGCATGTTTTAGCTGAAGGAAGAATCCCTTAAACCTGGAGAGTTGGGACCCATGGAATGGCTACCATGCAGTATGAATTCAAAGGGTCTGCGTTTGCTCACCGAACCTCACCAATGCTATCAGCCCGAAGTGTCCAGCCTTATGTCTCACCCAGCTCTGGGTGTAGATGTGGTAAATCCAGGTTGCATCACAAGCCCTGAATGAATTATTTAAGAATTGCTCTCTATTTCACTGTCATTGTGTTTTGTTTGTGAAATTTATTTTGTTAATGGGATTTATCGGATTTTCACTGCTGCGTTTAGGCCACTGTACACACGCTTGACTTCCTTATGGAGACATATAAATCCATGGGTCTTAAGATTCTTACTTGTCAGGTATATTCCCAGGCGTTGAATATGGGGTGTTGAGTCCATTTCGTTGAGCAACAGTAGGTCTTGTCTATTATATATTTGGCTTATGGAACGGTATCTGTGCTAATTTCAATCTCTGGTTTTATGCAGCACCCCAACTTACCTTTCCCCATAAGCAAGCATAAGTTGGTTTTCGAAATTTGAGACCCTGTTCTGTTTTGTATTTCAGTTCATGTGTAGCCAAGTTTATGTTCCGTGTATTAGTGATATCTTATGATGTTTCTTTTTCTGTGTGACTTATTTCTCGTAGAATCGTCGTACCTGAATCCACTCATTATGCCGCTATGGGCCTGATGACGTAGATCTCATTGTTGAGTGATATTCCATTGTACGTACGTACCACAACTTCTTTATCCATTTTTTGCTTTCTCGGATATATAACTTGTACCGTAGACGAGGTTCTTGTAAACAGAGCCGTCCCAAACTTTGGGGTGCCTGTGTGTTTTTGATTTTAATTTCCCTAAGCTATAGGACCCTAAGTGGAAGTGCCATAGGCTGTGTTGCTTTGTTTCCTATGTGTTTCAGGAAACACCATACACTTCTCCAGAGTGGCTGTTGGCAATTTACATCCCGCCCATCAGCATAACAAGGCTCCCTCTTCTCCATGACCTGTCCTGCCTTTCTGGATTTTACACTTTTTTCAGATGGCCCTTTTGACCGGGGGGCAGTGAGACTTCAATGTAGTGCAGATTTCTTTACACGCTTGCTTGGTTGGCCAAAAAGGGCGTATGCGTTTTTTCCTGAATATATTCAGGAAAAAACGCATACGCCCTTTTTGGCCAAGTGCATCATTGTGGACATTCTGCCTCTTTTCCTATGCTTTAAGTGCAATTCCAGTCTACCTCCTGAAATCGTTTTCCTGAAATTCTGCCCCGCTTTCAAGTCCTCTTCGAAAACTTACTTCAATACATTTTTGTACGATAGCTGTCATTCATAACTCTGCAATATTGTGAATTACAGTGCCCCTGAGCTCCTTTCTTCAACTCGCTTTCTTGTGAGCTGGCCGCAAAACCGCAGGATTGCTTCAGGCCCTAATCTGGTTCCGGCAGGGCACGCTGAGCCTTTGGTTAATTCCTCTTCCTGGTGGGAAATGAGCGTTCCATTTGCCCATGCAGACACCTACAGCTAGTCTCTCATTGGTTCTCCCTATTCCTGTTCATCTTGCGCAGAAATTGCAAACTGTGCCAAACAGGAGGTTAAAGGCACTGACTTTCCAAGTGGGGAGAGTTTTAGTAAAGTGTCTGGAATGGTGCACCCGAGTACCAGGGAAGAAACCTGAGATGCATTTGAAAACGTTTCCCAATCACACGGTGGAACATACTCCAGGTTTCCCATGAATGTTTTAGCTGAAGGAAGAATCCCTTAAACCTGGAGAGTTGGGACCCATGGAATGGGTACCATGCAGTATGACTTCAAAGGGTCTGCGTTTGCTCACCAAACCTCACCAATGCTATCAGCCCAAAGTGTCCAGCCTTATGTCTCAACCAGCTCTGGGTGTAGATGTGGTAAATCCAGGTTGCATCACAAGCCCTGAATGAATTATTTAAGAATTGCTCTCTATTTCACTGTCATTGTGTGTTTTTTTTTAAACATCTTTATTGGGGTATAATTGCTTTACAATGGTGTGTTAGTTTCTGCTTTATAACAAAGTGAATCAGTTATACATATACATATGTTCCCATATGTCTTCCCTCTTGCGTCTCCCTCCCTCCCACTCTCCCTATCCCACCCCTCCAGGCTGTCACAAAGCACCAAGCTAATATCCCTGTGCCTTGCGGCTGCTTCCCACTAGCTATCTACCTTACTACGTTTGTTAGTGTGTATATGTCCATGACTCTCTCTCGCCCTGTCAAAGCTCACCCCTCCCCCTCCCCATATCCTCAAGTCCGTTCTCCAGTAGGTCTGCGTCTTTATTCCTGTCTTACCCCTAGGTTCTTCATGACATTTTTTTTCCCCTTAAATTCCATATATATGTGTTAGCATACGGTATTTGTCTTTTTCTTTCTGACTTACTTCACTCTGTATGACAGACTCTAGGTCTATCCATCTCATTACAAATAGCTCAATTTCATTTCTTTTTAAGGCTGAGTAATATTCCATTGTATATATGTGCCACATTTTCTTTATCCATTCATCCGATGATGGGCGCTTAGGTTGTTTCCATCTCCGGGCTATTGTAAATAGAGCTGCAATGAACATTTTGGTACATGACTCTTTTTGAATTTTGGTTTTCCCAGGGTATATGCCCAGTAGTGGGATTGCTGGGTCATATGGTAATTCTATTTGTAGTTTTTTAAGGAAACTCCATACTGTTCTCCATAGTGGCTGAACCAATTCACATTCCCACCAGCAGTGCAAGAGTGTTCCCTTTTCTCCACACCCTCTCCAGCATTTATTGTTTCTAGATTTTTTGATGATGGCCATTCTGACTGGTGTGAGATGATATCTCATTGTAGTTTTGATTTGCATTTCTCTAATGATTAATGATGTTGAGCATTCTTTCATGTGTTTGTTGCCATTCTGTATATCTTCTTTGGAGAAATGTCTATTTAGGTCTTCTGCCCATTTTTGGATTGGGTTGTTTGTTTTTTTGTTATTGAGCTGCATGAGCTGCTTGTAAATTTTGGAGATTAATCCTTTGTCATTTGCTTCATTTGCATGTCATTGTGTTTTGTTTGTGAAATTTATTTTGTTAATGGGATTTATCGGATTTTCACTGCTGCGTTTAGGCCACTGTACACACGCTTGACTTCCTTATTTAGACATATAAATCCATGGGTCTTAAGATTCTTACTTGTCAGGTATATTCCCAGGCATTGAATATGGGGTGTTGATTCCATTTCGTTGAGCAAGGAGTAGGTCTTGTCTATTATATATTTGGCTTATGGAACGGTATCTGTGCTAATTTCAATCTCTGGTTTGATGCAGCATCCCAACTCACCTTTCCCCATAAGCAAGCATAAGTTGGTTTTCTAAATTTGAGACCCTGTTCTGTTTTGTAATTCAGTTCATGTGTAGCCAAGTTTACGTTCCGTGTATTTGTGATATCTTATGATGTTTCTTTTTCTGTATGTCTTATTTCTCGTAGAATCGTCGTACCTGAATCCACTCATTATGCCGCTACGGGCCTGATGACGTAGATCTCATTGCTGAGTGATATTCCATTGTACGTACGTACCACAACGTCTTTATCCATTTTTTGCTTTCTCGGATATTTAACTTGTACCGTAGACGAGGTTCTTGTAAACAGAGCCGGCCCAAACTTTGGGTTGGCTCTCTGTTTTTGATTTTAATTTCCCTAAGCTATAGGACCCTTAGTGGAAGTGCCATAGGCTGTGTTGCGTTCTTTCCTATGTGTTTCAAGAAACAGCATACACATCTACAGAGTGGCTGTTGGCAATTTACATCCCGCCCATCAGCATAACAAGGCTCCCTGTTCCCATGACATGTCCTGCCTTTCTGGATTTTACACTTTTTTCAGATGGCCCTTTTGACCGGGGGGCAGTGAGACTTCATTGTAGTGCAGATTTCCTTTACACGCTTGCTTGGTTGGCCAAAAAGGGCGTATGCGTTTTTTCCTGAATATATTCAGGAAAAAAGGCATACGCCCTTTTTGGCCAAGTGCATCATTGTGGACATTCTGCCTCTTTTCCTATGCTTTAAGTGCAATTCCAGTCTACCCCCTGAAATCGTTTTCCTGAAATTCTGCCCCGCATTAAAGTCCTCTTCGAAGACTTACTTCAATACATTTTTGGACGATAGCTGTCATTCATAACTCTGCAGGTTTGTGAATTACAGTGTACCTGAGCTCCTTTCTTCAACTCGCTTTCTTGTGAGCTGGCCGCAAAACCGCAGGAGTGTTTCAGGCCCTAATCTGGATCCGGCAGGGCATGCTGAGCCTTCGGTTAATTCCTCTTCCTGGTGGGAAATGAGCGTTCCATTTGCCCGTGCAGACACCTACAGCTAGTCTCTCATTGGTTGTCCCTATTCCTGTTCATCTTGCGCAGAAATTGCAAACTGTGCCAAACAGAAGTTTAAAGGCACTGACTTTCCACGTGGGGAGAGTTTTAGTAAAGTGTCTGGAACGGTGCACCCGAGTACCAGGGGATGAAACCTGAGATGCATTTGAAAACGTTTCCCAATCACACGGTGGAACATACTCCGGGTTTCCCATGCATGTTTTAGCTGAAGGAAGAATCCCTTAAACCTGGAGAGTTGGGACCCATGGAATGGATACCATGCAGTATGACTTCAAAGGGTCTGCGTTTGTTCACCAAACATCACCAATGCTATCAGCCCGAAGTGTTCAGCCTTATATCTCAACCAGCTCTGGGTGTAGATGTGGTAAATCCAGGTTGCATCACAAGCCCTGAATGAATTATTTAAGAATTGCTCTCTATTTCACTGTCATTGTGTTTTGTTTTTGAAATTTATTTTGTTAATGGGATTTATCGGATTTTCACTGCTGCGTTTAGGCCACTGTACACACGCTTGACTTCCTTATTTAGACATATAAATCCATGGGTCTTAAGATTCTTACTTGTCAGGTATATTCCCAGGCGTTGAATATGGGGTGTTGATTCCATGTCGTTGAGCAAGGAGTAGGTCTTGTCTCTTATATATTTGGCTTATGGAACGGTATCTGTGCTAATTTCAATCTCTGGTTTGATGCAGCATCCCAACTCACCTTTCCCCATAAGCAAGCATAAGTTGGTTTTCTAAATTTGAGACCCTGTTCTGTTTTGTAATTCAGTTCATGTGTAGCCAAGTTTACGTTCCGTGTATTAGTGATATCTTATGATGTTTCTTTTTCTGTATGACTTATTTCTCGTAGAATCGTCGTACCTGAATCCACTCATTATGCCGCTACGGGCCTGATGACGTAGATCTCATTGCTGAGTGATATTCCATTGTACGTACGTACCACAACTTCTTTATCCATTTTTTGCTTTGTCCGATATTTAACTTGTACCGTAGACGAGGTTCTTGTAAACAGAGCCGTCCCAAACTTTGGGGTGGCTGTGTGTTTTTGATTTTAATTTCCCTAAGCTATAGGACCCTAAGTGGAAGTGTCATAGGCTGTGTTGCTTTGTTTCCTACGTGTTTCAGGAAACACCATACACTTCTCCAGAGTGGCTGTTGGCAATTTACATCCCGCCCATCAGCATAACAAGGCTCCCTGTTCTCCATGACCTGTTCTGCCTTTCTGGATTTTACACTTTTTTCAGATGGCCCTTTTGACCGGGGGGCAGTGAGACTTCATTGTAGTGCAGATTTCCTTTACACGCTTGCTTGGTTTTCCAAAAGGTGCGTATGCGTTTTTTCCTGAATATATTCAGGAAAAAACGCATACGCCCTTTTTGGCCAAGTGCATCATTGTGGACATTCTGCCTCTTTTCCTATGCTTTAAGTGCAATTCCAGTCTACCTCCTGAAATCGTTTTCCTGAAATTCTTCCCCGCTTTCAAGTCCTCTTCGAAAACTTACTTCAATACATTTTTGGACGATAGCTGTCATTCATAACTCTGCAGGATTGTGAATTACAGTGCCCCTGAGCTCCTTTCTTCAACTCGCTTTCTTGTGAGCTGGCCGCAAAACCGCAGGATTGCTTCAGGCCCTAATCTAGTTCCGGCAGGGCACGCTGAGCCTTTGGTTAATTCCTCTTCCTGGTGGGAAATGTGCGTTCCATTTGCCCGTGCAGTCACCAACAGCTAGTCTCTCATTGGTTCTCCCTATTCCTGTTAATCTTGCGCAGAAATTGCAAACTGTGCCAAACAGGAGGTTAAAGGCACTGACTTTCCAAGTGGGGAGAGTGTTAGTAAAGTGTCTGGAACGGTGCACCCGAGTACCATAGGACGTAACCTGAGATCCATTTGAAAACGTTTCCCAATCACACGGTGGACCATACTCTGGGTTTCCCATGCATGTATTAGATAAAGGAAGAATCCCTTAAACCTGGAGAGTTGCGACCCATGGAATGGGTACCGTTCAGTATGACTTCAAAGGGTCTGCGTTTGCTCACCAAACCTCACCAATGCTATCAGCCCAAAGTGTCCAGCCTTATGTCTCAACCAGCTCTGGGTGTAGATGTGGTAAATCCAGGTTGCATCACAAGCCCTGAATGAATTATTTAAGAATTGCTCTCTATTTCACTGTCATTGTGTTTTGTTTGTGAAATTTATTTTGTTAATGGGATTTATCGGATTTTCACTGCTGCGTTTAGGCCGCTGTACACACGCTTGATTTCCTTATGGAGACATATAAATCCATGGGTCTTAAGATTCTTACTTGTCAGGTATATTCCCAGGCGTTGAATATGTGGTGTTGAGTCCATTTCGTTGAGCAAGGAGTAGGTCTTGTCTATTATATATTTGGCTTATGGAACTGTATCTGTGCTAATTTCAATCTCTGGTTTGATGCAGCACCCCAACTCACCTTTCCCCATAAGCAAGCATAAGTTGGCTTTCTAAATTTGAGACCCTGTTCTGTTTTGTAATTCAGTTCATGTGTAGCCAAGTTTACGTTCCGTGTATTAGTGATATCATATGATGTTTCTATTTCTGTGTGACTTATTTCTCGTAGACTCGTCGTACGTGAATCCACTCATTATGCCGCTACGGGCCTGATGACGTAGATCTTATTGCTGAGTGATATTCAATTGTACGTGCGTACCACAACTTCTTTATCCATTTTCTGCTTTGTCGGATATTTAACTTGTACCGTAGACGAGGTTCTTGTAAACAGAGCCGTCCCAAACTTTAGGGTGGCTGTGTGTTTTTGATTTTAATTTCCCTAAGCTATAGGACCATACGTGGAAGTGCCATAGGCTGTGTTGCTTTGTTTCCTGCGTGTTTCAGGAAACACCATACACTTCTCCAGAGTGGCTGTTGGCAATTTACATCCCGCCCATCAGCATAACAAGGCTCCCTGTTCTCCATGACCTGTCCTGCCTTTCTGGATTTTACACTTGTTTCAGCTGGCCCTTTTGACCGGGGGGCAGTGAGACTTCATTGTAGTGCAGATTTCTTTACACGCATGCTTGGTTGGCCAAAAAGGGCGTATGCGTTTTTTCCTGAATATATTCAGGAAAAAACGCATACGCCCTTTTTGGCCAAGTGCATCATTGTGGACATTCTGCCTCTTTTCCTATGCTTTAAGTGTAATTCCAGTCTACCCCCTGAAATCGTTTTCCTGAAATTCTGCCCCACTTTCAGTCCTCTTCGAAAACTTACTTCAATACATTTTTGGACCATAGCTGTCATTCATAACTCTGCAGGTTTGTGAATTACAGTGCCCCTGAGCTCCTTTCTTCAACTTGCTTTCTTGTGAGCTGGCCGCAAAACCGCAGGATTGCTTCAGGCCCTAATCTTTTTCTGGCAGGGCACGCTGAGCCTTTGGTTAATTCCTCTTCCTGGTGGGAAATGAGTGTTCCATTTGCCCGTGCAGACACCTACAACTAGTCTCTCATTGCTTCTCCCTATTCCTGTTAATCTTGCGCAGAAATTGCAAACTGTGCCAAACAGGAGGTTAAAGGCACTGACTCTCCAAGTGGGGAGAGTGTTAGTAAAGCGTCTGGAACGGTGAACCCGAGTACCAGGGGACGAAACCTGAGATGCATTTGAAAACGTTTCCCAATCACATGGTGGACCATACTCTGTGTTTCCCACGCATGTTTTAGCTGAAGGAAGAATCCCTTAAACCTGGAGAGTTGGGACCCATGGAATGGGTACCATGCAGTATGACTTCAAAGGATCTGCGTTTGCTCAACCAACCTCACCAATGCTATCAGCCCGAAGTGTCCAGCATTATGTCTCACCCAGCTCTGGGTGTAGATGTGGTAAATCCAGGTTGCATCACAAGCCCTGAATGATTTATTTAAGAATTGCTCTCTATTTCACTGTCATTGTGTTGTGTTTGTGAAATTTATTTTGATAATGGGATTTATCGGATTTTCACTGCTGCGGTTAGGCCCCTGTACACACGCTTGACTTTCTTATGGAGACATATAAATCCATGGGTCTTAAGATTCTTACTTGTCAGGTAAATTCCCAGGCGTTGAATATGGGGTTTTGAGTCCATTTCGTTGAGCAAGGAGTAGGTCTTGTCTATTATATATTTGGTTTATGGAACGGTATCTGTGCTAATTTCAATCTCTGGTTTGATGCAGCACCCCAACTCGCATTTCCCCATAAGCAAGCATAAGTTGGTTTTCTAAATTCGAGTCCCTCTTCTGTTTTGTAATTCAGTTCATGTGTAGCTAAGTTTACGTTCCGTGTATTAGTGATATCTTATGATGTTTCTTTTTCTGTGTGACTTATTTCTCGTAGAATCGTCGTACCTGAATCCACTCATTATGCCGCTACGGGACTCATGACGTAGATTTCATTGCTGAGTGATATTCCATTGTACGTGCGTACCACAACTTCTTTATCCATTTTTTGCTTTCTCTGATATTTAACTTGTACCGTAGAGGAGGTTCTTGTAAACAGAGCCGTCCCAAACTTTGGGGTGGCTGTGTGTTTTTGATTTTAATTTCCCTAAGCTATAGGACCCTAAGTGGAAGTGCCATAGGCTGTGTTGCTTTGTTTCCTATGTGTTTCAGGAAACACCATACACTTCTCCAGAGTGGCTGTTGGCAATTTACATCCCGCCCATCAGCATAACAAGGCTCCCTGTTCTCCAAGACCTGTCCTGCCTTTCTGGATTTTACACTTTTTTCAGATGTCCCTTTTGACCAGGGGGCAGTGAGACTTCATTGTAGTGCAGATTTCATTTACACGCTTGCTTGGTTGGCCAAAAATGGTGTATGCGTTTTTTTCTGAATATATTTAGTAAAAAACGCATACGCCCTTTTTGGCCAAGTGCATCATTGTCGACATTCTGCCTCTTTTCCTATGCTTTAAGTGCAATTCCAGTCTTCCCCCTGAAACCGTTTTCCTGAAATTCTGCCCCGCTTTCAAGTCCTCTTCGAAGACTTACTTCAATACGTTTTTGGACGATAGCTGTCATTCATAACTCTGCAGGTTTGTGAATTACAGTGCCCCTGAGCTCCTTTCTTCAACTCGCTTTCTTGTGAGCTGGCCGCAAAACCGCAGGATTGCTTCAAGCCCTAATCTGGTTCCGGCAGGGCACGCTGAGCCTTTGGTTAATTCCCCTTCCTGGTGGGAAATGAGCGTTCCATTTGCCCGTGCAGACCCCTACAGCTAGTCTCTCATTGCTTCTCCCTATTCCTGTTCATCTTGCGCAGAAATTGAAAACTGTGCCAAACAGGAGGTTAAAGGCACTGTCTTTCCAAGTGGGGAGTGTTTTAGTAAAGTGTCTGGAACGGTGCACCCGAGTACCAGGGGACGAAACCTGAGATGCATTTGAAAACGTTTCCCAATCTCACGGTAGAACATACTCTGGGTTTCCCATTCATGTTTTAGCTGAAGGAAGAATCCCTTAAACCTGGAGAGTTGGGACCCATGGAATGGGTACCATGCAGTATGACTTCAAAGGGTCTGCGTTTGCTCACCAAACCTCACCAATGCTATCAGCCCAAAGTGTCCAGCCTTATGTCTCAACCAGCTCTGGGTGTAGATATGGTAAATCCAGGTTGCATCACAAGCCCTGAATGAATTATTTAAGAATTGCTCTATTTCACTGTCATTGTGTTTTGTTTGTGAAATTAATTTTGATAATGGGATTTATCGGATTTTCACTGCTGCGTTTAGGCCACTGTACACACGCTTGACTTCCTTATGGAGACATATAAATCCATGGGTCTTAACATTCTTACTTGTCAGGTATATTCCCAGGCATTGAATATGGGGTGTTGAGTCCATTTCGTTGAGCAACTGTAGGTCTTGTCTATTATATATTTGGCTTATGGAACGGTATCTGTGCTAATTTCAATCTCTGGTTTGATGCAGCACCCCAACTCACCTTTCCCCATAAGCAAGCATAAGTTGGTTTTTTAAATTTGAGACCCTGTTCTGTTTTGTAATTCAGTTCATGTGTAGCCAAGTTTACGTTCCTTGTATTAGTGATATCTTATGATGTTCCTTTTTCTGTCTGACTTATTTCTCGTAGAATCATCGTACCTGAATCCACTCATTATGCCGCTACGGGCCTGATGACGTAGATCTCATTGCTGAGTGATATTCCATTGTACGTACGTACCACAACTTCTTTATCCATTTTTTGCTTTCTCGGATATTTAACTTGTACCGTAGACGAGGTTCTTGTAAACAGAGCCGTCCCAAACTTTGGGGTGGCTGTGTGTTTTTGATTTTAATTTCCCTAAGCTATAGGACCGTAAGTGGAAGTGCCATAGGCTGTGTTGCTTTGTTTCCTACGAGTTTCAGTAAACACCATACACTTCTCCAGAGTGGCTGTTGGCAATTTACATCCCTCCCATCAGCATAACAAGATTCCCTGTTCTCCATGACCTGTCCTGCCTTTCTGGATTTTACACCTGTTTCAGATGGCCTTTTGGAACGGGGGGCAATGAGACTTCATTGTAGTGCAGATTTCCTTTACACGCTTGCTTGGTTGGCCAAAAAGGGCGTATGCGTTTTTTCCTGAATATATTCAGGAAAAAACGCATACGCCCTTTTTGGCCAAGTGCATCATTGTGGACATTCTGCCTCTTTTCCTATGCTTGAAGTGCAATTCCAGTCTACCCCCTGAAATCGTTTTCCTGAAATTCTGCCCCGCTTTCAAGTCCTCTTCGAAGACTTACTTCAATACATTTTTGGACGATAGCTGTCATTTATAACTCTGCAGTTTTGTGAATTACAGTGCCCCTGAGCTCCTTTCTTCAACTCGCTTTCTTGTGAGCCTGCCCCAAACCCACATGATTGCTTCAGGCCCTAATCTGGTTCTGGCACGGTATGCTGAGCCTTTGGTTAATTCCTCTTCCTGGTGGGAAATGAGCATTAAATTTGCTCGTGCAGACACCTACAGCTAGTCTCTGATTGGTTCTCCCTATTCCTGTTCACCTTGCGCAGAATTTCCAAACTGTGCCAAACAGGAGGTTAAAGGCAATGACTCTCCAAGTGGAGAGAGTGTTAGTAAAGTGTCTGGAATGGTGAACCCGTGTAAAAGGGGACAAAAACTGAGATGCATTTGAAAACGCTTCCCAGTCACACGGTGGACCTTACTTTGCGTTTCCCATGCACGTTTTAGCTGAAGGAAGAATCTCTTAAACCTGGAGATTTGGGACCCATGGAATGGGTACCATGCAGTATGACTTCAAAGGATCTGCATTTCTTCATCGTACCTCACCAGTGCTATCCGCCCGAAGTGTCCAACCTTATGTCTCACTCAGCTCTTGGTTCAGATGTGGTTAATCCAGGTTGCATCACAAGCTCTGAATGAATTATTTAAGAATAGCTCTCTATTTCACTGTCATTGTGTTTTGTTTTTGTAATTCATTTTGATAATTGGATTTATCGGATTTTCTCTGCTGCGTTCATAAATCTATACACACGCTTGATTCTCTTTCAGAGACATATAAATCCATGGCTTTGAAGATTCTTACTAGTCAGGTGTATTCCTAGGCGTTGAATATGGGGTGTTTAGTCCATTTCGTTGAGCAACTGGTAGGTCTTGACTATTACATATTTGGCTTATGGAAAGGTATCTGTGCTAATTTCTATCTCTGGTTTTATGCAGCACCCCAGCTCTCCTTTATCCTTAAGCAAGCATATGTTGGTTTTCTAAATTTGAGACCCCATTCTGTTTTGTAATTCAGTTCATTTGTAGCCACGTTTACATTCCATATATTAGTAATATCGTGTGTCTTTTTCTTTTTGAATTATGTGACTTCGAATGATCATACGTAACTCCTCTGTGGTTGTCAAAACTGGCCATATTTCATTGATTTCCAGGCTGAGTAATATTCCACTCTACATAAGTGCCACATCTCTATCCATTTTTTCCCTCCAGAGACTTATAAATTATATCCTAGTCGAGGATCTTTTAAACATAGAGGCGGTAAATATTGGGGTGCCTGTGTCCTCTCGATTTTTGTTTTTCCCAAGATATACGTCCATGAGTGCAAGTGCCCTGTGCTCTGTAGCTCATTTTTTAGGTGCTTTAGTAAACACAATACACTTCTCCAGAGTGACCGTTGGCAATATACATTTCCAGTATAAGCCTCAGAGGGCTCCCTTTTCTCCTTGCCCTGTCCTGCATTTCTGGTGTTTACACTTTATGAGGAAGGCTCTTCTGACTGATGCGAAGTGATATGTTTTGTAGTATTGATTTCCAGTGCCCACCTGTTTGGTTGGCTAAAAAAGTGTATGCCCTTTTCTTGAATACATACAGAAAAAGACGCATACACCCTTTTTGGCCAATTGCAATGTTGGCAATGTTCAGCCCCTTTTCTTGTGCTTAATGGCGAGTCCTTTCTACCTCTTCCAATCCCTTTCCTGCCATTCTCCGTTGCTTACAAGTCCTTTCCTCTGACTTTCCTCAAGACATTTTTCAGTGATAGATATTTTCAACTCTGCAGTTTCGTGAATTTTAGTGTCCCTGAGTTCCATTTTTCAACTTGTCTTTATGGGAACTGGCCACAAAGCAGCGGAATTTCCTCAAGCCCTATTCTGTTTCCATGGGCAACCCTAGCCTTTGGTCAATTCGTCTTCCTGATTGGAAATAAGAGTGACATGTGCCTGTCCGAACACCTAGGACTTGTCTCTCATTGTTCCTCCTCCTTCTGCTTCATCCTCTGGACAAATTCCAAACTGTCTGCAACAGGATGTTGACAGTGCTGACATCTCCAAGTGGGGAGACTGTTCGTAAAGACGCTGGAGGGGTGAACCCGAGCACCAGGAGATGAGGAGATGAGATGCCTTTTCCAAACTCTTCCCGATCAGACGGTATACCATCCTCTGGGTGTGACAGGCATGTTTTAGCTGTAGGAAGTGTCCCATTCATGTGAGGAGAACACCAGGGCTTTTACAAAATCAGTGTCTCTCCACAACCCAAACTGGGGAATTTTTTAAGCTACGGCTACACATATGTTCATTAAGGGCCTTGGGAAGTAGGCAGAGTCCAAACTTTAGATGATTGAAGTCTTCAGGGTCAGAAGCACTCACCACCGGCTTCCCTTACGTTCCATTTTAACTGTCATGAATAGATGATATCAATAAAAATATCTATTCTTTTTCAGATGATTTCCCCTTATAGGTTATTGTAAAATATTGAGTGTAGTTCCCGGGGCTATACAGTAGTTCCTTGTTGATGATCGATTTTATACATAGCAGTGTGTATGTGTTAATCCCAAACTGTTAATTTATCCCTCCTCCCACCTTTCCCCTTTGGTAATAATAAATTATAAGATTTTATACTTCTCAGAATTGGGGGAGCTGAAAGAGAGAGGTATCATTTTCAATGGAAAAGCATTTAAAACAAGATTGAAGCTTTAACCAAGATTATTAGATGTACATCCTTGGAAAGAAATCACTTCGTTTCTCTAATATTGACCTGACAAATAAGACAAACCTTTTCACTGAACTTGCTTCTAATAAAGTGATGGAAATATCAAATGGGAGTGTTAGAAACATCTTATTTTACCCGAGCCTTATACACTGTTCTATGTTAATTACAGTTTGGCTCAAACATCTGTTCATTGAAGTTACAATGTTCTCAATTTCTGTTACTGATCCTCCAGAGTGGACCCCAACAAGTGTCCCCCTGCCCAGTGTCATTGGAGCCAACAGATTGAGACTGAGTTTGGTTCAGAAGCAAAGGAAACTTTATATTTTGATCAGAGAATGGATAGGTGAGAGCATGTGCTACCCCGTGGGCTGTGGGCTGGGCTGCTGTGTAGAGATCCTGTCAGAGTCAGTGGGAGGGAGGGGGCGGAGCTCTCGAGGGCCCGGTTGGCTGCAGCTCAGGCTCTATATCGCAGAGTGTGCACTGTGTCCCAGGAGCTGAGGTGTCGACCCAGCCATTCCGCACTAGGAAGTCTGGTCTGAAGTGCCGGCTGTTGAACCTCTGTATGCGGGACCCTAGGAGCATGTGAAATTAGACAAAGCACAAAGGATAAAAAAGGTTAGACTTTATTTTATTGCCCAGATTCTATTTTTATCTCCCAGGGATTTTTAAGGGGCTTTGCCTGGGAAAAAGCCCTCTTCTGCCTTTTTTCCCCTTCCTCATTCTTAGAGTGCTGAGGGTGCAGACCCTTCTTCTGTAACTGCTGAGTGCTGAGTTAGGAGCCCTCATACCCGTGGGTGAGGGTCAGAACTTCTCCCCAGCAGCCTCCAGGTGACGTTGATTGTCCCCAGGCCTCCTACCTCCCCGTTCGTCCGCCTGAGCACCAGTATTGGAAGCGTTATAGATTCTAATGACCTTTAAGGGTCCAGGAAGGAGATGTGCAGTGACGCTGTGAGGTCCAGTTTCACCCCACCCTGCATTTGTTCGGCCACCTTAGGCTGACCGTTTCTGCCAGCCTAGATGCTCTGACCAGTAGTCTGCACTTTCTTCAATTAGACCCCTGAATTAACGTAAAAAGAGCACCAGGTGTCAGGACCCTGCCTGCTCAACTCCCAGACAGTCCAGGGTGTGTGGTGATGAAGGACCATGATGGCCACTGAGTCAACAGCCTTTTGAAGTAAACAGGAGAACAGCTGGTCTTATTGGCCACCATCATCACAGTGTCTGTAGGCTCTTCTATGGTGACAGCGTGATATACGTTTCCCCCGCCAAGATTATTAGGTCCGCTCTGGGTGCAGTAAGTCCTGCAAGCAGTAGTCTACTCTTTTGGGACACACTCTTGTTGTTTTATGAGAGAAACTCCAGGTCAAGTGATGGTCACATGAGTCGTCATGGTGCCCCTTTACCCCGGTTATCTCTCTGGAGGTTGGAGTTGGAGGGCCTCCTCACTCGAGGTCAGTGTGCCCACGGAGCAAACCCTGCAACTTCAGGGCATGGTTGGGGCCTAGGATCACCACGTGGGGTCCTTTTCCCTTAGGAGGGAGGTGGCCTTTTGTGCTGCTGATTTCCAGGTTTTCAGATACTGCCAGTATCTTGGCCAGATGTGGCGGTGGGCCAAGCCCATTGGTGACCGTAGTTTATCCTACCGGGATGGCATTCTTGCATTGTTCCATTTCAAGTGGTCCCAGTTTTTGCACTAATACTCCAATAGCGATTCACCATTCACCAGGAATGTAAAGGTCAAAGGGTTTAGCTAAATTAGGGAGTTCCAGGGCAAGGGTCTGAATTGACTGCTCTTTCCATTCTTGAAAGGCCACTTCTGGATTCTATTCAAAAGGATCATCATCTTTTCCTTTCACTGTTTCATATAGAGGCCCAGCTAGTAGACTGTAGTTAGGGATCCAGAAGCACCAACCCTGGCCTCCCCAGGAACCCCTAAGCTGTCTTCTAGTTTTAGAAATGGGTAAGGCTGTAAATTGTTTCTTCCCTTTCCTGAGATGGGTTTCTCCGACCTTCTGTGAGAATGAAGCCCAGGCAGGTCACCGTAGTCTGTGATATTTGAGCTTTTTATTTGACAACTTCCATCCTTTATTGGCTTGGTAGTTCAGAGGTCTCCTTAGTAGGGCTGGCGATCAGAATGTCGTCTGCATATTGAAGGAGTGTTTCCTTTTCCAGAGGTAGAACTTTTAGGTCTTTAACTGAGCTTTCCCCAAAGATGGTGTGGGAATTTTTGAACCCTTGGGGCAACACGGCCCAGAAGTATTGTTTTAGTTGTATGTTGAGTCCTGCCACTCACAAGCCAAAATTTCTTGTGACTCTGGGACTAATAGAATACAAAAGAAGGCATCATTGAAGACTAATACAGAATACCATGTCCTGGTGGTTGGTAGAATGACCAGCAGGGTGTAGGATTTAGGAACTACTGGAGGTATATCCTCGGTGGCTTCACTGCCTGTCCTGGCATCCATTACCAGGACTCCAGCAGCCCATGGGGCTCTCGAGGTCCGGCCAATCCCAGGATATGGAGCTCACCTGGGCAGGTACCCCACCCCCACCGCAGCCCACGGTGCTCTCCTGTTCAGGCCCCTCCCAGGATATGGGGTTCCCTGGGCAGGTTCCCCTGCAGCCCATGGGGCTCTCATGGTCAGGCCCCTCCCAGGATACAGAGCTACCCTTGCAGTTACCCTGGCAGGGCTGGGCACACAGGTACCGTGCACATCGCCCTCATTGCAGAGCACTTCCAGCTCACCTGTCACTCAGATCTGACACAGAGCACCTCAGAGCAGGACTTGAACGAAGAAACAGCAGCTCCAACAGGTCTGTGACCCTGGGCATCACTCTGTGTGGCCTCCCTCCACCTGGTCTTCCAGAGACTTCCACTGCACCCGGGGCACCAGGCCTCTGTCTCCACCCACCACCCACCCCTCCTCTCCCTGACTCCTGGGTTCCTCTCATTAGGAGAGGGTTTTCTTGAAGTTGTCTCCCACTCATGGGCCAGATAATATAATTAGAAAACAAGCCAGAGCTGCAACCCCTTGTCTATCCTGACTCTCAGGAGCCCACACCTGTTCCTTGGACCTGGCCGATTCAGCAAGTTCCAGTTTCTGCAACTGTGAGCGCCTGAGGGGTGATTATTGGCTGGCCTGGGAAGCCTGACCGTGCCGGCCAGCCCTCCCCAGGTGTGCCTGTTTGAGATCAATATAAACACCGCTCCAGGCAGCAAGAGCCCCTGCAGCTGTGCCTGACGCCATTTTCTCTGCCCTGTCAGCAGCCTCGGGGCTGGACTGGTGGGAGGGAGTGAGAGGCCACGGCTTTGTGGGTGGCCCAGTGTGAGTGGGGCTCTGCTGGACTTTCTGCAGCAGTTACCAAGATGCCACCTGCTAAAGAAGAGGATGTGCCACCCATACCTGCCTCCGGAATTTCTCCCTGGGCAGAGGTGAGTGAGGAAGAAAGCAGTGGGGGCCCGGACAGCAGGGGTATCTCAGGCAGGGAAATGGAAAGCTTCCAGACGAGTACCCAGGGCCAGGACCATCCTGGCTGGCCTGCAGGCACCAAATCGGCTGGCATGCTGTCGCTCATGTGGCTCCATGGCCCTTCCTCTAGGCTTTCAAGTCCTTGTACATATTCAGGTGTTTTACCTGGGAAGGGTGGGAACATTTCAGCAGCAGCTGGCCTGGGGCTCGGCCCACATTTACTCACAGATGCCTTGGCACGGTCCCCCAGCTTTGCAATGAGGACGCTTGTTGCGTGGGGCCTGCTGGCTGAATGGGAGATGATTCCCCACCACTGGCCAACTACTGAATTGTTTACAACTGGAGCAAGTGCCCTGATACGGTTTTCCTCTGTGTAACTGGTGGGTTCTGTTTTTTTTTTCTTTTTTTCATTTTTGGTTCAAGGTAGATTTTATTCCTCTTTTTTGTATTTACAGATATAAGCATGGAAATAATTTATTCATATAAATACATGTATGTGAAGGGAAGAATATTTTTTCTGTTTTACTTTTTGTAATTTTGAATTTTATTTTATTTTTTTATACAGCAGGTTCTTTTTGGTTATCTATTTTATACATATAAATGTATACATGCCAATCCCAAACTCTCAATCCTCCCACCACCACCCCCCAACAGCTTTCCCCCCTTGGTGTCCATACGTTTGTTGTCTACATCTGTTGCTCTATTTCTGCCTTAAAAAACGGTTCATCTGTATAATTTTTCTAGGTTCCACATATATGCATTAATATACAAGATTTGTTTTTCTATTTCTGACTTACTTCACTCTGTATGACAGTCTCTAGATCCATCAACGTCTCTACAAATGACCCAATTTCATTCCCTTTTATGGCTTAGTAATATTCCATTTTATATTTGTACCACATCTTTATGCATTCGTCTGTCTGTGGGCATTTAGGTTGCTTCCATTACCTGGATATTGTAAATAGTGATGCAATGAACATTGAGGTGAATGTCTCTTTTTGATTTATGGTTTTGCCTGGGTATATGCCCAGTAGTGGGATTGCTGGATCATATGGTAATTCTATTCTTAGTTTTATAAGAAACTCCATAATGTTCTCCACAGTGACTGTATCAATTTACATTCCCAACAATAGTGGAAGAGGGTTCCTTATCTCCACACCCTTTCCAGCATTTGTTGTTTGTAGATTTTCTGATGATGCCCATTCTAACAGGTGAGAGGTGATACACCATGGATGAGTCTATTTCATTGAGCAAAGAGTAGGTCTTGTCTATTACATATTTGGCTTATGGAATGGTATGTGTGCTAATTTCAAGCTCTGGTTTTATACAGCACCCCAACTCAACTTTCCCCTTAAGCAAGCATAAGTTTTTATCTAAATGTGAGACTGTTCGGTTTTGTAATTCAATTTATGTGTAGCCAAGTTTACACTCCCTCTATTAGTGATATCTTATGATAATTATCTTTCTCTGTGTGACATATTTCTCTTAGAATCATCATACTTAAATCCACTCAATTTGCTGCTACAGGCCTGATGACATTGATTTCATTGCTGAGTGATATTCCATTGTACGTAAGTAGCACAACTCCTTTATCCATTTTTTTTTTCTGGGATATTTAATTTGTACTGGACTCGAGGTTCTTGTAAACACAGCAGCCCTAAATTTTGTGTTGGCTGTGTCTTGTTGATTTTAATTTTCCTAAGCTATAGGGCCAAAAGTGGAAGTGCCCTAGTCTCCGTAGCTTTGTTTTTCAGATGTTTCAGGATACACCATAAACATCTCCAGAGTGTCTGTTGGCAATTTACATCCCGCCCATCAGCATAACAAGGCTCCCTGTTCTCCATGGCCTGTCCTGTGTTTCTGGTTTTTACACTTTTTTCAGATGGCCCTTTTGACGAATGGGAAATGAGACTTCATTGTAGTACGGATTTCCATTGCTCGAGTGCTTGGTTGGCCAAAAAGGGCATATGCGTTTTTTCCTGAATATATTCAGGAAAAAATGTATACGCACTGTTCGTCCAAGTGCATCACTGTCAAAGATCTGCCACTTTTCACATGTTTTAAATGCAATTCCAATCTACCTCCTGAAATATGATTCCTCAATTCTGCCTCGTTTTCAAGTCCTCTTTGCAGACTTACTTCAATATATTTTTGCCAATAGCTGTCATTTATAACTCTGCAGGTTTGTGAATTACAGTGCCCGTGATTTCCTTTCTTAACTCGCTTCCTTGAAAGCTGGCCACAAAACCGCAGGGTTGCTTCAGGCCGTAATCAGGGTGTGGCACGGCACTCTGAGCCTTTGGTTAATTCCTCTTCCTGGTGGGAAATTAGAGTTAAATGTGCCCCTCCAGACACCTGCCTCACTCCCAGCCCCTTGGTGATGTGTGTCCTCTGGTTTGAGGTCACATGTGATGGGTTCCTCATCTTTTGATGATGTGGCCCCACTGGTGTGAGGACACTCCTGCCTGCTTCCCATCCCCTTGGTGATGTGGTCCCTCCGGCGAGAGTCTGATCCTGGTTGGGTTCCTCACACTTGTGTGAGGTGGGCCCTCTTCTCTGAGGTCACTCCTGCCTGGCTAGCACACCCCGCCTTGGCGACGTCGGACCTCTGGTGGCAGTTGGAGCCTGCTGGGAGCCTCCTCCCCTCGGTGATGAGGCCCTCTGGCATCAGGCCCTAACTGCTGGGTTCCCACATTTTCTGATACGTCCTAAGTGGTGCGAGGGCACTCCTGCCAGGTTCCCATCCCCATGGGCATGTGGGCCTTCTGCTCTAAGGTCCCAACACCTGTGTTGTTCACCGTTTCATGATGTTGGCTCTCTGGTGTTAGTTCACTCAGGCCTAGATCCTATAGAGTCTGTGCTCTGAGCCGCCTGCTGGGAGGTTCCTACTGCTGAATTCCTTACCTTTTCTATTCTTTGGGTTCTGTGTTTTCATGCTCCTCCTTCCTGACTCACTCCCAGCCCCTTTGTGATGTAGGTCCTGAGGCCACATGTGCCGGTTTCCTCACCTTTATTGATGTGGCCCCACTGGTGTGAGGACACTCCTGCCTGGTTCCCATCCACTTGGTGATGGGGGCCCTCTGGTGAGAGCCTGATCCTGGCTGGATTCCTCACCCTTCTGTGAGGTAGACCCTCTGCTGTGAGGTCACTCCTGCCTGGCTGGCACACGTCACCTTGGCGATGTGGGCCCTCAGTTGGGAGTTGGTGCCTGCTGGGAGTCTCCTCCCCTTGGTAATGAGGGCCCTCTGGCGTCAGGCCCTAACTCATGGGCTCCCAAAATTTTCTGATGTGCGCCCTGTCGTGCGAGTACACTCCTGCCAGGGTCCCATCCCCATGGGGATGTTGGCTTTCTGCTCTGAGGTCCCAACGGCTGCGTTGCTCACAGTGTCAGAATGTGGGCCCTCTGCTGTGAGTTCACTCCGGCATGGATCCCATAGCCTCGGTGCTCTGGGCCACCTGCTTGGAGCTTCCAACTGCGGGGTTCCTCACCTTTTTATTCTATGGGCCCTCTGTTGTGAGTCTCCTCCTGCATGCCTCACTCCCAGCCCTTTCGTGATGTGTGTCCCCTTATTTGAGGCCACATGTGCTGTGTTCCTCACCTTTGGCTGATGTGGCCCCACTGGTGTGAGGACACTCCTGCCTGGTTTCCATCCCCTTGGTGATGTGGGCCCTCTGGTTAGAGTCTGATCCTGGTTGGGTTCCTCACACTTCTGTGAGGTGGGCCCTCTGCTGTGAGGTAACTCCTGCCTGGCTTGCTCCCATTGCCTTGGTGACGTCGGCCCTCTGGTGGCATTTGGAGCCTGCTGGTAGCCTCCTCTCCTCGGTGATGAGGGCCCTCTGGCGTCAGGCCCTAACTGCTGGGTTCCCACATTTTCTGATACGTGTTAAGTTGTGCGAGGACACTCCTGCGAGGTTCCTATCCCCATGGGGATGTGGGTCTTCTGCTCTGAGGTTCCACCGGCTGGGTTGCTCACAGTTTCATGATGTGGGCCCTCTGCTGTGAGTTCACTGTGGCCTGGATCCCATAGACTCCGTGCTCTGGGCCACCTGCTGGGAGGTTCAAACTGCTGGATTCCTCACATTTTTTATTCTGTGGGCCCTGTGTTGTTAGGCTACTCCTGCTTGCCTCACTCGGAGCACCTTGGAAATGTGGGTCCTCTGGTTTAGGCCACATGTGCTGGGTTCCTCACCTTTCTATAATGTGGCCACACTGGTGTGAGGACACTGCTGCCTTTTTCCGATCCCCTTGGTGATGTGGGCTCTCTGGTGAGAGTCTTATCCTGGCTGGTTTCCTCACCCTTCTGTGAGGTAAACCCTCTGCTGTGAGGTCACTCCTGCCTGGCTGGCACACATCACCTTGGCGACGTGGGCCCTCAGTTGGGAGTTGGTGCCTGCTGGGGGTCTCCACCCCTCGGTAATGAGGGCCCTCTGGCGTCAGACCCTAACTCCTGGGCTCCCAAAATTTTCTGATGTGCGCCCTGTGGTGCGACTACACTCCTGCCAGGTTCCCAACCCCATGGGAATGTGGGCCTTCTGCTCTGAGGTCCCAACGGTGGGTTGCTCAGTTTCATGGTGAGGGTCCTCTGGTGTGAGTTCACTCCGCCCTGGATCCAATAGCCTCGCTGCTCCTGGCTGCCTGCGGGGAGGTTCCAACTGCGGGATTCCTCACCTTTTTTCTTCTATGGGCCCTCTGTTTTGAGACTCCTCCTGCCTGCCTGACTCCCAGCCCCTTGGTGATGTGTGTCCTCTGGTTTGAGGCTACGTGTGCTGGGTCCCTCACCTTTCGATTATGTGGCCCCACTGGTGTGAGGACACTCCTGCCTGGTTCCTATCCCCTTGGTGATGTGGGCCCTCTGGTGAGAGTCTGATCCTGGCTGGGTTCCTCACCCTTCTGTGAGTTGGACCCTCTGCTGTGAGGTCACTCCTGCCTGGCTGGCACACCCCACCTTGGCAACGTCGGACCTCTTGTGGCAGTTGGAGCCTGCTGGGAACTTCCTCTCCTCGGTGATGAGGGCCCTCTGGCGTCAGGCCCTAACTTCTGGGCTCCCAAAATTCTCTAATGTGCGCCCTGTGGTGCGAGTACACTCCTGCCAGGTTCCCAACCACATGGGAATGTGGGCCTTCTGCTCTGAGGTCCCAACGGCTGGGTTGCTCACAGTTTCATGATGAGGGCCCTCTGTTTTGTGTTCAGTCAGGCCTGGATCCCATATCCTCGCTGCTCCTGGCCGCCTGCTGGGAGGTTCCAACTGCGGGATTCCTCACCTTTTTTATTCTATGGGCCCTCTGTTTTGAGGCTCCTCCTGCCTGCCTCACTCCCAGCCCCTTGGTGATGTGTGTCCTCTAGTTTGAGGCCACGTGTGCTGGGTCCATCACATTTCGGTGATGTGGCCCCACTGGTGTGAGGACACTCCTGCCTGGTTTCCATTCCCTTGGTGATGTGGGCCCTCTGGTGAGAGTCTGATCCTCTTTGGGTTCCTCACACTTTTGTGTGGTTGGCCCTCTGCTCTGAGGTCACTCCTGCCTGGCTGGCACACACCGCATTGGCGACGTCAGCCCTCTGGTAGCAGTTGGAGCTTGCTGGGAGCCTCCTCTCCTCAGTGATGAGGGCCCTCTGGCGTCTGGCCCTAACTGCTGGGCTCCCCACATTTTCTGATGTGTGCCCACTGGTGCGATGACACTCCTGCTTGGTTCCCTCCCCCATGGGGATGTGGGCCTTGTGCTCTGAGGTCACAACGGCTGGGTTGCTTACAGTATCACGATGAGGGCCCTCTGTTGTGAGTTCATCACTGCCTGGATCCCATAGCCTCGGTGATCTGGGCCGCCTGCTGGGATGTTCCAACGGCTGGATTCCTCACCTTTTTTATACAATGGGCCATGTGTTGGGAGGTTAATCCTGCCTGCCTCGCTCCGAGACCCATGGTGATGTGGGTCCTCTGGTTTGAGGCCACATGTGCTGGGTACCTCAACTTTCGATGATGTGGTCCCACGGGTGTGAGGACACTCCTGCCTGGTTCCCAGCCCCTTGCTGTTGTGGGCACTCTGGTGAGGGTCTGATCCTTCCTGGGTTCCTTAGCCTTCTGTGAGGTGGGCCCTCTGATGTGAGGTCACTCCTGCATGGCTGGCTCACGTCGCCTTGGCGACGTGGGTCTTCTGTTGGCCACTGAAGCATACTGGGAGCCTCCTACCCTCTTTAATGAGGGCCCTGGAAAAAACGCATATGCCCTTTTTGACCAAGTGCATCATTGTCGACATTCTGACTCTTTTCCTATACTTTCAGAGGATTTCCCTTCTACCTCCTGAAATCGTAGTCCTGGAATTCTGCCCCACGTTCAAGTCCTCTTTGTAGCCTTACTTCAATATATTTTTGGATGATAGCTGTCATTTATAACTCTGCAGGTTTGTGAATTACAGTGCCCCTGAGCTCCTTTCTTCAACTCGCTTTCTTGTGAGCTGGCCGCAAAACAGCAGGATTGCTTCAGGCCCTAATCTGGTTCTGGCAGGGCACACTGAGCCTTTGGTTAATTCCCCTTCCTTGTGGGAAACGAGCGTTCCATTTGCCCGTGCAGACACCTACAGCTAGTGTCTCATTGGTTCTCCCTATTCCTGTTCATCTTGCGCAGAAATTGCAAACTGTGCCAAACAGGAAGTTAAAGGCACTGACTCTCCATGTGGGGAGAGTGTTAGTAAAGCGTCTGGAACGATGAACCCGAGTACCAGGGGACGAAACCTGAGATGCATTTGAAAACGTTTCCCAATCACACGGTGGACCATACTCTGGGTTTCCCATGCATGTTTTAGCTGAAGGAAGAATCCCTTAAACCTGGAGAGTTGGGACCATGGAATGGGTACCATGCAGTATGACTTCAAAGGGTCTGCGTTTGCTCACCGAACCTCACCAATGCTATCAGCCCAAAGTGTCCGGCATTATGTCTCACCCAGCTCTGGGTGTAGATGTGGTAAATCCAGGTTGCATCACAAGCCCTGAATGAATTATTTAAGAATTGCTCTCTATTTCACTGTCATTGTGTTGTGTTTGTGAAATTTATTTTGATAATGGGATTTATCGGATTTTCACTGCTGCGTTTAGGCCGCTGTACACACGCTTGATTTCCTTATGGAGACATATAAATCCATGGGTCTTAAGATTCTTACTTGTCAGGTATATTCCCAGGCGTTGAATATGGGGTGTTGAATTCATTTCGTTGAGCAAGGAGTAGGTCTTGTCTATTATATATTTGCCTTATGGAGCGGTATCTGTGCTAATTTCAATCTCTGGTTTGATGCAGCACCCCAACTCACCTTTCCCCATAAGCAAGCATAAGTTGGTTTTCTAAATTTGAGACCCTGTTCTGTTTTGTAATTCAGTTCATGTGTAGCCAAGTTTACGTTCCGTGTATTAGTGATATCTTATGATGTTTCTTTTTCTGTGTGACTTAATTCTTGTAGAATCGTCGTACCTGAATCCACTCATTATGCCGCTACGGGCCTGATGACGTAGATCTCATTGCTGAGTGATATTCCATTGTACGTACGTACCACAACTTCTTTATCCATTTTTTGCTTTCTCGGATATTTAACTTGTACCGTAGACGAGGTTCTTGTAAACAGAGCCGTCCCAAACTTTGGGGTGCCTGTGTGTTTTTGATTTTAATTTCCCTAAGCTATAGGACCCTTAGTGGAAGTGCCATAGGCTGTGTTGCATTGTTTCCTATGTGTTTCAGGAAACACCGTACACTTCTCCAGAGTGGCTGTTGGCAATTTACATCGCGCCCATCAGCATAACAAGGCTCCCTCTTCTCCATGACCTGTCCTGCCTTTCTGGATTTTACACTTTTTTCAGATGGCCCTTTTGACCGGGGGGCAGTGAGACTTCATTGTAGTGCAGATTTCCTTTACACGCTTGCTTGGTTGGCCAAAAAGGGCATATGCGTTTTTTCCTGAATCTATTCAGGAAAAAACGCATACGCCCTTTCTGGCCAAGTGCATCATTTTCGACATTCTGCCACTTTTCCTATGCTTTAAGTGCAATTCCAGTCTACACGCTGAAATCGTTTTCCTGAAATACTGCCCCGCTTTCAAGTCCTCTTCGAAGACTTACTTCAATACATTTTTGGACGATAGCTGTCATTCATAACTCTGCAGGTTTGTGAATTACAGTGCCCCTGAGCTCCTTTCTTCAACTCGCTTTCTTGTGAGCTGGCCGCAAAACCGCAGTATTGCTTCAGGCCCTAATCTGGTTCCGGCAGGGCACGCTGAGCCTTTGGTTAATTCCTCTTCCTGGTTGGAAATGAGCGTTCCATTTGCTCGTGCAGACACCTACAGCTAGTCTCTCATTGGTTCTCCCTATTCCTGTTCATCTTGCGCAGAAATTGCAAACTGTGCCAAACAGGAGGTTAAAGGCACTGACTCTCCAAGTGGGGAGAGTGTTAGTAAAGCGTCTGGAGTGGTGAACCCGAGTACCAGGGGACGAAACCTGAGATGCATTTGAAAACGTTTCCCAATCACACGGTGGACCATACTCTGGGTTTCCCATGCATGTTTTAGCTGAAGGAAGAATCCCTTAAACCTGGAGAGTTGGGACCCATGGAATGGCTACCATGCAGTATGACTTCAAAGGGTCTGCGTTTGCTCAATGAACCTCACCATTGCTATCAGCCCAAAGTGTCCTGCCTTATGTCTCAACCAGCTTTGGGTGCAGAGGTGGTAAATCCAGGTTGCATCACAAGCCCTGTATGAATTATTTAAGAATTGCTCTCTATTTCACTGTCATTGTGTTTTGTTCTTAAAATTTATTTTGATAATGGGATTTATCGGATTTTCACTGCTGCGTTTAGGCCGCTGTACACACGCTTGATTTCCTTATGGAAACTTATAAATCCATGGGTCTTAAGATTCTTACTTGTCAGGTATATTCCCAAGCGTTGAATATGGGGTGTTGAGTCCATTTCGTTGAGCAAGGAGTAGGTCTTGTCTATTATATATTTGGCTTATGGAACGATATCTGTGCTAATTTCAATCTCTGGTTTGATGCAGCACCCCAACTCACCTTTCCCCATAAGCAAGCATAAGTTGGTTTTCTAAATTTGAGACCCTGTCCTGTTTTGTAATTCAGTTGATGTGTAGCCAAGTTTACGTTCCGTGTATTAGTGATATCTTATGATGTTTCTTTTTCTGTGTGACTTATTTCTCGTAGAATCGTCGTCCCTGAATCCACTCATTATGCCGCTATGTGCCTGATGACCTAGATTTCATTGCTGAGTGATATTCCATTTTACGTACGTACCACACGTTCTTTATCCATTTTTTGCTTTGTCGGATATTTAACTTGTACCGTAGACAAGGTTCTTGTAAACAGAGCCGTTCCAAACTTTGGTGTGGCTGTGTGTTTTTGATTTTAATTTCCCTAAGCTATAGGACCCTAAGTGGAAGTGCCATAGGCTGTGTTGCTTTGTTTCCTACGTGTTTCAGGAAACACCATACACTTCTCCAGAGTGGCTGTGGGCAATTTACATCCCGCCCATCAGCATAACAAGGCTCCCTGTTCTCCATGACCTATCCTGCCTTTCTGGATTTTACACATTTTTCAGATGGCCCTTTTGACCGGGGTGCAGCGAGACTTCATTGTAGTGCAGATTTCCTTTACACGCTTGCTTGGTTGACGAAAAAGGGCGTATGCTTTTTTTCCTGAATATATTCAGGAAAAAACGCATACGCCCTTTTTGGCCAAGTGCATCATTGTGGACATTCTGCCTCTTTTCCTATGTTTTAAGTGCAATTCCAGTCTACCCCCTGAAATCGTTTTCCTGAAATTCTGCCCCGCTTTCAAGTCCTCTTCGAAGACTTACTTCAATACATTTTTGGACGATAGCTGTCATTCATAACTCTGCAGGTTTGTGAATTACAGTGCCCCTGAGCTCCTTTCTTCAACTCGCTTTCTTGTGAGCTGGCCGCAAAACCGCAGGATTGCTTCAGGCCCTAAACTGGTTCCGGCAGGCATGCTGAGCCTTTGGTTAATTCCTCTTCCTGGTGGGAAATGAGCGTTCCATTTGCCCGTGCAGACACCTACAGCTAGTCTCTCATTGGTTCTCCCTATTCCTGTTCATCTTGCGCAGAAATTGCAAACAGTGCCAAACAGGAGGTTAAAGGCACTGACTCTCCAAGTGGGGAGAGTGTTAGTAAAGCTTCTGGAACGGTTAACACGAGTACCAGGGAACGAAACCTGAGATGCATTTGAAAACGTTTCCCAATCACACGGTGGACCATACTCTGCCTTTCCCATGCATGTTTTAGCTGAAGGAAGAATCCCTTAAACCTGGAGAGTTGGGACCCATGGAATGGGTACCATGCAGTATGACTTCAAAGGGTCTGCGTTTGCTCACCGAACCTCACCAATGCTATCAGCCTGAAGTGTCCAGCCTTATGTCTCACCGAGCTCTGGGGGTAGATGTGGTAAATCCAGGTTGCATCACAAGGCCTGAATGAATTATTTAAGAATTGCTCTCTATTTCACTGTCATTGTGTTTTGTTTGTGAAATTTATTTTGATAATGGGATTTATCGGATTTTCACTGCTGTGTTTAGGCCGCTGTACACATGCTTGATTTCCTTATGGAGACATATAAATCCATGGGTCTTAAGATTCTTACTTGTCACTTATATTCCCAGGCGTTGAATATGGGGTGTTGAGTCCATTTCGTTGAGCAAGGAGTAAGTCTTGTCTATTATATATTAGGCTTATTGAATGGTATCTGTGCTAATTTCAATCTCTGGTTTTATGCAGCACCCCAACACACCTTTCCCCATCAACAAGCATAAGTTGGTTTTCTAAATTTGAGACCCTGTTCTGTTTTGTAATTCAGTTCATGTGTAGCCAAGTTTACGTTCCGTGTATTAGTGATATCTTATGTTTCTTTTTCTGTGTTACTTATTTCTCGTAGAATCGTCATACCTGAATCCACTCATTATGGCGCTATGGGCCTGATGACGTAGAATTCATTGCTGAGTGATATTCCATTGTACGTACGTACCACAACTTCTTTATCCATTTTTTGCTTTCTCGGATATTTAACTTCTACCATAGACGAGGTTCTTGTTAACAGAGCCGTCCCAAACTTTGGGTTGGCTGTTTGTTTTTTATTTTAATTTCCCTAAGCTATAGGACCATAAGTGGAAGTGCCGTAGGCTGTGTTGCTTTGTTTCCTACGTGTTTCAGGAAACACCATACACTTCTCCAGATTGGCTGTTGGCAATTTTCATCCCGCCCATCAGCATAACAAGGCTTCCTGTTCTCCATGACCTGTCCTACCTTTCTGGATTTTACACTTTTTTCAGATGGCCCTTTTGACCGTGGGGCAGTGAGACTTCATTGTAGTGCAGATTTCCTTTACACGCTTGCTTGGTTAGCCAAAAGGTGCGTATGCGTTTTTTCATGAATATATTCAGGAAAAAACCCATACGCCCTTTTTAGCCAAGTGCAACATTGTCGACATTCTGCCTCTTTCCCTATGCTTTAAATGCAATTCCAGTCTACCCCCTGAAATCGTTTTCCTGAAATTCTGCCCCGCTTTCAAGTCCACTTCGAAGACTTATTTCAATATATTTTTGGACGATAGCTGTCATTCATAACTCTGCAGGTTTGTGAATTACAGTGCCCCTGAGCTCCATTCTTCAACTCGCTTTCTTGTGAGCTGGCCGCAAAATCGCAGGATTGCTTCAGGCCCTAATCTCTTTCCGGCAGGGCACGCTGAGCCTTTGGTTAATCCCTCTTCCTGGTGGGAAATGAGCGTTCCATTTGCCCGTGCAGACACCTACAGCTAGTGTCTCATTGGTTCTCCCTATTCCTGTTCATCTTGCGCAGAAATTGCAAACTGTGCCAAACAGGACGTTAAAGGCACTGACTCTCCAAGTGGGGAGAGTGTTAGTAAAGCGTCTGGAGCGGTGAACCCGAGTACCAGGGGACGAAACCTGAGATGCATTTGAAAACGTTTCCCAATCACACGGTGGACCATACTCTGGGTTTCCCATGCATGTTTTAGCTGAAGGAAGAATCCCTTAAACCTGGAGAGTTGGGACCCATGGAATGGCTACCATGCAGTATGAATTCAAAGGGTCTGCGTTTGCTCACCGAACCTCACCAATGCTATCAGCCCGAAGTGTCCAGCCTTATGTCTCACCCAGCTCTGGGTGTAGATGTGGTAAATCCAGGTTGCATCACAAGCCCTGAATGAATTATTTAAGAATTGCTCTCTATTTCACTGTCATTGTGTTTTGTTTGTGAAATTTATTTTGTTAATGGGATTTATCGGATTTTCACTGCTGCGTTTAGGCCACTGTACACACGCTTGACTTCCTTATGGAGACATATAAATCCATGGGTCTTAAGATTCTTACTTGTCAGGTATATTCCCAGGCGTTGAATATGGGGTGTTGAGTCCATTTCGTTGAGCAACAGTAGGTCTTGTCTATTATATATTTGGCTTATGGAACGGTATCTGTGCTAATTTCAATCTCTGGTTTTATGCAGCACCCCAACTTACCTTTCCCCATAAGCAAGCATAAGTTGGTTTTCGAAATTTGAGACCCTGTTCTGTTTTGTATTTCAGTTCATGTGTAGCCAAGTTTATGTTCCGTGTATTAGTGATATCTTATGATGTTTCTTTTTCTGTGTGACTTATTTCTCGTAGAATCGTCGTACCTGAATCCACTCATTATGCCGCTATGGGCCTGATGACGTAGATCTCATTGTTGAGTGATATTCCATTGTACGTACGTACCACAACTTCTTTATCCATTTTTTGCTTTCTCGGATATATAACTTGTACCGTAGACGAGGTTCTTGTAAACAGAGCCGTCCCAAACTTTGGGGTGCCTGTGTGTTTTTGATTTTAATTTCCCTAAGCTATAGGACCCTAAGTGGAAGTGCCATAGGCTGTGTTGCTTTGTTTCCTATGTGTTTCAGGAAACACCATACACTTCTCCAGAGTGGCTGTTGGCAATTTACATCCCGCCCATCAGCATAACAAGGCTCCCTCTTCTCCATGACCTGTCCTGCCTTTCTGGATTTTACACTTTTTTCAGATGGCCCTTTTGACCGGGGGGCAGTGAGACTTCAATGTAGTGCAGATTTCTTTACACGCTTGCTTGGTTGGCCAAAAAGGGCGTATGCGTTTTTTCCTGAATATATTCAGGAAAAAACGCATACGCCCTTTTTGGCCAAGTGCATCATTGTGGACATTCTGCCTCTTTTCCTATGCTTTAAGTGCAATTCCAGTCTACCTCCTGAAATCGTTTTCCTGAAATTCTGCCCCGCTTTCAAGTCCTCTTCGAAAACTTACTTCAATACATTTTTGTACGATAGCTGTCATTCATAACTCTGCAATATTGTGAATTACAGTGCCCCTGAGCTCCTTTCTTCAACTCGCTTTCTTGTGAGCTGGCCGCAAAACCGCAGGATTGCTTCAGGCCCTAATCTGGTTCCGGCAGGGCACGCTGAGCCTTTGGTTAATTCCTCTTCCTGGTGGGAAATGAGCGTTCCATTTGCCCATGCAGACACCTACAGCTAGTCTCTCATTGGTTCTCCCTATTCCTGTTCATCTTGCGCAGAAATTGCAAACTGTGCCAAACAGGAGGTTAAAGGCACTGACTTTCCAAGTGGGGAGAGTTTTAGTAAAGTGTCTGGAATGGTGCACCCGAGTACCAGGGAAGAAACCTGAGATGCATTTGAAAACGTTTCCCAATCACACGGTGGAACATACTCCAGGTTTCCCATGAATGTTTTAGCTGAAGGAAGAATCCCTTAAACCTGGAGAGTTGGGACCCATGGAATGGGTACCATGCAGTATGACTTCAAAGGGTCTGCGTTTGCTCACCAAACCTCACCAATGCTATCAGCCCAAAGTGTCCAGCCTTATGTCTCAACCAGCTCTGGGTGTAGATGTGGTAAATCCAGGTTGCATCACAAGCCCTGAATGAATTATTTAAGAATTGCTCTCTATTTCACTGTCATTGTGTGTTTTTTTTTAAACATCTTTATTGGGGTATAATTGCTTTACAATGGTGTGTTAGTTTCTGCTTTATAACAAAGTGAATCAGTTATACATATACATATGTTCCCATATGTCTTCCCTCTTGCGTCTCCCTCCCTCCCACTCTCCCTATCCCACCCCTCCAGGCTGTCACAAAGCACCAAGCTAATATCCCTGTGCCTTGCGGCTGCTTCCCACTAGCTATCTACCTTACTACGTTTGTTAGTGTGTATATGTCCATGACTCTCTCTCGCCCTGTCAAAGCTCACCCCTCCCCCTCCCCATATCCTCAAGTCCGTTCTCCAGTAGGTCTGCGTCTTTATTCCTGTCTTACCCCTAGGTTCTTCATGACATTTTTTTTCCCCTTAAATTCCATATATATGTGTTAGCATACGGTATTTGTCTTTTTCTTTCTGACTTACTTCACTCTGTATGACAGACTCTAGGTCTATCCATCTCATTACAAATAGCTCAATTTCATTTCTTTTTAAGGCTGAGTAATATTCCATTGTATATATGTGCCACATTTTCTTTATCCATTCATCCGATGATGGGCGCTTAGGTTGTTTCCATCTCCGGGCTATTGTAAATAGAGCTGCAATGAACATTTTGGTACATGACTCTTTTTGAATTTTGGTTTTCCCAGGGTATATGCCCAGTAGTGGGATTGCTGGGTCATATGGTAATTCTATTTGTAGTTTTTTAAGGAAACTCCATACTGTTCTCCATAGTGGCTGAACCAATTCACATTCCCACCAGCAGTGCAAGAGTGTTCCCTTTTCTCCACACCCTCTCCAGCATTTATTGTTTCTAGATTTTTTGATGATGGCCATTCTGACTGGTGTGAGATGATATCTCATTGTAGTTTTGATTTGCATTTCTCTAATGATTAATGATGTTGAGCATTCTTTCATGTGTTTGTTGCCATTCTGTATATCTTCTTTGGAGAAATGTCTATTTAGGTCTTCTGCCCATTTTTGGATTGGGTTGTTTGTTTTTTTGTTATTGAGCTGCATGAGCTGCTTGTAAATTTTGGAGATTAATCCTTTGTCATTTGCTTCATTTGCATGTCATTGTGTTTTGTTTGTGAAATTTATTTTGTTAATGGGATTTATCGGATTTTCACTGCTGCGTTTAGGCCACTGTACACACGCTTGACTTCCTTATTTAGACATATAAATCCATGGGTCTTAAGATTCTTACTTGTCAGGTATATTCCCAGGCATTGAATATGGGGTGTTGAGTCCATTTCGTTGAGCAAGGAGTAGGTCTTGTCTATTATATATTTGGCTTATGGAACGGTATCTGTGCTAATTTCAATCTCTGGTTTGATGCAGCATCCCAACTCACCTTTCCCCATAAGCAAGCATAAGTTGGTTTTCTAAATTTGAGACCCTGTTCTGTTTTGTAATTCAGTTCATGTGTAGCCAAGTTTACGTTCCGTGTATTTGTGATATCTTATGATGTTTCTTTTTCTGTATGTCTTATTTCTCGTAGAATCGTCGTACCTGAATCCACTCATTATGCCGCTACGGGCCTGATGACGTAGATCTCATTGCTGAGTGATATTCCATTGTACGTACGTACCACAACGTCTTTATCCATTTTTTGCTTTCTCGGATATTTAACTTGTACCGTAGACGAGGTTCTTGTAAACAGAGCCGGCCCAAACTTTGGGTTGGCTCTCTGTTTTTGATTTTAATTTCCCTAAGCTATAGGACCCTTAGTGGAAGTGCCATAGGCTGTGTTGCGTTCTTTCCTATGTGTTTCAAGAAACAGCATACACATCTACAGAGTGGCTGTTGGCAATTTACATCCCGCCCATCAGCATAACAAGGCTCCCTGTTCCCATGACATGTCCTGCCTTTCTGGATTTTACACTTTTTTCAGATGGCCCTTTTGACCGGGGGGCAGTGAGACTTCATTGTAGTGCAGATTTCCTTTACACGCTTGCTTGGTTGGCCAAAAAGGGCGTATGCGTTTTTTCCTGAATATATTCAGGAAAAAAGGCATACGCCCTTTTTGGCCAAGTGCATCATTGTGGACATTCTGCCTCTTTTCCTATGCTTTAAGTGCAATTCCAGTCTACCCCCTGAAATCGTTTTCCTGAAATTCTGCCCCGCATTAAAGTCCTCTTCGAAGACTTACTTCAATACATTTTTGGACGATAGCTGTCATTCATAACTCTGCAGGTTTGTGAATTACAGTGTACCTGAGCTCCTTTCTTCAACTCGCTTTCTTGTGAGCTGGCCGCAAAACCGCAGGAGTGTTTCAGGCCCTAATCTGGATCCGGCAGGGCATGCTGAGCCTTCGGTTAATTCCTCTTCCTGGTGGGAAATGAGCGTTCCATTTGCCCGTGCAGACACCTACAGCTAGTCTCTCATTGGTTGTCCCTATTCCTGTTCATCTTGCGCAGAAATTGCAAACTGTGCCAAACAGAAGTTTAAAGGCACTGACTTTCCACGTGGGGAGAGTTTTAGTAAAGTGTCTGGAACGGTGCACCCGAGTACCAGGGGATGAAACCTGAGATGCATTTGAAAACGTTTCCCAATCACACGGTGGAACATACTCCGGGTTTCCCATGCATGTTTTAGCTGAAGGAAGAATCCCTTAAACCTGGAGAGTTGGGACCCATGGAATGGATACCATGCAGTATGACTTCAAAGGGTCTGCGTTTGTTCACCAAACATCACCAATGCTATCAGCCCGAAGTGTTCAGCCTTATATCTCAACCAGCTCTGGGTGTAGATGTGGTAAATCCAGGTTGCATCACAAGCCCTGAATGAATTATTTAAGAATTGCTCTCTATTTCACTGTCATTGTGTTTTGTTTTTGAAATTTATTTTGTTAATGGGATTTATCGGATTTTCACTGCTGCGTTTAGGCCACTGTACACACGCTTGACTTCCTTATTTAGACATATAAATCCATGGGTCTTAAGATTCTTACTTGTCAGGTATATTCCCAGGCGTTGAATATGGGGTGTTGATTCCATGTCGTTGAGCAAGGAGTAGGTCTTGTCTCTTATATATTTGGCTTATGGAACGGTATCTGTGCTAATTTCAATCTCTGGTTTGATGCAGCATCCCAACTCACCTTTCCCCATAAGCAAGCATAAGTTGGTTTTCTAAATTTGAGACCCTGTTCTGTTTTGTAATTCAGTTCATGTGTAGCCAAGTTTACGTTCCGTGTATTAGTGATATCTTATGATGTTTCTTTTTCTGTATGACTTATTTCTCGTAGAATCGTCGTACCTGAATCCACTCATTATGCCGCTACGGGCCTGATGACGTAGATCTCATTGCTGAGTGATATTCCATTGTACGTACGTACCACAACTTCTTTATCCATTTTTTGCTTTGTCCGATATTTAACTTGTACCGTAGACGAGGTTCTTGTAAACAGAGCCGTCCCAAACTTTGGGGTGGCTGTGTGTTTTTGATTTTAATTTCCCTAAGCTATAGGACCCTAAGTGGAAGTGTCATAGGCTGTGTTGCTTTGTTTCCTACGTGTTTCAGGAAACACCATACACTTCTCCAGAGTGGCTGTTGGCAATTTACATCCCGCCCATCAGCATAACAAGGCTCCCTGTTCTCCATGACCTGTTCTGCCTTTCTGGATTTTACACTTTTTTCAGATGGCCCTTTTGACCGGGGGGCAGTGAGACTTCATTGTAGTGCAGATTTCCTTTACACGCTTGCTTGGTTTTCCAAAAGGTGCGTATGCGTTTTTTCCTGAATATATTCAGGAAAAAACGCATACGCCCTTTTTGGCCAAGTGCATCATTGTGGACATTCTGCCTCTTTTCCTATGCTTTAAGTGCAATTCCAGTCTACCTCCTGAAATCGTTTTCCTGAAATTCTTCCCCGCTTTCAAGTCCTCTTCGAAAACTTACTTCAATACATTTTTGGACGATAGCTGTCATTCATAACTCTGCAGGATTGTGAATTACAGTGCCCCTGAGCTCCTTTCTTCAACTCGCTTTCTTGTGAGCTGGCCGCAAAACCGCAGGATTGCTTCAGGCCCTAATCTAGTTCCGGCAGGGCACGCTGAGCCTTTGGTTAATTCCTCTTCCTGGTGGGAAATGAGCGTTCCATTTGCCCGTGCAGACACCAACAGCTAGTCTCTCATTGGTTCTCCCTATTCCTGTTAATCTTGCGCAGAAATTGCAAACTGTGCCAAACAGGAGGTTAAAGGCACTGACTTTCCAAGTGGGGAGAGTGTTAGTAAAGTGTCTGGAACGGTGCACCCGAGTACCATAGGACGTAACCTGAGATCCATTTGAAAACGTTTCCCAATCACACGGTGGACCATACTCTGGGTTTCCCATGCATGTATTAGCTAAAGGAAGAATCCCTTAAACTTGGAGAGTTGGGACCCATGGAATGGGTACCGTTCAGTATGACTTCAAAGGGTCTGCGTTTGCTCACCAAACCTCACCAATGCTATCAGCCCAAAGTGTCCAGCCTTATGTCTCAACCAGCTCTGGGTGTAGATGTGGTAAATCCAGGTTGCATCACAAGCCCTGAATGAATTATTTAAGAATTGCTCTCTATTTCACTGTCATTGTGTTTTGTTTGTGAAATTTATTTTGTTAATGGGATTTATCGGATTTTCACTGCTGCGTTTAGGCCGCTGTACACACGCTTGATTTCCTTATGGAGACATATAAATCCATGGGTCTTAAGATTCTTACTTGTCAGGTATATTCCCAGGCGTTGAATATGTGGTGTTGAGTCCATTTCGTTGAGCAAGGAGTAGGTCTTGTCTATTATATATTTGGCTTATGGAACTGTATCTGTGCTAATTTCAATCTCTGGTTTGATGCAGCACCCCAACTCACCTTTCCCCATAAGCAAGCATAAGTTGGCTTTCTAAATTTGAGACCCTGTTCTGTTTTGTAATTCAGTTCATGTGTAGCCAAGTTTACGTTCCGTGTATTAGTGATATCATATGATGTTTCTATTTCTGTGTGACTTATTTCTCGTAGACTCGTCGTACGTGAATCCACTCATTATGCCGCTACGGGCCTGATGACGTAGATCTTATTGCTGAGTGAAATTCAATTGTACGTGCGTACCACAACTTCTTTATCCATTTTCTGCTTTGTCGGATATTTAACTTGTACCGTAGACGAGGTTCTTGTAAACAGAGCCGTCCCAAACTTTAGGGTGGCTGTGTGTTTTTGATTTTAATTTCCCTAAGCTATAGGACCATACGTGGAAGTGCCATAGGCTGTGTTGCTTTGTTTCCTACGTGTTTCAGGAAACACCATACACTTCTCCAGAGTGGCTGTTGGCAATTTACATCCCGCCCATCAGCATAACAAGGCTCCCTGTTCTCCATGACCTGTCCTGCCTTTCTGGATTTTACACTTGTTTCAGCTGGCCCTTTTGACCGGGGGGCAGTGAGACTTCATTGTAGTGCAGATTTCTTTACACGCTTGCTTGGTTGGCCAAAAAGGGCGTATGCGTTTTTTCCTGAATATATTCAGGAAAAAACGCATACGCCCTTTTTGGCCAAGTGCATCATTGTGGACATTCTGCCTCTTTTCCTATGCTTTAAGTGTAATTCCAGTCTACCCCCTGAAATCGTTTTCCTGAAATTCTGCCCCACTTTCAGTCCTCTTCGAAAACTTACTTCAATACATTTTTGGACCATAGCTGTCATTCATAACTCTGCAGGTTTGTGAATTACAGTGCCCCTGAGCTCCTTTCTTCAACTTGCTTTCTTGTGAGCTGGCCGCAAAACCGCAGGATTGCTTCAGGCCCTAATCTTTTTCTGGCAGGGCACGCTGAGCCTTTGGTTAATTCCTCTTCCTGGTGGGAAATGAGTGTTCCATTTGCCCGTGCAGACACCTACAACTAGTCTCTCATTGCTTCTCCCTATTCCTGTTAATCTTGCGCAGAAATTGCAAACTGTGCCAAACAGGAGGTTAAAGGCACTGACTCTCCAAGTGGGGAGAGTGTTAGTAAAGCGTCTGGAACGGTGAACCCGAGTACCAGGGGACGAAACCTGAGATGCATTTGAAAACGTTTCCCAATCACATGGTGGACCATACTCTGTGTTTCCCACGCATGTTTTAGCTGAAGGAAGAATCCCTTAAACCTGGAGAGTTGGGACCCATGGAATGGGTACCATGCAGTATGACTTCAAAGGATCTGCGTTTGCTCAACCAACCTCACCAATGCTATCAGCCCGAAGTGTCCAGCATTATGTCTCACCCAGCTCTGGGTGTAGATGTGGTAAATCCAGGTTGCATCACAAGCCCTGAATGATTTATTTAAGAATTGCTCTCTATTTCACTGTCATTGTGTTGTGTTTGTGAAATTTATTTTGATAATGGGATTTATCGGATTTTCACTGCTGCGGTTAGGCCCCTGTACACACGCTTGACTTTATTATGGAGACATATAAATCCATGGGTCTTAAGATTCTTACTTGTCAGGTAAATTCCCAGGCGTTGAATATGGGGTGTTGAGTCCATTTCGTTGAGCAAGGAGTAGGTCTTGTCTATTATATATTTGGTTTATGGAACGGTATCTGTGCTAATTTCAATCTCTGGTTTGATGCAGCACCCCAACTCACATTTCCCCATAAGCAAGCATAAGTTGGTTTTCTAAATTCGAGTCCCTCTTCTGTTTTGTAATTCAGTTCATGTGTAGCTAAGTTTACGTTCCGTGTATTAGTGATATCTTATGATGTTTCTTTTTCTGTGTGACTTATTTCTCGTAGAATCGTCGTACCTGAATCCACTCATTATGCCGCTACGGGACTCATGACGTAGATTTCATTGCTGAGTGATATTCCATTGTACGTGCGTACCACAACTTCTTTATCCATTTTTTGCTTTCTCTGATATTTAACTTGTACCGTAGACGAGGTTCTTGTAAACAGAGCCGTCCCAAACTTTGGGGTGGCTGTGTGTTTTTGATTTTAATTTCCCTAAGCTATAGGACCCTAAGTGGAAGTGCCATAGGCTGTGTTGCTTTGTTTCCTAGGTGTTTCAGGAAACACCATACACTTCTCCAGAGTGGCTGTTGGCAATTTACATCCCGCCCATCAGCATAACAAGGCTCCCTGTTCTCCAAGACCTGTCCTGCCTTTCTGGATTTTACACTTTTTTCAGATGTCCCTTTTGACCAGGGGGCAGTGAGACTTCATTGTAGTGCAGATTTCATTTACACGCTTGCTTGGTTGGCCAAAAATGGTGTATGCGTTTTTTTCTGAATATATTTAGTAAAAAACGCATACGCCCTTTTTGGCCAAGTGCATCATTGTCGACATTCTGCCTCTTTTCCTATGCTTTAAGTGCAATTCCAGTCTACCCCCTGAAATCGTTTTCCTGAAATTCTGCCCCGCTTTCAAGTCCTCTTCGAAGACTTACTTCAATACGTTTTTGGACGATAGCTGTCATTCATAACTCTGCAGGTTTGTGAATTACAGTGCCCCTGAGCTCCTTTCTTCAACTCGCTTTCTTGTGAGCTGGCCGCAAAACCGCAGGATTGCTTCAAGCCCTAATCTGGTTCCGGCAGGGCACGCTGAGCCTTTGGTTAATTCCTCTTCCTGGTGGGAAATGAGCGTTCCATTTGCCCGTGCAGACCCCTACAGCTAGTCTCTCATTGCTTCTCCCTATTCCTGTTCATCTTGCGCAGAAATTGAAAACTGTGCCAAACAGGATGTTAAAGGCACTGTCTTTCCAAGTGGGGAGTGTTTTAGTAAAGTGTCTGGAACGGTGCACCCGAGTACCAGGGGACGAAACCTGAGATGCATTTGAAAACGTTTCCCAATCTCACGGTAGAACATACTCTGGGTTTCCCATTCATGTTTTAGCTGAAGGAAGAATCCCTTAAACCTGGAGAGTTGGGACCCATGGAATGGGTACCATGCACTATGACTTCAAAGGGTCTGCGTTTGCTCACCAAACCTCACCAATGCTCTCAGCCCAAAGTGTCCAGCCTTATGTCTCACCCAGCTCTGGGTGTAGATATGGTAAATCCAGGTTGCATCACAAGCCCTGAATGAATTATTTAAGAATTGCTCTATTTCACTGTCATTGTGTTTTGTTTGTGAAATTAATTTTGATAATGGGATTTATCGGATTTTCACTGCTGCGTTTAGGCCACTGTACACACGCTTGACTTCCTTATGGAGACATATAAATCCATGGGTCTTAACATTCTTACTTGTCAGGTATATTCCCAGGCATTGAATATGGGGTGTTGAGTCCATTTCGTTGAGCAACTGTAGGTCTTGTCTATTATATATTTGGCTTATGGAACGGTATCTGTGCTAATTTCAATCTCTGGTTTTATGCAGCACCCCAACTCACCTTTCCCCATAAGCAAGCATAAGTTGGTTTTTTAAATTTGAGACCCTGTTCTGTTTTGTAATTCAGTTCATGTGTAGCCAAGTTTACGTTCCTTGTATTAGTGATATCTTATGATGTTCCTTTTTCTGTCTGACTTATTTCTCGTAGAATCATCGTACCTGAATCCACTCATTATGCCGCTACGGGCCTGATGACGTAGATCTCATTGCTGAGTGATATTCCATTGTACGTACGTACCACAACTTCTTTATCCATTTTTTGCTTTCTCGGATATTTAACTTGTACCGTAGACGAGGTTCTTGTAAACAGAGCCGTCCCAAACTTTGGGGTGGCTGTGTGTTTTTGATTTTAATTTCCCTAAGCTATAGGACCGTAAGTGGAAGTGCCATAGGCTGTGTTGCTTTGTTTCCTACGAGTTTCAGTAAACACCATACACTTCTCCAGAGTGGCTGTTGGCAATTTACATCCCTCCCATCAGCATAACAAGATTCCCTGTTCTCCATGACCTGTCCTGCCTTTCTGGATTTTACACCTGTTTCAGATGGCCTTTTGGAACGGGGGGCAATGAGACTTCATTGTAGTGCAGATTTCCTTTACACGCTTGCTTGGTTGGCCAAAAAGGGCGTATGCGTTTTTTCCTGAATATATTCAGGAAAAAACGCATACGCCCTTTTTGGCCAAGTGCATCATTGTGGACATTCTGCCTCTTTTCCTATGCTTGAAGTGCAATTCCAGTCTACCCCCTGAAATCGTTTTCCTGAAATTCTGCCCCGCTTTCAAGTCCTCTTCGAAGACTTACTTCAATACATTTTTGGACGATAGCTGTCATTTATAACTCTGCAGTTTTGTGAATTACAGTGCCCCTGAGCTCCTTTCTTCAACTCGCTTTCTTGTGAGCCTGCCCCAAACCCACATGATTGCTTCAGGCCCTAATCTGGTTCTGGCACGGTATGCTGAGCCTTTGGTTAATTCCTCTTCCTGGTGGGAAATGAGCATTAAATTTGCTCGTGCAGACACCTACAGCTAGTCTCTGATTGGTTCTCCCTATTCCTGTTCACCTTGCGCAGAATTTCCAAACTGTGCCAAACAGGAGGTTAAAGGCAATGACTCTCCAAGTGGAGAGAGTGTTAGTAAAGTGTCTGGAATGGTGAACCCGTGTAAAAGGGGACAAAAACTGAGATGCATTTGAAAACGCTTCCCAGTCACACGGTGGACCTTACTTTGCGTTTCCCATGCACGTTTTAGCTGAAGGAAGAATCTCTTAAACCTGGAGATTTGGGACCCATGGAATGGGTACCATGCAGTATGACTTCAAAGGATCTGCATTTCTTCATCGTACCTCACCAGTGCTATCTGCCCGAAGTGTCCAACCTTATGTCTCACTCAGCTCTTGGTTCAGATGTGGTTAATCCAGGTTGCATCACAAGCTCTGAATGAATTATTTAAGAATAGCTCTCTATTTCACTGTCATTGTGTTTTGTTTTTGTAATTCATTTTGATAATTGGATTTATCGGATTTTCTCTGCTGCGTTCATAAATCTATACACACGCTTGATTCTCTTTCAGAGACATATAAATCCATGGCTTTGAAGATTCTTACTAGTCAGGTGTATTCCTAGGCGTTGAATATGGGGTGTTTAGTCCATTTCGTTGAGCAACTGGTAGGTCTTGACTATTACATATTTGGCTTATGGAAAGGTATCTGTGCTAATTTCTATCTCTGGTTTTATGCAGCACCCCAGCTCTCCTTTATCCTTAAGCAAGCATATGTTGGTTTTCTAAATTTGAGACCCCATTCTGTTTTGTAATTCAGTTCATTTGTAGCCACGTTTACATTCCATATATTAGTAATATCGTGTGTCTTTTTCTTTTTGAATTATGTGACTTCGAATGATCATACGTAACTCCTCTGTGGTTGTCAAAACTGGCCATATTTCATTGATTTCCAGGCTGAGTAATATTCCACTCTACATAAGTGCCACATCTCTATCCATTTTTTCCCTCCAGAGACTTATAAATTATATCCTAGTCGAGGATCTTTTAAACATAGAGGCGGTAAATATTGGGGTGCCTGTGTCCTCTCGATTTTTGTTTTTCCCAAGATATACGTCCATGAGTGCAAGTGCCCTGTGCTCTGTAGCTCATTTTTTAGGTGCTTTAGTAAACACAATACACTTCTCCAGAGTGACCGTTGGCAATATACATTTCCAGTATAAGCCTCAGAGGGCTCCCTTTTCTCCTTGCCCTGTCCTGCATTTCTGGTGTTTACACTTTATGAGGAAGGCTCTTCTGACTGATGCGAAGTGATATGTTTTGTAGTATTGATTTCCAGTGCCCACCTGTTTGGTTGGCTAAAAAAGTGTATGCCCTTTTCTTGAATACATACAGAAAAAGACGCATACACCCTTTTTGGCCAATTGCAATGTTGGCAATGTTCAGCCCCTTTTCTTGTGCTTAATGGCGAGTCCTTTCTACCTCTTCCAATCCCTTTCCTGCCATTCTCCGTTGCTTACAAGTCCTTTCCTCTGACTTTCCTCAAGACATTTTTCAGTGATAGATATTTTCAACTCTGCAGTTTCGTGAATTTTAGTGTCCCTGAGTTCCATTTTTCAACTTGTCTTTATGGGAACTGGCCACAAAGCAGCGGAATTTCCTCAAGCCCTATTCTGTTTCCATGGGCAACCCTAGCCTTTGGTCAATTCGTCTTCCTGATTGGAAATAAGAGTGACATGTGCCTGTCCGAACACCTAGGACTTGTCTCTCATTGTTCCTCCTCCTTCTGCTTCATCCTCTGGACAAATTCCAAACTGTCTGCAACAGGATGTTGACAGTGCTGACATCTCCAAGTGGGGAGACTGTTCGTAAAGACGCTGGAGGGGTGAACCCGAGCACCAGGAGATGAGGAGATGAGATGCCTTTTCCAAACTCTTCCCGATCAGACGGTATACCATCCTCTGGGTGTGACAGGCATGTTTTAGCTGTAGGAAGTGTCCCATTCATGTGAGGAGAACACCAGGGCTTTTACAAAATCAGTGTCTCTCCACAACCCAAACTGGGGAATTTTTTAAGCTACGGCTACACATATGTTCATTAAGGGCCTTGGGAAGTAGGCAGAGTCCAAACTTTAGATGATTGAAGTCTTCAGGGTCAGAAGCACTCACCACCGGCTTCCCTTACGTTCCATTTTAACTGTCATGAATAGATGATATCAATAAAAATATCTATTCTTTTTCAGATGATTTCCCCTTATAGGTTATTGTAAAATATTGAGTGTAGTTCCCGGGGCTATACAGTAGTTCCTTGTTGATGATCGATTTTATACATAGCAGTGTGTATGTGTTAATCCCAAACTGTTAATTTATCCCTCCTCCCACCTTTCCCCTTTGGTAATAATAAATTATAAGATTTTATACTTCTCAGAATTGGGGGAGCTGAAAGAGAGAGGTATCATTTTCAATGGAAAAGCATTTAAAACAAGATTGAAGCTTTAACCAAGATTATTAGATGTACATCCTTGGAAAGAAATCACTTCGTTTCTCTAATATTGACCTGACAAATAAGACAAACCTTTTCACTGAACTTGCTTCTAATAAAGTGATGGAAATATCAAATGGGAGTGTTAGAAACATCTTATTTTACCCGAGCCTTATACACTGTTCTATGTTAATTACAGTTTGGCTCAAACATCTGTTCATTGAAGTTACAATGTTCTCAATTTCTGTTACTGATCCTCCAGAGTGGACCCCAACAAGTGTCCCCCTGCCCAGTGTCATTGGAGCCAACAGATTGAGACTGAGTTTGGTTCAGAAGCAAAGGAAACTTTATATTTTGATCAGAGAATGGAGAGGTGAGAGCATGTGCTACCCCGTGGGCTGTGGGCTGGGCTGCTGTGTAGAGATCCTGTCAGAGTCAGTGGGAGGGAGGGGGCGGAGCTCTCGAGGGCCCGGTTGGCTGCAGCTCAGGCTCTATATCGCAGAGTGTGCACTGTGTCCCAGGAGCTGAGGTGTCGACCCAGCCATTCCGCACTAGGAAGTCTGGTCTGAAGTGCCGGCTGTTGAACCTCTGTATGCGGGACCCTAGGAGCATGTGAAATTAGACAAAGCACAAAGGATAAAAAAGGTTAGACTTTATTTTATTGCCCAGATTCTATTTTTATCTCCCAGGGATTTTTAAGGGGCTTTGCCTGGGAAAAAGCCCTCTTCTGCCTTTTTTCCCCTTCCTCATTCTTAGAGTGCTGAGGGTGCAGACCCTTCTTCTGTAACTGCTGAGTGCTGAGTTAGGAGCCCTCATACCCGTGGGTGAGGGTCAGAACTTCTCCCCAGCAGCCTCCAGGTGACGTTGATTGTCCCCAGGCCTCCTGCCTCCCCGTTCGTCCGCCTGAGCACCAGTATTGGAAGCGTTATAGATTCTAATGACCTTTAAGGGTCCAGGAAGGAGATGTGCAGTGACGCTGTGAGGTCCAGTTTCACCCCACCCTGCATTTGTTCGGCCACCTTAGGCTGACCGTTTCTGCCAGCCTAGATGCTCTGACCAGTAGTCTGCACTTTCTTCAATTAGACCCCTGAATTAACGTAAAAAGAGCACCAGGTGTCAGGACCCTGCCTGCTCAACTCCCAGACAGTCCAGGGTCAGTGGTGATGAAGGACCATGATGGCCACTGAGTCAACAGCCTTTTGAAGTAAACAGGAGACCAGCCGGTCTTATTGGCCACCATCATCACAGTGTCTGTAGGCTCTTCTATGGTGACAGCGTGATATACGTTTCCCCCGCCAAGATTATTAGGTCCGCTCTGGGTGCAGTAAGTCCTGCAAGCAGTAGTCTACTCTTTTGGGACACACTCTTGTTGTTTTATGAGAGAAACTCCAGGTCAAGTGATGGTCACATGAGTCGTCATGGTGCCCCTTTACCCCGGTTATCTCTCTGGAGGTTGGAGTTGGAGGGCCTCCTCACTCGAGGTCAGTGTGCCCACGGAGCAAACCCTGCAACTTCAGGGCATGGTTGGGGCCTAGGATCACCACGTGGGGTCCTTTTCCCTTAGGAGGGAGGTGGCCTTTTGTGCTGCTGATTTCCAGGTTTTCAGATACTGCCAGTATCTTGGCCAGATGTGGCGGTGGGCCAAGCCCATTGGTGACCGTAGTTTATCCTACCGGGATGGCATTCTTGCATTGTTCCATTTCAAGTGGTCCCAGTTTTTGCACTAATACTCCAATAGCGATTCACCATTCACCAGGAATGTAAAGGTCAAAGGGTTTAGCTAAATTAGGGAGTTCCAGGGCAAGGGTCTGAATTGACTGCTCTTTCCATTCTTGAAAGGCCACTTCTGGATTCTATTCAAAAGGATCATCATCTTTTCCTTTCACTGTTTCATATAGAGGCCCAGCTAGTAGACTGTAGTTAGGGATCCAGAAGCACCAACCCTGGCCTCCCCAGGAACCCCTAAGCTGTCTTCTAGTTTTAGAAATGGGTAAGGCTGTAAATTGTTTCTTCCCTTTCCTGAGATGGGTTTCTCCGACCTTCTGTGAGAATGAAGCCCAGGCAGGTCACCGTAGTCTGTGATATTTGAGCTTTTTATTTGACAACTTCCATCCTTTATTGGCTTGGTAGTTCAGAGGTCTCCTTAGTAGGGCTGGCGATCAGAATGTCGTCTGCATATTGAAGGAGTGTTTCCTTTTCCAGAGGTAGAACTTTTAGGTCTTTAACTGAGCTTTCCCCAAAGATGGTGTGGGAATTTTTGAACCCTTGGGGCAACACGGCCCAGAAGTATTGTTTTAGTTGTATGTTGAGTCCTGCCACTCACAAGCCAAAATTTCTTGTGACTCTGGGACTAATAGAATACAAAAGAAGGCATCATTGAAGACTAATACAGAATACCATGTCCTGGTGGTTGGTAGAATGACCAGCAGGGTGTAGGATTTAGGAACTACTGGAGGTATATCCTCGGTGGCTTCACTGACTGTCCTGACATCCATTACCAGGACTCCAGCAGCCCATGGGGCTCTCGAGGTCCGGCCAATCCCAGGATATGGAGCTCACCTGGGCAGGTACCCCACCCCCACCGCAGCCCACGGTGCTCTCCTGTTCAGGCCCCTCCCAGGATATGGGGTTCCCTGGGCAGGTTCCCCTGCAGCCCATGGGGCTCTCATGGTCAGGCCCCTCCCAGGATACAGAGCTACCCTTGCAGTTACCCTGGCAGGGCTGGGCACACAGGTACCGTGCACATCGCCCTCATTGCAGAGCACTTCCAGCTCACCTGTCACTCAGATCTGACACAGAGCACCTCAGAGCAGGACTTGAACTAAGAAACAGCAGCTCCAACAGGTCTGTGACCCTGGGCATCACTCTGTGTGGCCTCCCTCCACCTGGTCTTCCAGAGACTTCCACTGCACCCGGGGCACCAGGCCTCTGTCTCCACCCACCACCCACCCCTCCTCTCCCTGACTCCTGGGTTCCTCTCATTAGGAGAGGGTTTTCTTGAAGTTGTCTCCCACTCATGGGCCAGATAATATAATTAGAAAACAAGCCAGAGCTGCAACCCCTTGTCTATCCTGACTCTCAGGAGCCCACACCTGTTCCTTGGACCTGGCCGATTCAGCAAGTTCCAGTTTCTGCAACTGTGAGCGCCTGAGGGGTGATTATTGGCTGGCCTGGGAAGCCTGACCGTGCCGGCCAGCCCTCCCCAGGTGTGCCTGTTTGAGATCAATATAAACACCGCTCCAGGCAGCAAGAGCCCCTGCAGCTGTGCCTGACGCCATTTTCTCTGCCCTGTCAGCAGCCTCGGGGCTGGACTGGTGGGAGGGAGTGAGAGGCCACGGCTTTGTGGGTGGCCCAGTGTGAGTGGGGCTCTGCTGGACTTTCTGCAGCAGTTACCAAGATGCCACCTGCTAAAGAAGAGGATGTGCCACCCATACCTGCCTCCGGAATTTCTCCCTGGGCAGAGGTGAGTGAGGAAGAAAGCAGTGGGGGCCCGGACAGCAGGGGTATCTCAGGCAGGGAAATGGAAAGCTTCCAGAAGAGTACCCAGGGCCCGGACCATCCTGGCTGGCCTGCAGGCACCAAATCGGCTGGCATGCTGTCGCTCATGTGGCTCCATGGCCCTTCCTCTAGGCTTTCAAGTCCTTGTACATATTCAGGTGTTTTACCTGGGAAGGGTGGGAACATTTCAGCAGCAGCTGGCCTGGGGCTCGGCCCACATTTACTCACAGATGCCTTGGCACGGTCCCCCAGCTTTGCAATGAGGACGCTTGTTGCGTGGGGCCTGCTGGCTGAATGGGAGATGATTCCCCACCACTGGCCAACTACTGAATTGTTTACAACTGGAGCAAGTGCCCTGATACGGTTTTCCTCTGTGTAACTTGTGGGTTCTGTTTTTTTTTTCTTTTTTTCATTTTTGGTTCAAGGTAGATTTTATTCCTCTTTTTTGTATTTACAGATATAAGCATGGAAATAATTTATTCATATAAATACATGTATGTGAAGGGAAGAATATTTTTTCTGTTTTACTTTTTGTAATTTTGAATTTTATTTTATTTTTTTATACAGCAGGTTCTTTTTGGTTATCTATTTTATACATATAAATGTATACATGCCAATCCCAAACTCTCAATCCTCCCACCACCACCCCCCAACAGCTTTCCCCCCTTGGTGTCCATACGTTTGTTGTCTACATCTGTTGCTCTATTTCTGCCTTAAAAAACGGTTCATCTGTATAATTTTTCTAGGTTCCACATATATGCATTAATATACAAGATTTGTTTTTCTATTTCTGACTTACTTCACTCTGTATGACAGTCTCTAGATCCATCAACGTCTCTACAAATGACCCAATTTCATTCCCTTTTATGGCTTAGTAATATTCCATTTTATATTTGTACCACATCTTTATGCATTCGTCTGTCTGTGGGCATTTAGGTTGCTTCCATTACCTGGATATTGTAAATAGTGATGCAATGAACATTGAGGTGAATGTCTCTTTTTGATTTATGGTTTTGCCTGGGTATATGCCCAGTAGTGGGATTGCTGGATCATATGGTAATTCTATTCTTAGTTTTATAAGAAACTCCATAATGTTCTCCACAGTGACTGTATCAATTTACATTCCCAACAATAGTGGAAGAGGGTTCCTTATCTCCACACCCTTTCCAGCATTTGTTGTTTGTAGATTTTCTGATGATGCCCATTCTAACAGGTGAGAGGTGATACACCATGGATGAGTCTATTTCATTGAGCAAAGAGTAGGTCTTGTCTATTACATATTTGGCTTATGGAATGGTATGTGTGCTAATTTCAAGCTCTGGTTTTATACAGCACCCCAACTCAACTTTCCCCTTAAGCAAGCATAAGTTTTTATCTAAATGTGAGACTGTTCGGTTTTGTAATTCAATTTATGTGTAGCCAAGTTTACACTCCCTCTATTAGTGATATCTTATGATAATTATCTTTCTCTGTGTGACATATTTCTCTTAGAATCATCATACTTAAATCCACTCAATTTGCTGCTACAGGCCTGATGACATTGATTTCATTGCTGAGTGATATTCCATTGTACGTAAGTAGCACAACTCCTTTATCCATTTTTTTTTTCTGGGATATTTAATTTGTACTGGACTCGAGGTTCTTGTAAACACAGCAGCCCTAAATTTTGTGTTGGCTGTGTCTTGTTGATTTTAATTTTCCTAAGCTATAGGGCCAAAAGTGGAAGTGCCCTAGTCTCCGTAGCTTTGTTTTTCAGATGTTTCAGGATACACCATAAACATCTCCAGAGTGTCTGTTGGCAATTTACATCCCGCCCATCAGCATAACAAGGCTCCCTGTTCTCCATGGCCTGTCCTGTGTTTCTGGTTTTTACACTTTTTTCAGATGGCCCTTTTGACGAATGGGAAATGAGACTTCATTGTAGTACGGATTTCCATTGCTCGAGTGCTTGGTTGGCCAAAAAGGGCATATGCGTTTTTTCCTGAATATATTCAGGAAAAAATGTATACGCACTGTTCGTCCAAGTGCATCACTGTCAAAGATCTGCCACTTTTCACATGTTTTAAATGCAATTCCAATCTACCTCCTGAAATATGATTCCTCAATTCTGCCTCGTTTTCAAGTCCTCTTTGCAGACTTACTTCAATATATTTTTGCCAATAGCTGTCATTTATAACTCTGCAGGTTTGTGAATTACAGTGCCCGTGATTTCCTTTCTTAACTCGCTTCCTTGAAAGCTGGCCACAAAACCGCAGGGTTGCTTCAGGCCGTAATCAGGGTGTGGCACGGCACTCTGAGCCTTTGGTTAATTCCTCTTCCTGGTGGGAAATTAGAGTTAAATGTGCCCCTCCAGACACCTGCCTCACTCCCAGCCCCTTGGTGATGTGTGTCCTCTGGTTTGAGGTCACATGTGATGGGTTCCTCATCTTTTGATGATGTGGCCCCACTGGTGTGAGGACACTCCTGCCTGCTTCCCATCCCCTTGGTGATGTGGTCCCTCCGGCGAGAGTCTGATCCTGGTTGGGTTCCTCACACTTGTGTGAGGTGGGCCCTCTTCTCTGAGGTCACTCCTGCCTGGCTAGCACACCCCGCCTTGGCGACGTCGGACCTCTGGTGGCAGTTGGAGCCTGCTGGGAGCCTCCTCCCCTCGGTGATGAGGCCCTCTGGCATCAGGCCCTAACTGCTGGGTTCCCACATTTTCTGATACGTCCTAAGTGGTGCGAGGGCACTCCTGCCAGGTTCCCATCCCCATGGGCATGTGGGCCTTCTGCTCTAAGGTCCCAACACCTGTGTTGTTCACCGTTTCATGATGTTGGCTCTCTGGTGTTAGTTCACTCAGGCCTAGATCCTATAGAGTCTGTGCTCTGAGCCGCCTGCTGGGAGGTTCCTACTGCTGAATTCCTTACCTTTTCTATTCTTTGGGTTCTGTGTTTTCATGCTCCTCCTTCCTGACTCACTCCCAGCCCCTTTGTGATGTAGGTCCTGAGGCCACATGTGCCGGTTTCCTCACCTTTATTGATGTGGCCCCACTGGTGTGAGGACACTCCTGCCTGGTTCCCATCCACTTGGTGATGGGGGCCCTCTGGTGAGAGCCTGATCCTGGCTGGATTCCTCACCCTTCTGTGAGGTAGACCCTCTGCTGTGAGGTCACTCCTGCCTGGCTGGCACACGTCACCTTGGCGATGTGGGCCCTCAGTTGGGAGTTGGTGCCTGCTGGGAGTCTCCTCCCCTTGGTAATGAGGGCCCTCTGGCGTCAGGCCCTAACTCATGGGCTCCCAAAATTTTCTGATGTGCGCCCTGTCGTGCGAGTACACTCCTGCCAGGGTCCCATCCCCATGGGGATGTTGGCTTTCTGCTCTGAGGTCCCAACGGCTGCGTTGCTCACAGTGTCAGAATGTGGGCCCTCTGCTGTGAGTTCACTCCGGCATGGATCCCATAGCCTCGGTGCTCTGGGCCACCTGCTTGGAGCTTCCAACTGCGGGGTTCCTCACCTTTTTATTCTATGGGCCCTCTGTTGTGAGTCTCCTCCTGCATGCCTCACTCCCAGCCCTTTCGTGATGTGTGTCCCCTTATTTGAGGCCACATGTGCTGTGTTCCTCACCTTTGGCTGATGTGGCCCCACTGGTGTGAGGACACTCCTGCCTGGTTTCCATCCCCTTGGTGATGTGGGCCCTCTGGTTAGAGTCTGATCCTGGTTGGGTTCCTCACACTTCTGTGAGGTGGGCCCTCTGCTGTGAGGTAACTCCTGCCTGGCTTGCTCCCATTGCCTTGGTGACGTAGGCCCTCTGGTGGCATTTGGAGCCTGCTGGTAGCCTCCTCTCCTCGGTGATGAGGGCCCTCTGGCGTCAGGCCCTAACTGCTGGGTTCCCACATTTTCTGATACGTGTTAAGTTGTGCGAGGACACTCCTGCGAGGTTCCTATCCCC